>NW_027362769.1:98985225-99457254 GCF_046119375.1 Phyllobates terribilis
GCTATTGGAATTCATGTGTGTCTAGAGAGCCGGCTCTCATTATTATGACTGCTGGCTATTTGAAATCAAAATAGTTTCTTTAGCCGGCTGAATGTCCTATTGATAGGCTGTAACACATTAGAAAGAGCAACAGTGCCATCTGGGGGGGTTTTGCCCAACTTTTTTTTTTTTTTTTTTTTTTTTAAAGATACAGGAGTGTAACTGTATTCTGTGGAAATTCCACAAGATGACACTCATTTTCAAATTTTTCAATGTGCGCTTGCCATTGGACCAAAAAAAATAAGTGCACAATAGCTGGATTTAAGCAAACTTTTTTTGTTTTTTTTTTTGCGTAGCCCCTCTCAGAAGTCATATTTCAAGCCACAGAGGGCGCAGTGTCAAACAAATTTTCCCACATCCTGAAAAACAAAATTAACTTCTCCCACCAGGTGCGTAAGCATCCCAAAGTGCCAGACAACAAATTCTCCACCCCCCCACCAGTCCCTATATATTACTATAGAGACAGAAAGATGCTCCAAAATTCACCCTGTCGCACGATTTTCCAAAACTCCATAAACCAGAGTTAAGCCTGTTGCACAATGGCAACAACTGTTGCAAATGGGCAACAAGATGGCAGATTTTTGCCCATTTGCAACAAAAGACAAGCAGCGTTGCATGTCGGACATGAAGCCCTAAAATTTCTTAAGTCAACCTCAGGCTGTGTTTCCTTGTGGCAGTAGTGAAACACATGGAAAGTCCACACACATTTTAGTAAAAATTGTCATGTTTTTGCAATAAAGACTTTGCTCTCACAATTTTAAACACATGAAATACATTTGTTATGCTTTTACAGTCCATATTAGGGATGAGCGAACGTGCTCGCCATGGCTCGGTACTCGCCCGAGCATCACGGTGTTAGACAAGCTCAGCGAGTATTTCTGGGTAGCTTGGGTGGGAACTCTGGGCCCCTCCCTGCATGTTTGTGGCTCTCTAAAGAGCGCATGAACATGCAGGGATTGCCTGCCATGCACTAATGCTGTAGCCATGTTTGTGGGCATTACAGTGATTGACTGGCCGCACAGCATTATCAGGTGTATTTAAGACCGGGTGCCACCATGCTCACAGTCTACCCTGAAATCAGGCAGAGTAGGGAGAGCTGCACTTCTTTATAGTTAGCATAGGTATTCCACTATATATCTATCCAACTGAACCAACAGTCCTTCTGAGGACTAATCCAGCTGCATATAATCAGAGCTACGCAGGCAGTGTATGAAACAGCACAGGAGGGTCCATTGAATGTCTACTGCTATAATAATTACAGATATTTGTAGACAATGCCTAGATATCAGGGGCCAGGGCAAATTAATATAAATATATATATATTTTTTTTTTTTTATCTTAATCCTGGTTATGTACTTAAAAGCAATCCAGAGTACACCATTTTTCTGCTCCATTTGCTTGTTCTCACTGCAGAATAAAGGCAGATCTGTTCCATATTTTAGCGAAAAAAAATCCAGAAATTTAAACTGAACATGGAAAATATTGGCCTCCTTTTCCATTCCGTTGCAGTGTGTCGGCCAAGATACTCACACAAGGTGTCTGAAGAGTAGTGTTAGTAAATTACAGTCCTGCCATTTAAAGTTGTGGCTCTGTCAGACGTATCACGTATTACTGCTTTCTAAAATCAGGCATTTCTCATGAACATGGAAAATATTGTCCTGCAATAAAAATGGGCAAGGCATGTGGCAAGGGAAGGGGAAGTGGATGTGATGGTGCATGCAGAGGCCAAGGACGTGGCCAAGCTGAAATTGTGCCACAACAAACACCCACATCTTCTCGCTCGACCTTCCTGTCCCAATTAATAGGGGACCGCAGAAAACCACTATTGAACACAGCAGTGTGAAAAGGTTAATAGTTGGATAGCAGATAATGCTTCCAGTCACTTAGCCACCACCACCTTGTCTTCCACACGGTCAAGTCAACGTAGCTGTGAGTCTGGACTGCATATTCCTCACCCTGATCCTCCTTCCTCCCACCATGCCAAGTGCTCCAAGACAACTGATCCCACACTTGGACATACTGAAGAGCTGTTCACTTTTCCATTTGTAGAATCGGACCTCTCGCCCGGCCAGCTTCAAGCGAGTCAAGAGGAGAACACGTGTAATGATGCCCAAATATTGGAGCAGCCACGGTCACACCAAGGCAATGGTGAGAAAGTGCAATCGAGATGAGACAATTGCCATAAAGTCAGGAGGAGGAACAGGGTGTGGAAGTTGAAGATTAGGTGGTGGAGGATATAGTAACTGACACAACCTGGCAGGAGGACATACAGAGCGAGAACAGCAGCACACAGGGGGAGGGAGGCTTCGCTCACAACAGGCAGGAAGAAGCAGTGTGGTGGCCGCAGACAAGGCGGGAAAGTGTTCCTCGTAACGCCAACACGACGGAAGTTGCCAGTACAACTATTAGGTCTTCCAGAGTCTGGTTGTTTTTTTTAAAGACTCTGCAAATATCCCCAAGGAGGCCATTTGCACCACCTGCCGTGCCAGCATCAGCAGGGGTAGGAAAACTAGTAGCCTGACCACCACTAGCATGATCAGGCAAATGGCACCAAAGCACCTGACTAAGTGGCCGAACCCCAAGGCCCAGCAACAGTGTCTGCAGGTGACACCGCTGCTTGTTCTGCTGTTGTGCGTGCACGCCAATCCCCTTTCAATGGCGCATGCCAAGAATGCCTCCTGCCCTGCACCTGTCGTTTATCAACTTGCACACCCTTATCCAAGCGCAGCGTTCAGTTGTCCCTACCCCAGTCCTTGGAACGCAAGCATGCAGCCATCGCCCTACAGGCCACGCTACTAACGTCCTCCATTTTGCAACTGCTTGCGCTGAAATGTTGCCTTTTAGGCTCATGGAGATGGAAGCTTTCCACAATCTGATGGTGGTGACTGTCTCTCAGTACTCGGTCCCCAGCAGCCACTAATTTTTCCCGGTGTGCTGTCCCTGCATTACACAAGCACGTGTGCCACAACATTAGACGTGCCCTCAACAATACAGTTACTGGGAAGGTCCACCTAACCACAGACACGTAGACAAGCGCTTGTGGGCAGGGCAAGGTAGATCTCGCTGACGGCACACTGGGTTAATATAGTGGAAGCAGAGACCCAGTCAGACCATGTCCTCCTGACACTGAGGATTGAGAGCCCTGGGTCAATCAGGGTTGCCCCCAAAGTCTACAGCCTCTCTGAAATGATCACATCAGTCACAAGCTGGAAGCACTGACTCGGCCAAGCGGCAACAGGCTGTGCTGAAGCTAATATGCTTAGGTGACAAACTGCACAATGCTGAAGAGTTGTGGACAGCTCTGAAAGCAGGCAGATCTGTGGCTGACACAGCTGAACCTACAGCCAGGCATGGTAGTGTGTGACAATGGCAGGAACCTGGTGGTGGCTCTGCGGCGAGGTGAGCTCAAACACGGGCCAGGCATGATACGTGTGCTTAACCTTGTGGTTCAGAGGTTTCTCAAAACCTACCCAGATCTGCTTGTCAAGGTACGCTGCCTGTGTGTCCATTTTTTTAAGTCAGCTACAGCATTGCCGCCCTTGCATTCAGCAGCATTCTCAGATCAGTCGGTGAGCTGGAAGCTGCAATGTCCTCACACATTGGAACTCTACATTGCAGATGTTGGTGTTAGGATCTACACTGCTCAAAAAGATTAAGGGAACAATTAAACAGAATATAACTCCAAGTAAATCAAAAACTTCTGTGAAATCAAACTGTCCACTTAGGAAGCAACACTGATTGGCAATCAATTTCACATGCTGTTGTGTAAATGGAATAGACAATAGATGGAAATTGGCAATCGTCAAGACACCCTCAATAAAGGAGTGGTTCTGCAGGTGGGGACCACAGACCACATCTCACTACCAATGCTTTCTGGCTGATGCTTTGGTGACTTGAATGTTGGTTGTGCTTTCACATTTGTGGTAGCATGAGACGGACTCTACAACCCACAGAAGTTGCTCAGGTAGTGCAGCTCATCCAGGATGGCACATCAATGCGAGGTGTGGCAAGAAGGTTTGCAGTGTCTGTCAGCGTATTGTCTAGAGGCTGGAGGTGCCATCAGGAGACAGGCCAGTACACCAGAAGATGTGGAGGGGGCCGTACAAGGGCAACAACCCAGCAGCAGGACTGCTACCTCCGCCTTTGTGCAAGGAGGAACACTGCCAGAGCCCTGCAAAATGACCTCCAGCAGGCCACAAATGTGCATGTGTCTGCACAAATGGTTAGAAACCAACTCCATGAGGATGGCATGAGGGCCTGACGTCCACAGATGGGGGTTGTCCTCACAGCCCAACACCGTGCAGGATGCTTGACATTTGCCACAGACCACCAGGATTGGCAAAGTCGCCACTGGCGCCCTGTGCTCTTCACAGATGAAAGCAGGTTCACACTGAGCACATGTGACAGACATGACAGTCTGGAGACGCCATGGAGAGCGATCAGCAGCTGCAACATTCTTCAGCATGACCGGTTTGGCAGTGGGTCAGTAATGGTGTGAGGTGGCATTTCTTTGGAAGGCCGCACAGCCCTCCATGTGCTCCCCAGAGGTAGCCTGACTGCCATTAGGTATGGAGATGAGATCCTCAGACCTCTTGTGAGACCATATGCTGGTGCGGTTGGCCCTGGGTTCCTCCTAATGCCAGACCTCGTGTGGCTGGAGTGTGTAAGCAGTTCCTGCAAGATGAAGGCATTGAAGCTATGGACTGGCCCGCCCATTCCCCAGACCTGAATCCGATTGAGCACATCTGGGACATCATGTCTTGCTCCATCCACCCACGTCACACCACAGACTGTCCAGGAGTTTGCGGATGCTTTAGTCCAGGTCTGGGAGGAGATCCCCCAGGAGACCATCCGCAACCTCATCAGGAGCATGCCCAGACGTTGTAGGGAGGTCACACACACACACACACACACACACACACACACACAATACTGAGCCTCAGTTAGACTTGTTTTAAAAGGACAATACATCAAAGTTGGATCAGCCTGTAGTGTGTTTTTTCCACTTTAATTTTGGGGGTGACTCCAAATCCAAGCCTCCATTGATTAATAAATTTAATAGCCAGTTTCATGCACTATAGACAGTACTACCTGCACAGCAGGATGGGATGGGATGGATAGGGCATGGTCAGTAATGCTCTTGGTGAGGACACGGAAGTCTTGCCCGTTAGTAGTCTGGCACACATGGCTGAGTTTATGTTACACTGCCTTTCCCATGACCCTCGCGTCCTCATAATTTTGGGTGACAGTCATTACTGGTTAGTGACCCTTCTAGACCCACGCTACAAGGAGAACTTTATATCTTATTCCTGAGGCGGACAGGTCTACAAAAATGGGGCTGTACCAGAAAGCACTTGTTGCAGAACTATTAAAAAAAATGACCATCTGAAAATGCTGGCGGCAGAGGGCACACTTCGTTGGACAACCAAGGAGTATAGGCGAGAGAGACAACTTCAATCCAGCAGAGGCAGGGGAACACTGTCAAAGTTCTGGGACAGTTTTCTCAGACCCTCCCATCGGACAGGCCCTGAGGCGTGGGGTACTCTCAAGGAGTGCAAAGGTTGGGAAGATGCTGAGGGAGTACATTGCCGACTGTACCAAGGTCCTCCGTGATTCCGCTGTGCCTTATAATTATTGGGTATCCAAGCTGGATACGTGGAATGAAGTTACTCTCTATGCCTTAGAGCAGGGTTCCCCAACTCCAGTCCTCAAGGCCCACCAACAGGTCATGTTTTCAGGATTTCCTTAGCATTGCACAGGTGATGGAATTATTGCCTGTGCAGGTGATGGAATTATCACCTGTGTAATACTAAGGAAATCCTGAAAACATGACCTGTTGGTGGGCCTTGAGGACTGGAGTTGGGGAACCCTGCCTTAGAGGTCCTGGCCTGCCCTGCCACCAGCATTTTATCAGAGCGGGTTTTTAGTGCCGCTGGTGGAATTATAACTGATAAGCGCATCCACCTGTCAACTGAAAATGCTGACAGGCTGACTCTTATTAAAATGAACAAGGGCTGGATTGGGCCAGACTTCTCAACACCACCGAATGATAGCAGCGTAACAAACTCAAATCCAGTGTCATTTCTTGGGATGTGTAGTCCCATGCACCTTTTCACACCCACACATGAGTATATGCTTCCTGATTTTGGCTATTTGCTCTTGTCCTCCTCCACCATATCATCAGGGTGACCATGGTCCATGATGCAACACCCACCTAATTTTTTTAAAGGGTGTTTATGATGCCTGTGAAAAAATTTGATACACTATGTTCATGCATACCCCCAGGGGTAAATGTGTGTCAGTCCATACACTTAGTGCATGGGCATTACAAGCATAGGAGGCCTGCTCTTTTCTAATGGGAAGATTTTTTTTATTAGGCACTCCTCCACGTCTCTTCCAAGGGGCATTGAAGTGCCTCCAAATTTTTGGCAGCCCTTGCATTCACTGCATAGGCCAACACTATGGGAGACTCTCCTTTCTAATGGGAATTTGTTGTTACTGTGGCCCTGCTCTGTGTGTCTTTAAATTCTTAGTGGGGTTTTTCCCAAATTTTGGTAGCCCTTTCAGTCACAGCATGGGTATTACCACTATAGGAGACCCAATTGTTAATAATGGGAACAACAAAGCTAGGGCCAACTGATGTCCCTATAAAAATAGGCTTTATGACTTTCAGAGTCCCTCCATCATAAATAAAACAGGAATTGTCTGATGATGTGTCACACATCACATTGCCAGCTAAGGTTGTAAAATGTTAAAATGACATTTTCCAATGAATGCATTTGTCTTAAAAAAAAAAATAACGTTAAAAAAAAAAAAAAACACAAAATAGGATCTTTTAGTATAAAAAAACAGTGTCACCAATTTAACCTCAAAGTAATCACATTGTTCAGCTCATGCACCTCCTCCTCCATCTCCGAAATGACCACACCAGTCACAAGCTGACTGCACTGCAGCACTGCCTTGGCTAAACGGCAACAGGCTGTGCTGAAGATAACATGCTTACAAACTGCCCAGCGCTGCAGATTTGTTGAAAGCTGTAACACAGCAGCCTGGTCTGTGGCTCTCACCGCTGAACATACAGCCAGGAATGGTCGTGTGTGACAATGGGCGGAACCTGGTGACGGAGAAATGACAGCCGGGGTAGATATGGCTTCCCTCTATGCCAGTCCTTTCACCAAGCTAAAGAATATGCCTGTGGTGAATTACAACTCCCACTGAGAAGCGGTTTCAGATTGAAAAACATTGTGCCCACCAGAGGATTTGATTCTGAGGGCTCACCTTTTTTCCCCGCTCAAGAGCCCCATAGCAGCTGCAAAGTTAGCGCTATCATGAACTCTCCTGAGGTAGAAGCCAAGGCACACCAGAGGATTCTCTGGTGGGACCGTCCAACCCAGCCGAGAAGCAGTCCTGGCTAAGAAAAGGGTGTGGAAAGTTTCCCGCACACTATGGCTGCTTTTTTCACATAGATCAGCCATGCTTATGCATGTTATTTCTCAAACCGCATTACAGATCAGGCCATTGTCCAACTCTGTATCCAAGAAATTAAATGCACAAAGAAAGGTGTGTGTGTGTCAAAGCACCACCAACAAGGGCGAGTGGATGTTGGACGGGCTGCCATTGCTTCTGCAACAAGCTGCATTACAGGACTTCCTGTGAGAAATGACATGCAGGGTAGATACAGTTTCCCTCTATGCCAGTCCTTTCACCGAGCTAAATACAACTCTCAGCAAAAAAAGTTGTGGACTGGCTCCGCACCGTCCCTGGCCACATTCACCTGTCCACGTGTTTGTGGTTAGGCGGTCCTTCCCAGTAAATGCACTGGGGAGGGCACAGGTAATGCTGTGGGACCCGTGCTTGTGGAAGGTGGAGGCGATATCGGGAAATATAGTGGCGGCTGGGGACCGAGTATGGACATCTGGCCGCTGCCAACATGAGGTTGTGAAAAGCTTCCGCTTCCACGAGCTTAATAGGCCACATTTCAAGTGCAAGCAGCTGTCAAAAATTTGGCAGTATAGTATTGCAGCCTGTGGGTGGGTGGCTGCATACTTGCACTTGCATTCCAAGGAATGAGGTAGGGACAACTGAACGTTGCACTGGGACAAGGACGTGGATAGTGATTGTTGCAAGTCTGCAACGACAGGTGCATGGCAGGAGGCATCTTCGCATGCACCAAGGATCACTTCTGATGGGCACACTTTTAGGCAGTGACCTGGGAGTCAGATGCTTCCACAGGTCTTCCCCATGCTGTTCCCATGCCTTTTCAGCACTGTATGCATATGTCTGATGATGTGTCACACACACCACATGGCCAGATAAGGTTGTAAAATGTTAAAATGACATTTCCTGGTGAATGCATTTATCTTGGTTGAAAGCAATGCAAAAACGCATCAAAAACGCTACGCGTGAACATAGCCCAAGGTGTGGAGGAGTATTTTTGGCTTTGGTTATTTATTTTGCCTTATACACAAGTCATTACCCTGGAAAGGATGTTCCTTAACATATTTCCCAGGAAAATCCATTTTGGTTTCCTTTTTGTACGTTTTGTTGCGAGTCCGTAAAAGTGGTTGTTGACAGCAGTGATCCGGGAGTCAGAGATGCTTCCAGGGGTCTTCCCCATGCTGTTCCCATGTCATTTGAGCACTGTTACCATCGATATGGGCAATTTTTAGGGCCTCTGCGGACCGCCGGGGGGGGGGGGGGAGCAGCCAGAAAAATGTTCGAGTTTCCCATAGACTTACATTGGGCTCGTTGCTCGGGTCGAGCACCCGAGTATTCCAATTTGCTTGACCCGAGCAACGAGTACCTGAGCATTTTAGTGCTCGCTCATCACTAGTGACAAAAAAAAAAAAATAAAAAAAGTGATGAGATTAAAGGGTGGAAAGAATAAAACAATAATGGTGGTATTGTCCATATGATCTACATAGGAAATAGCCCAAATCTTACAGTAAAGCATCAGCAACCAATGGTTAAGAATACAGAAGCAATTACATAGAGAATAATAGCAACTGGCTAATAGGGAGAATTCAGACCAACCCATCTCACAAATTACAAGAAAGTGGAACTTCAGAACATGGGTGCCTTCTTGGTCTGCAGTACTATTCAGGGGAGGTGTTTCCGGTGCATTTTCATGTCACTGATGAATAAGATGAGGAGTAAAGCTCATAACATCTGTATAAGGAGGAAGAGACTGCTCCGTCGTTGCAGGTCATTAAGTGATTAGTTCTTCCCTAACAATGGATATGCAGGCACAGACCAACTCTGAAGATGTAATGTTTGCTTTGACTTACTCGCTTTGTACCTTTCAAAAATGTTTTAGGCTTTTATTACCAATTCAGTTTTTGTTTTGTAACTTTGCTGAAATATTTAACTTTTCTAAAATGTATTATATTGTCAGTATTGTGAGTCACTAAAGATGACTGAAATAAGCCTATTTTCTATCTGTTAATCACAGAAGATGTAATTTACACATGAGTGTTTATACGGCCTGTATATTTGACAATTGGGCAAAGCTTTTCAAGATACTACTGCCTTACAATTGTTATTTTCTCTGGAGGATGGTCTTACATTAGATAGACCTCCACTAATCAGATCTGGATGCAAATTCTAATAAATAGTGTTGGCTAAGGGGGGGGGGGGTCACATTGTACTTTTTACTAATCTTTTCTACAGACCTTGACTGATGTCTATCCCTCATACAGATGAGTTACTGTGGACCAGTGCTCTGTTCCACATACCCAGATGAGGAATCATTCCAGGATATGGGATGTCGGGCACACGGGGATTCTCCAGAGGGTGAATGGATCTGCCTGACCGACCTACTGCAACAAGGTTCATCCAGGAAAAGGCCAAGACTTCTGCCACCTCACCTGAAAACTTTATTCACTATTAAATAAACGGTCAAGAAACTAAGGACATAACCGCAGAGTGACAGGAGGAACATAGCGTGGACTTGAATGAAAATGACTCAGTCAATTCCAGAACCTCATCCAAAAACGATTCTTGAACATTTTCTTCAAGGTCAGTAATGTGGATTATATTTTATGTATTAATCAAAAACATGACATTTTGACTATATGGATTATTCATGGGTTGTGTTTTCCAAGTGTAAAACTCATAATACTGTACTCAGAATGGAGTGTAATGAAATGGGTAAATATATTTACCAAAGTTTCTAAAGATTTTTTCAGTTTCCCCCTTCATGTGGTAAATGACCCTGAGCTGAATATTAATCAAAATAATGTCATTGTGAAAAAGAAATACCCCTAAAGTGAACACACTAAGTAATGAACGCTGTGTGCATGTGCTTCGTGTGTCAGTAGAAATGTAATTTTGCTGGCCGAAGCACTGTGGTTCCCGGGTTTCTGCCTTGGGGCCGGGGAAAATAACCTTGCAGGCTGTAAGTGACCTGCAGATAGTGAGTGTATCAGGGGCGGGGAACATCCCAAGAAGGTGAATCCTACAGGTACTAGGAGTGTAGACATGCTGTATTTATATTACTAATGTATATAATTAGAAAGTGGTGAAAGTAGTGAGGCTGTGTCTATATACTGTACATGTGCACAGTAAGTGCATACACTGTATATACAGCTATGCATTAATTAGGTTCCAATTTATTAAAGCTTTTATGACAGAACACTGAAATAAAAGGTGACGCTGATGTCCACTTTTTAAAGAAAACCAGAAGTAGTGTGTGTCAGAAGAACCTTAGTCTACTGTTATTCATTACTGGTCCCAATACCTGTGGACAAACGCCTCCACCCTGTATTATGTGCCTTCATGCTAAATGGTCAGGCTACATCTACTGTTATCCCAAGAAGGACCATTGGTAGAAAAGCTGGAACAAACACTTCCAGTGAAGTTTTTAATAATCTTCTGTATACACAGAACATTCATAGCCTATTCGGATAGATGGCTGGAGCTTTCTTATGCTCTTGTGTTGCAAATGCTACCCCACCATGGAAAGGCGATGTCATATCTACAGAAAAAAAACCCCTACAGGTGCAAAATACTGGTGCGACAACCACCCACTTCATTAATTGAGGGGGTGGCAGTCGCATCTGAGGGGGGGGGGGGGGTGGCTGTGAAATAAAATACATACACATCAGTGAAAGATAGAAAAAGCAGCCATACTTGCAATACCATGTCCAGACAAATGCACAAATAGGATGCAGCAGGTCCCCCATGACAAAGACAAGGGCAGCACAGATTCAAAATACTGAAGAAAAATAAACACTAACCCACCAAACTTCTGTGGGGAGGCAGCCTGGTATTCTAATTAAACACTGGTTTGCATAAGGTGTCATTCACACCATTACATGAGATGTATCTTCTGGTCACCGCCAGGTTCAAGATTTATCAAGGAACTCTGCTCAGTTATTGCTGTGCTCAATTTTTAGAGACTCCATAGTTACTGTACCAAGCGCCAGGCACAAAGCTAATGTAGTGCCCAATTTTAAAGAAAGGCTCTAGGTTTATTTGGGTAATTAAATTCATAAGTAGAATGAGTAAATTTATTGGGGTGAAACCGGATTCTACTCAGCTTTACAAAAAGCGATGTGGATGTTTTGTAATTTATTTCTGAATGAATTTAGCAAGCTGTCGGCTACCATTTTTCTACTTCATTTAGAGCCATGTTACACACATAGCTCAATCACTACCATTCATCCGGTTCTCATTGCATTCTATGATCACATGCGTATGAACGCCCAAGATCATGGCCCATGTGACATGATGTTTGCTGTGATCCTGCACATGGGATGTCAGCACTCATGATTGCGATGAGATGTGACAAGGACGAGTGGAGGAGCTAGAGAAATGAGCAGAAGAGGCTTTTATCTTACATTTATTATGCTATGGGGTCCCCAAAGGATAAGGTACATGACATTTATGGAGAATAACTTGAGAGTATAGAATTACCTGGAAATCCATGTGAAGGGGCAAAATCTAATTTTGCCTGATCTGCTCATCTCTGCCAACATACTAAGTATCCATCCTGGGAACAGTGTTTGAGGGGCTTGTAAGGCAACACAGAATGACTTGCTCCAGCAAGCAGGCCCCAGACCTCCGCTGAGCTCAGTGAGCAGTGTCCTGTCACTCACTGAGTGCAGCTCTGGGGCTCGCTTGCTAGAGCACATCATTCTCCTCGGCGTGCGCAGTCAGGTGGACATCTTCAGACAGGTGATAAGAATAAAATAAAAAAAGCCTTATTTTTACAGTTAAAGACAGCAGGAGTAGACTACTATTTAACATTGTCCTCTGCTGGTGCTGATCACAGAGCAAGCAGGGGACAATGAGTGCAGCATTCAGCACCCAGCGCTTGGGAACAGGGCTAACCATACACTGACTCCTTGGCGCCGATACGTGTCACACATCTGTGGGTGTGATTAAGGGTGTACCAGGTTTTCACTAGGGCCTCTGATGGTGAGGATAGGCTGAGCTGCCACTCCAGGGCAGGTACAAGGTATAGGAGGGCGAGAAAAGCATAGTCAGACAGTCTGAGGACAGGGTAGGCAGCAAGGGTTCACAGAAAGCCAAGTCAGGGATGGAGAAGTCAAGCAGAACAGAAACCAGTCAGGTTGATAACGGGAGACAAAATATGAAGATATGCTTAAACAAGGTGCTAGCAGGCTAGGAACCAGTGTTTGGCTGAGGAATGGAGGTGGGAGTAGCTGTCACATGGTGGATGTAGACCCTCTGCATGATGGACCAGACTTACCCTGGAGAGGTGGGGCTTTGTGTCTACCAGATATACATCAGCCTTCGGAGGGTGATGTTGGGCTTCGCTGCCAGCAGGCACTAATCAACATGCTCCAAGCAAAAACCAGACTGCACACAGAAAGACTGATGGGAAGGGAAGCACTGCCACTAGGGAAAGATTAGAGGGGCAACCCCTGAAACTCGCCCTGCACAACCCTGAGCTCCCTGACGTCCCTAGACGGGTTATTTCACCCCGTGCGGCGATCACGTTCCTATCCCTGTCTTGCCCTAAGAACAGCCCTGGCTAGTGAGTGGGGCAGCAGGAACACTAGTCCTGCTCTATGATAAAGACACAAAAGGAAACAGACAAGGGTTAAAGGAAAAAAAGCAATCACTATGTGCACCCAGACTAAAGAAAGGTGTAACAAGGCAAAGAAGAGTGAGGAAAACCAAAAGGGAGATAGACAGACACCAAACGACAATATCTGGTGACTACTCCTAAACGAGTTCTGTCCACAGCTCGCACCTCCAAACCAAAACAAAGATATAGCAAGCCATCACTGGCAACTACCCAAGCTAAGAGGCGAGTACTTCTATCAGAGGGGAATGGAGAAATCAGAAGATCTGAGAGAAACCAGGATGAAAAGCTTTAGAAGACAAACCGAACTGCTTAACCCTTGCAACAACCAAACAAGGAAAATCTGCACAGCCAACTGGAAAGCAAAAAGAGATCCAAACAGTGGAGGAGTGTGTGAAGCCAAACGCTGTGATCGTCTAAGCCCTGAAATTGAGACCACTCTGTCGTGGTATCCCCGTGACAGTAGCCTGACATATTACCTGCTAGCAGGTAAAACAAATCTCTGCAGGACAAAGTGTCTGGGACAGCCTCAACCGAGCCGACGCGTAATGGTGGCCAATGGTCACAGGTCACCCTGGTGGGTCATCCTCATCATACTGAAACGGGGAACTTGTGGAAGGGATGCAGGAGAAGCCTGTCTCAATAAGCAATGTCCAAACCTCATGTACAACAGGAGGAAAAAAACAAAACAAACTGGAGCAGTTGATGACAGATATCTACAGTCATTCAGTACACTGAGCCAACAGCCCTTCATGTTGTAATGCATATAGCACTATATGTGCTCTAAAACATCTCAGCCAGAACCTTGGCATTCACGACACCTCAGCTCTCTTCCCACTGCTGGCAACCAAGAATCGTTTGGAAACATCCCTAACTAATATCGTCTGGCAGTTGGGTTCTTCTTGAACCACGCAGGACACTGTCCCACACAGATTTTACTGGAGTCCCGACAGCGACCACAGCAAAGGCACTGGTTGGTCTCCTGGATCTCCAGCAGCATCAATGCTAGGGGTGCAAGGATACTTCTCCTGTGGGGGCTGTTACCTACCAGACTTCACAATAGCCCTTATACCAATTACATGTGTAAAAATGGCTGAAGAGCTGGCTTCTCACTATCAGAATTCAGACATTTGTGATGCCTGACACTGCAGGGTGCCACAAGAGTGGATACAAATTCCTGCAGTGTTCAGCCCGGGCCCTTCCTATGACTCACAAGCAGCACAAGGCAACTCAGAACAAAGGTCAGGTGCTGGGTGGAGCAGAGCGAAACATAGCAAGTAAGTCAGCGCTTAGAAGGCGTGCGAGTGGCTGGCATAATTGTTAAGCACAAAAGATTAGTTTGCCTTTAATTTATCAGGGTAATAAAAGCTGTGCAATTTTACCAGAATAGTAGCAAAAATCCACTTATGTAATTTTTTGGGCTATTACATTGTTATAGAGGGAAAGCTGCAAATATGGCATTTAATGTATATAAGTTGACTAGGTAATGCCAATATAAATATTGATATCCAACTATTAGATTATACAGTATTGTAGGCATTTAAGCATATTTAAATTAGACAATATGTATAGCTTATTTTTCTAGACTGTAAAATTGCTACCACTAACAATGAGAAGCCAATATGGTGTCTGAAGCTTTTTCTAGCAGGTAATCTTATATTCACTTAGTCAGCATTGGAGGACGATTGACAAAGTGCAAAATATGGATTTTTCCTGTTTGCATAGTATTGAATGTAAACATTAATAATAGTATTATGCGAAAGGAGCCACCAACAAGCTGTCCCTCAGCATATATAAGTGCAGTGCCCTGATTAACATCCCCATTGGGTATCGCTCCATAACAAACAGTGTTGCATTGTATTTTACCTGCAATTCTTTGACGTGGAGTCTGAAACCACAATACAGTATATGCAACAGGGGTCAAGATTTTATTGAATATTGCATCTTTAAAAGAGAAATCGAAAGCTAAAATATTGATGTTGCCATTTTGAATAAAGTGCCAGCACATTAGACATCACTGTTCAATTTTGTAGCTTTCTTTTCCTTTATTGCAGAACAAATGCCCCTTCAATAATGTTTTGTATAACTGCAGCAGTGAAGGGGCAAGAAAGGGGAAAAAAAAAAAGTTAAGGGGGATCGGATGAGAAAGCCTCACTTTAAAGAAAAATATAAACACTTTTTTCGATTCTTAGGTTTTTGTGTTGGAATTGTAACTTATGTTTGGTATTAATACAAATTATAAAACACTAACGAGAGAGAAATGCAAAGATCAAAAGTAACTTATTGATTCAGGTTAACTAAAACTATTATCCAATAAATACAGTCATGGCTGAAAGTGTTCCAGAAAATTATTGCAGCTAGACATTTCCTGTGTGTATTGGAACGCCAAAAATAAAGTGTGTCCAATTTTTGACACAACACCCCCAAAATTGGGTGTACACACTCAGGGTCATGCAATTTGTGTAAATGACCCACTTCAAATGGTGGAAGAAAAAAAGATACACACAAGACTTGCCACAAAATGTATGCCTCAATTCAAAATAAAGCAAAAGTGAGGTGGATCGTACTTCCTCCAGTTGTAACAATTTCCCCCTTAAGAAAACAAGAAGATCTGTGACTGAGAAAAACCTCGCACAACAAACGAGATGACAAGTATTGCCAATCAAAGCATAATTTCACACATTCATTACCAAAAAAAGTAAAAATATAAACTGCAGTTTGATAAAAGGATCCAGAGGAAAAAGAAAATATAAAAGTTGTTCAGAAGTTTTTTGGGTGGTAGAATTGGCATACAAGCAGTAAAATCTGAGTTCCTTAATTGGTTCAGCTTTTGCACAGCGGATTGATGTCAACAGCAAGTATAACCAGGTGAACACTGTGCCCTGCAAAGTCACCACCCATGAGTGCTCGGCTCCTGCACAGGAAAAGTCAGAGAGGGAAGAATTATTAGAAAGTAACAGATTTTGATAAACAAAACAGAGTTCCACAAGATTAATTTACATCTACAAATTATACAATTACAGAAATACCTGAGGCCGTAGCACCAATTACAATATATGCAACATGATTGACCAGAAGGATAATTTCCAGGAGATCTACATCAGATCAGAGTTGCAACACCAGAACTGCCAGGTTCAGTCCTACCTAAACTGTGTCCTTTACAGGCGGAATTCAACCATCAGTATTTCTATGCCAAAATGAGACTCCACGACACAGAACAGGGATCATTTCTTTCAATTATGGTTTCTCTATAAATTCCACTCCTGGTTTTGGCATAAAAAGATTGATGAAATACTCATGTGTGAATAAGCCCTGAAGCAGATACACAGGGCATACCATCATGTTGCAGCCTTCAGTGTAACGTCAGAGAGGGTCTTCAGCATGACTGGCAGATTTGGCCCATCTTCTACAAGTATGAAAAACCTAATATTTCTCAAAATGAATTAGCATATTCACATCACTAGTAAGGACGCCGAGTGCACTGGAAACATGTAAGGTTATGTTCGCTCCATCAGGAAATGCTTGCAGAAATTTCTGCAAGGTTCTGCGTCTTTTAGCAATAAAGAGAAGTCACGCACTTTTTTTTCCAATGCATTGTATAGGAAAAAAGCAGGCAAAAAAAAAATACAAAAAGGGACATGCTGCTTCTTTTTCCATACAGGGTTTTTCCTGACTGAAGTTCATGATCATGTGCACAGATCAGCCTAAATCTCAATGGAAATCATGGAATAAGAACTGCAGTGTTTGAGGCCAATTCCACATGAAATTGCTGTATCAAAGACACACTGTGTGCACATAGCCTAAATGTTCCCATTCATGGACTGATGATGCATGTGGAGAGGTTTTAATCACTAATATAATTGAAGATTTCATACTGTTAATGGGGTTAGAAAAAATCCAGTTGAAGATGATAAGAACATAGCATAAAGCTTAAATAGCAACAAATAATGAAAATAACTATTGGCCACAATAGTGCGAGTCAAAGACATCAAGGTACTTTGACAAGACATATATAAAAAAGGGGTACTATTCAGGGGCAAGGGATAGATAATATAACACACCCAGGGATGTATCCATCACCCCTAGCAATTATTAGGGGTCATTTTGGAGGGTAAATGCATAATCATTTAAGGGAAGTAAATCAAAACAATTGAGGTCAAAAAGCACAAATATAAATATATATATATATATATATATATATATATATATATATATATATATATATATATATATATATATATATATATATATATATATATATATATATATATATATATATTCAGAAGAGCACAGGTAAGAGCAGAATAGGACAGACACAATCCCTGTGAAACTCCCTACTCTGTGCACCTGCTTACCCGCAGAGTTTAGCACCCTACAAATGCAAAACAGTACCCCACTCATCGACTTTCCCTAATGATTCTTTTTTCACTAAAATTTATGTACTCAAAGTATAAACAAATGATTCAACACATCAGATGCTTATCATAAAAAAAATAAAAACCTGCTTGCTGCAGTGCCTGCTGACTCATGCTTCAACATCTTCAGGAGCTCACATCTTCTTTTTCCATTAGGTTTCTTCTCCTAGACGCCATAGCTCATCAGGTAAGATAACAGGAACCATTCCATAAGAGCAGTATTCCAGCATGCCATACTCCTAAGACACAACTCTCAATGTGAGGCATGCAGTCTGCCATACAGCACATGGCTATGAGTCAGAGAAAAGGGCAGGGACATCACTTATAGCTGTGTCAATCACAGTGATGTCAGTTCCAGCCAATATGGTATAGCACTTGTAGAGAAAACGCCCCCCAGAAAGGGGTGTCACCAACACAGAACTCAAGGGGTGTATAGTGTCGCTATATTCCATGTAGTTATAGGGTTTGTCTCCTTTCAGTTACTGTTCATTCTTGGGAGCAGAGTCGTATAAAAAAATTATATTCTTTGTAGTCTTCTTCCACAGATCCACCGGTGAGTCTCCACTGCTGCTCCTCATGTCTGTATTGGCTGCGGCACTGACGTCATGTCAAAAGTGCTGCAGCCAGTCAGTGAGCGGCCATTGTTGATGGACCCCTCCACTGAGAGCAGCTGAGGTCAATGACTAGCTGCCACACTGTCACTGTGACGGCAGCACAACAGCCAGACTTAGGCCATGTTCACACGTCTAGTATTTGGTCAGTATTTTACATCAGTATTTATAAGCCAAAACCAGGAATGAGTGATCACTACAGAAGTGCTGACGTGTTTCTATTATACTTTTCCTCTGACCAAATACTGAACATGTGAACGTGGCCTTAGACATAGTGTCAGACATCAGGAGCAGTGGCGACACTCACTGGTAGACCCAGGGAAGGTGACTATAGCCGGTTTATAAATTTTATACCAAGAGTTTTTAAAAAAATAAGAATTTTTTTTTTATCATTCCCCTTTTTCACAGTTAACAAAGAAATGTACCAAAGAAATACAGATTTAATATGAACACATTCATAAATGTCTGATCTATCAAAATAAGACAGAACAGAAACAGGAAAAAAAAATCAAAATGCCAAAATTGTGGGTCTTTGGATGCCGCAACTATGCAAAAAAATATATAAAAACATGCAATAAGAAATGAGATCAGATCATTGGATCTACCCCAAAATGGTAACAAAAAAATGTCAGCTCCCCTGCGAAAACAACAAGCCCTCACACAGCCCCATCAACTGAAAAATTAAAATGTTATGGGTCTTGTATAATGGTGACACAAGGAAAAAAATATAGGTTTTTTTAAAAAAACAAAAATGTTTCACTAATTAAAAAAAATATATATGTACCTTTAGTATTGTAATAATCGTACAGACCTGGAAAATCGTCTTTTATTCTACCACATATCTGATTTTTTGGTTCAGTCTTGATCTCACAACTGTTTTACTTGCACTGAATTTGCTTCTGTTCACACCCAGGAACCTGAATGCATATAATTCTGGTTGTTACAGGCAATGAATATGACACGCCACTAGGGCAGTGGGGTACTCGGTGTCCGGGCCTATGGATGCTGGGGGGAATATGTCACAGTGGCTGGCCCGGTCCGTGGCCCAGGGCGGTCAACAAAAAGGGGATAGTTCATATGGGATTTGTAGTTTGATCGTGATGCCACCTGTGGTTTCTGGTAATTTGTACCAGCGCTGCTGCAGACCTCTGAGGCAGTTGATAGGCAGCTAGGATGGAACAGCTCCCCACAGGTGGAGCGGGCCTCAGGGCAGTGTAGAGTTTGATGGCGAGTGGTGATGCTGGGGCTTGTAGTGCAGTCGGAATGGCGCAGCAGGAGTAACTGACAGAGACAGGGGATTCGCTTCAATACCTTTACTGGTGCAGATGTCAGGTACGAGGAAGGGTGCACTTCAGGACTTCTCCCCAGCGAGCAGGTATAAGGCCTCCTGGTCCGTGTCTCCCTCTCTCTAAGCTCCTGGCCAGCCTGCAACTGGGCCTAGCTTATGTGTCGTGCTGTTCCTTCACCTGTCGCTTGGTAGTAGGATCTTTTTCTGGCAACCACTATCCCTGGACGCAGGGGCCTTCGTGGTTCCTTGTCCTGTGTGGGTCTCGCTTCAGGTCGGCCAGGGACTGGTATGCCGGTGATCCCTACTGGGTATAAAGGAACCCTGTAGGCGCGGACCCAGTGTCCGGTTTGTGTCTTGGGGTGAGCCTATGATGCTCCTCTGCCCGCTCAACTCCTCTCTCCTCCTTGCCTCCGGCCACACTCGGGGCCCTCAATACAGCAGCAGACGTGCTGCGTCTTCACTGCTCTCAGTGGCAGCACACTCTCTGAACTGACTGACTGCCTGGCTCCACCCTCCATATATATATTCCTAACGGGCTCCCTCTGGTGGTCTGAGGTGGAAGGGTGGAGGTGTTTGTTTGTAACGAGGGCATCTTGTAGAGAAGTGCATCCATGCACCCTTTTTGGTTCTGTGGTACCTGTGAACAGCAGGGTGCCACATTCCCCCCAAGTACAATTCAGTACTCCTGGACTAAAGCATTTTGTAACAGGTTACAACAATAACAATAATTATAATAACAATAAAGTTACAGTACGTCCCGTAACCTGGTGTCCATTTCACCGAAGAAAGAACATGAGGGACCCGCCTGAAAACCCTCAATGTAGGCCCTGGGCGTGGCTACAGGGCATAAGTGATCCAGGTGCTGGACCACGTCTTCGGCCACGCCAAACGGCTTTTTGTTCAGTGGTCAAATAAGGGGGAGCACTTTTGATGAGTGCAACTATTTACAAGGACAGGTTTTTTTTGGCTGCTCACAGTCCTCAGCCTACAAGTCTTTATACCCTCACAGGTAACTAAATGCATATTTATTTTCAGTTTACACAATAAACAATAGACAATACCCCACTGGGTAACTATTTATAATGTAGGCACTTTGTGCTTATTCCCTAAACCTGGCAGGGATTTGTACTTGTGTGCTGCGTGTGGATCTTCAAAGCTCTGGGGTATTGCTAGTGTCTGTGCATGCACTCTCTGTTAATCTAGCAGGTGTACGTGCTGGTAGATTATAAAACTTCCTTAATCTTTCTATGGGACTGGCAAGTGCACTGTCCACTGGGCCTTCAGGTTCTGCTTCAACGGGTGATCCTCCTCTGACTGGGGACTCTTCCTGTTCCTGAGCAGGTTCCTCTAGGGCGCTCACAGGTTCTTCTTGTGGTTGATAGAAATGTATTACTGGTATAATAACTGCTCCATCAAGTTGAGGCCAGTCTGCAGGGAAATCTCCTAGAACTGTGTGAAGCACAACTTCCTTGGGTTCTTCCGGTGCTATAGGAGGTATTTCTTCCTCCGTTGTCTTCAGTAGACCTGGGCACACCTTCAAGTGGTCTCTTGAGACTGTTGCGGTTGTTTTACCTCCATCTTTACTAATCAGGCAGGTTTTAATGTTGTCAAATCTGGAGTTTAGCACAGTGTAGGGATCTCTTTCCCACTGGTCATCGAGCTTGTGACCTCCCCTTTTCCGCTTTAGCACTGTTTCTCCAGGTGCCAAGGGTTCTGCTGGTGCATGTTTATTGTACTGTTCTTCCGGTCTTTCCCTTACTCTGTTTAGACTGTCTTTGACACAGGCCTGTACTCTCCTGTACTGCTCTTGCTGATTTTTATCCCAGTCTTCAGTGGACATATCTGCTTCAGGTTCTACCATTCCAAGTTACAGGTCCATGGGCAACTTTCCGGGTCTTGCTCTCATGAGGTACGCTGGGGTACAATAAGTAGAACTCACAGGTATGTGATTGTACAGATCTACCAGGTCAAGTAGTTTGTCTGGCCACTGGTTCCTTTCTTCCAAGGGTAAGGTTTTCAGCAGGTCTATGATGATGTTGTTCATTTTCTCACACAAACCATTGGTCTGAGGGTGATACGGCATAGTCCGGATCTTCTTGCACCCATACAGATGACAGAATTCTTTAAACAGCTCGGCATCAAAGGCAGGGCCTTGATCCATCAGCACTTTGTCCGGGTATCCATGGGGCCTGCAGAAGTATGCTTGGAACATTCTTGCTGCAGTTTCTGCTGTCAGATCCTTGACAGGGGCTACCACCAGGAACCGGGAATAATGATCCACCATGGTCAGTGCATAGGAATAGCCTGACCTGCTGGGTGACAGCTTCACATGATCCAGAGCGACAATCTCCAGGGGCTGGGTTGTTTTGATGGACTGCAAGGGTGCTTTCTGGCTACCGTAGTCTTTCCTTCTGAGGCTACAGGGCCCACAATTCCAGCACCACCTCTCTATGGAGCTCCGCATTCCAACCCAATAGAACCGGTCCTTCAGCAGGGTTTCCAGCTTCTTCCAGCCAAAGTGACCTGCTTGGTCGTGGTAGGCCTCTGTAACGGGTCCGGGAGGCGGAACCTCTGAGCTACTATACAAGGGGGCGGCCCTTGTAAGGGAGCGGGTGGCAGTCTCTGGGTGAACGGACAGGGAGTTACGTCAAGTGATCAGGGCAGTCTCTGGGAAAGGGGTAGGTACGACCTGTGATGGCGGAGCCTCCGGGTAGGCTAGCAGGCAGATGGTAGATGTGTGCTCCCAGGTGAGCAAGCGAGAGTCTCTGGAATAGCAGGTGGTCACCGCACGTGACAACGGGACCTCCGGGCTGGCAAGCAGGCGGGTAACGGAGATGCGCTCCCAGGTGAGCGGGCAAGAGTCTCTGAGATAGCTGGTGGTCACAGCACGTGACAACGGAGCATCCGGGCTGGCAAGCAGGCAGGTAGCGGAGAAGCGCTCCCAGGTGAGCGGGCAAGCTGGTCCATAGACAGACTGACCGGAGTTGTAAGGCGGACCGTCGGACCTCAGGCAAGCAGGCAGGTAGCTGATGTGCGCTCCCAGGTGAGCGGACAAGTTGGTCCTTAGACAGACTGACCGGAGTTGTAAGGCAGACCGTCGGACCTCAGGCAGGCAGGCAGGTAACAAGTATTCAGGCAGGAATCAGGCAGGTAACTAGCAGGAAACTGGCAGGAAACTGGCAGGTAACTGGCAGGTAACTGGCAACGGGACCTGAGGGCTGAAGCACAGGTGAGACACAGGTGCAAACAACATTGCTCGGGCACCTCCATTTTGGAGGAGGTGCCTTATATATGATGAAGTCCTCCGGCCATTGGCCGGGGACTCCTTAGGACGGCGCGCGCGGCCCCTTTAAGAGGAGGAGAGCGCGCGCGCGCGCGCCCTAAGCACAGGGGCCGGGAAGGAGCGCGCGCTGAGAGCAGAGCGGGAGGAGGACGCCGGGAAGGAGCGCGCGCTGACAGCAGAGCGGGGAGAGGACGCCGGGCACGGAGCAGAGCGGTGAGGGGAGCAGCGTCCCTGCCTAGCAGAGGGCAGGGACGCCAGCGCTACAGTACCCCCCCCTTTAGGCCCCCCCTTTTTTAGGCCAGACAGAAATTTAGCTAGGATGAGAGGGGCATGGATGTTCTCCCGGGGCTCCCACGTTCTCTCCTCAGGACCAAACCCCTTCCAATCTACCAGAAAAAAGGTCTTTCCTCTTACCCTTTTTGTGGCAAGAATGTTCTCTACCTCAAACTCGTCCTCAGCAGAAACCGGAGTAGGAGGCGTACCTGTAGACTTGGAAAAAGAGTTAAGCACCACAGGTTTGAGGAGAGACACATGGAAGGAGTTAGGGATCCGTAAGTTGGCCGGGAGTTTCAATTTATAGGCCACCGGGTTGATCTGACTGATGACCTCCAGTGGGCCGATGAACCGAGGCCCTAACTTATAGGAAGGGATCTTGAGCCGGACATATTTGGACGAGAGCCAGACTTTATCCCCAGGGCGGAATTGAGGAGGGTCCAGACGTTTTTTGTCAGCGTGTCTTTTCATACGCTCGGATGACAGAAGGAGTGCGGACCGGGTACTCTCCCATATGGAGGAAAATTTGTTAACAAGAGATTCCGCAGCCGGATTGTCCGCCGAGGTGGAGACGGGAAACGGGATCCGAGGATGCTGACCGTAGACTACAAAAAACGGGGATTTGGAGGAAGACTCGCTCTCGTGATTGTTGTACGAGAATTCGGCCCATGGCAGGAGATCCACCCAGTCAGAATGGTGGGCATTAACGAAGTGCCGAAGGTAACTGGTCAGGTTCTGATTGATCCGCTCCACTTGACCATTAGACTGTGGGTGGTAAGCGGAGGAGAAGTCCAGGGTGACGTCCAGCAATTTACAAGTGGCTCTCCAGAAACGGGAAGTGAACTGTACCCCACGATCCGACACGATGTGACGGGGCAGGCCATGAAGACGGAAGATGTGGCGGATAAAGTCTTTAGCCAGCTCGGGTGCAGACGGAAGACCTGGCAGTGGAATGAAGTGAGCCATCTTGGAGAAGCGGTCAGCGACCACCCAAATGACCATACAACCGGCAGAGACGGGTAGATCAGTAATGAAGTCCATCGCTATATGCTGCCAGGGGGCAGCAGGTACTGGCAGAGGTAGGAGACGGCCGGCCGGCAGGTGTCTCGGAACTTTGTTGCGGGCGCAGGACACACAGGCAGAAACAAAGTCTATTACATCCTTGTGCAGGTTAGGCCACCAGTAGTGCCGGGTAATAAGCTGGAGGGTCTTTTTCTGACCGGCGTGGCCAGCTAGTTTAGACGAATGACCCCAGTGTAGGATCTTCTCCCGATCAGGTACTGGTACGAACGTCTTACCAGGAGGAAGACGATTTAGACTCAGGGGAGCCACCTGCATTACTCTGGCGGGATCGATGATATGTTTCGGATCCTCCTCGAGATCAGACACCAGAAAGGACCGAGACAAGGCGTCCGCCTTGACGTTTTTGTCAGCCGGGCGAAAATGAAGGACAAAATTAAAACGAGCAAAAAACAAGGACCACCGGGCTTGGCGCGGGTTAAGTCTCTGGGCATGCTGGAGGTAAGCCAAGTTCTTGTGGTCAGTGTAAATTATTACTGGGTGAAGAGCCCCCTCGAGCAGGTAACGCCACTCCTCCAATGCCAGTTTGATGGCCAATAACTCTCGGTCTCCTATGGAATAGTTGCGCTCAGAGGAGGAGAAGAGTTTAGAGAAGAAGCCACAAGTTACCATCCTCCCGGAAGATGATTTTTGAGTAAGTACCGCTCCGGCTCCAGAGGAGGAGGCGTCAACTTCCAGGAAGAACTGTTTGTTGCCATCTGGGCGATGCAGCACCGGGGCGGAAGAGAAGGCCTGTTTAAGGGAAAGAAAGGCCTCCTCTGCTTCGGGTGGCCACTCTTTGGGATTAGTACCTTTACGGGTGAGCGCAGAAATTGGGGCCGTCCGGGAAGAGAAGTGTGGTATGAAGAGGCGGTAGTAGTTGGCGAAGCCCAGGAATCGCTGAATGGCCTTCAACCCCTCCGGTCGGGGCCATTTCTCGATGGCAGACAGTTTCTCAGGATCCATTTGTAGGCCGGTCTGAGAGATAATGTAGCCCAGAAACGGAAGCGAGGTCTGCTCAAAGAGGCACTTCTCAAATTTAGCGTAGAGATGGTTCTGCCTTAGCCTGAGCAGGACCTGACGAACGTCCCTCCGGTGAGTCTGGAGATCCGGAGAGAAGACCAAGATGTCGTCCAGGTACACCACTACGCAGGAGTAGAGAAGGTCCCGGAAGATGTCATTGACCAACTCTTGAAAGACGGCAGGAGCGTTACAGAGACCAAAGGGCATTACCAGGTATTCATAGTGGCCGTCCCGGGTGTTGAATGCCGTCTTCCATTCATCCCCCTGACGAATACGAACCAGGTTGTACGCCCCACGAAGGTCCAGTTTGGTGAAGATCCTAGCCCCCCTCAGGCGATCAAATAATTCTGGAATGAGCGGAAGGGGGTACTTATTCTTCACCGTGATCAGGTTTAGGCCTCTATAGTCTATACAGGGACGGAGAGAGCCGTCCTTCTTTTTGACGAAAAAGAAGCCTGCTCCCGCCGGGGAGGTAGATTTCCGGATGAATCCTCTGGCCAGATTCTCCTCAATATATTCGGACATTGACCGGGTTTCAGCAGCGGATAAAGGATAGATACGCCCACGGGGAGGAGTAGTACCGGGTAGCAGATCGATGGGACAGTCGTATGGCCTATGTGGTGGTAATGTCTCTGCCTCCTTTTTATTAAAGACATCTGCATAAGACCAATAAGGAATCGGAAGTCCAGGTAGATTAGCTGGGGTAGGAGAGGGACGGACGGGATGGACGGGAACCAGGCAGGTTTTATGACAGTCTTGTCCCCAGCGAAGGACCTCTCCGGTTTGCCAGTCTAGCACGGGTGCATGTCTCTGGAGCCAGGGCAGACCTAGCAAGAGGGCGTGAGAGAGTCCAGGCAGAACATGAAAGGAGATACTTTCAGAATGCAGCATTCCCACCTGCAGGGTAATGGATTCGGTGATGAGTTGAATGGGGCGAGGTAAGAGGCCCCCATCCACGGCAGCGACAGACAAGGGTACAGCCAGAGGTTTGGTGGGGATGCGGTATTTCTCAACCAGGGACTGTGAAATAAGGTTCCCGGCTGCTCCAGAGTCAAGTTGGGCTAGTTCGAAATAACGGTTCTCCCCGTAGATGATCGAAACTGACAACAGCAGGGATGGAGAGGATTTATTCTTGTCTAGGTGGACCTCTCTGAGCGAACCTAGACACAGGCGTTTCCCGACCTCTCCGGGCAGGCACGGATCCGGTGCTCCTTACTGCCACAGTAGAAGCAGCTCCCCTCGGCACGGCGTGAGTCCTGACGGGTTTTGACCATCTTGGTCTGGTCGACCTGCATAGGCTCAGGAGAGTGTACCTGGGGAGAGATGGAGGGAATGACGGGTTTCTGGAAAGTAGGAGCTAAACGTGGAATCCTTCTCTCACGGGTGACCTCTTTGGCACGCTCCTGGAACCGTAGGTCAATCCGGGTGGCAAGGGTTATTAGATCATCGAGAGAGGTAGGAATGTCCCGACCAGCAAGTTCATCTTTAATACGACCGGACAGACCCTCCCAGAAGACGGATACCAGAGCGTCGTTATCCCAGGCCAGCTCCGAGGCAAGGGTGCGGAACCGTATGGCATATTGGCCCACGGTGAGACCCTCCTGACGGAGGCGTAGCAGAGAGGATGCGGATGAGGTCTTCCGTCCGGGTTCATCGAAGACTTTCCGGAAAGCCGAGAGAAAAGCAGGCAAGTTGGACACCAGGGGGTCTCCTCTCTCCCATAGAGGATTTAGCCAGGCCAGGGCCTCCCCGGTGAGATGGGACATGATAAAGGCAATTTTGGCCCGGTCGGAATTAAACTGATGGGACAAAAGTTCAAAGTGCAGGGTGCACTGATTTATGAAGCCCCGAGCCTGGACGGGGTCGCCTCCGAAGCGAGGAGGTGCAGAGAGCCGGGGTCCGGGGTAGGATACCATAGTATTAGTGGGCAGCGGAGCTGCCGGATTGCAAGATATGGCACTGGCGGAGGTTGTTGGTGGATCAGACAGAGTGTTCAGGCGAGTATTAACATTCCGCAGGTGACCCAGGATGGCCTCCTGTTGGGACCTCTGACGGGACAGTTCAAGACAGAGGTCCGAGAGCGAGGGAGCTTGGGTGCCACCGGGTTCCATGGCCCGAGCAAACTGTAACGGGTCCGGGAGGCGGAACCTCTGAGCTACTATACAAGGGGGCGGCCCTTGTAAGGGAGCGGGTGGCAGTCTCTGGGTGAACGGACAGGGAGTTACGGCAAGTGATCAGGGCAGTCTCTGGGAAAGGGGTAGGTACGACCTGTGATGGCGGAGCCTCCGGGTAGGCTAGCAGGCAGATGGTAGATGTGTGCTCCCAGGTGAGCAAGCGAGAGTCTCTGGAATAGCAGGTGGTCACCGCACGTGACAACGGGACCTCCGGGCTGGCAAGCAGGCGGGTAACGGAGATGCGCTCCCAGGTGAGCGGGCAAGAGTCTCTGAGATAGCTGGTGGTCACAGCACGTGACAACGGAGCATCCGGGCTGGCAAGCAGGCAGGTAGCGGAGAAGCGCTCCCAGGTGAGCGGGCAAGCTGGTCCATAGACAGACTGACCGGAGTTGTAAGGCGGACCGTCGGACCTCAGGCAAGCAGGCAGGTAGCTGATGTGCGCTCCCAGGTGAGCGGACAAGTTGGTCCTTAGACAGACTGACCGGAGTTGTAAGGCAGACCGTCGGACCTCAGGCAGGCAGGCAGGTAACAAGTATTCAGGCAGGAATCAGGCAGGTAACTAGCAGGAAACTGGCAGGAAACTGGCAGGTAACTGGCAGGTAACTGGCAACGGGACCTGAGGGCTGAAGCACAGGTGAGACACAGGTGCAAACAACATTGCTCGGGCACCTCCATTTTGGAGGAGGTGCCTTATATATGATGAAGTCCTCCGGCCATTGGCCGGGGACTCCTTAGGACGGCGCGCGCGGCCCCTTTAAGAGGAGGAGAGCGCGCGCGCGCCCTAAGCACAGGGGCCGGGAAGGAGCGCGCGCTGAGAGCAGAGCGGGAGGAGGACGCCGGGAAGGAGCGCGCGCTGACAGCAGAGCGGGGAGAGGACGCCGGGCACGGAGCAGAGCGGTGAGGGGAGCAGCGTCCCTGCCTAGCAGAGGGCAGGGACGCCAGCGCTACAGCCTCCAACACCATCTGGATATCCGTCCTGGGTACAACAATCTGCCACACCATTTCATGGGTCTTGGGGTTTACATACCTTCAGCACAGCTTCTCTCTGTAGATGAACAACCGGCTTCTCTCATTCCGCAGGTTTTTGGCTTGTGGAGGAGCATCCTTCTCCAGGTGAGAACCTTCTTGGATTATCAGTCTTTTGATGAGGCTGACAACCGGGTCACTGTCCTGGGTCTCCTTCCAGCTGTGATGCGGTAGAGAGTTTGACGTCCTACCATGACATCTTCTGGAGGCGTGTTGCTTGTGGACCATTCCATTTCTGTGGAAAGCAGGTAGCTCAATTTCTTCGAGATCATCCACTTCACTCTCCGTGTCTGACTGGTGGGGCATCCTTGACAGGGCATCGGCATTGGTGTTCTTGTGACCTGCCCGATACTTGATGGTGAACTGATAATTCGACAGTCTGGCCACCCAACGCTGTTCCATAGCTCCCAACCTGGCTGTCTCCAGGTGTGTCAGTAAAGGCTGTGAATTTCATTGAGGCTAGGTAATGCTTGAACCTTTCAGTGATAGCCCAGACCAAGGCCAGGAACTCCAGCTTGTAGGAACTGTAATTCTCCGGGTACCTCTCAGTAGGGCGAAGCTTCCTACTGGCATACGCAATTACCTTTTCTCTGCCATTTTGCTTCTGGGACAACATAGCTCCCAGTCCCTCATTGCTGGCGTCGGTGTACAGCAGAAAAGGCTGGCTATAATCAGGGTAAGCCAAGATTTCTTCACCGGTTAGGACTTCCTTCATTGCTGCAAAGGATTCAGTCTGCTCTTTGCCCCACTTGAATGGGGGACTCTTTCCTCTTTTGGACTGTCCTACCAGGAGGTCTTGTAGAGGTGCTACCTTTTTGTTATAGTCCTTTATGAACCTCCTGTAGTACCCGACCAGTCCCAGGAATTGCCATACCTCTTTGATGCTTCTCGGTTCAGGCCACTTCTGGATGGCAGTGACCTTCTCCGGGTCTGGCGCTACTCCCTCTGAGCTGACTACGTGTCCCAGGTACTGAACCTTCTGCTTGAGCAAGTGGCATTTAGAAGGTTTTAGTTTCATCCCATACCGGGACAATGCTTCAAATACCTCTGCCAGGTGCTTTAGTGGGTCTTCATACGTCCTCGAGTACACGATAATGTCATCCAGGTACAGCAGCACTGTCTCAAAGTTCCAGTGTCCCAAGCAACACTCCATCAACCTCTGGAACATTCCGGGTGCGTTGCAGAGTCCAAACGGCATGCTGTTGAATTCACACAGTCCCATTGGGGTGGTGAAGGCTGTCTTCTCCCGGTCTTCCTCAGCAACAGAGACTTGCCAGTACCCGCTAGTGAGATCCAATGTAGAGAAGTAATTGACAGATTTTAATGCAGCCAGGGATTCCTCTAATAGGGGCAAACGGTATGCATCTTTATGTGTTATTCGATTAATTTGTCTATAATCTACACACATCCTCATGCTACCATCCTTCTTTCTGACCAGGACCAGGGGAGCTGCCCAGGGGCTACAGCTATCCCTTACTACCCCTGTCTTTTTCATGTCATGCAACATTTCCTTGGCTTTTTGGTAATGTGCTGGGGTACGGGTCTGTAACGCTCCTTAATGGGTGGATGGTTACCGGTGGGTATGTGGTGTTGTACCCCTTTAACCCTTCCAAAATCAAGTGGGTACTTACTAAACACTTGCTCATATTCGTGAACCACTCTGTAAACACCGTGTTTCTGATGGACAGAAGTGGCGTCAGTTCCAACATGGAGCTGTTGGCACCCATCCTCCAGCTGAGCTTCGGAGTCATTGTCCTCCACTGTGTCTGGTGGGGTCAAGGATTCCACTGTGTGTATGGCATCATTATTCACAGTATACAATCTGGTAATAGTGGCGTATCTTGGCAATTTAACTTCCTCCTCCCCACAATTTAGGAGACGTATGGGTACCCTCCCATTGCGTACATCAACTACCCCTCTAGCAGTTAAGAGTGTAGGTCTGTGCTCTGAGATAATGGGCTCCACTACCGCCTGGTAATTCTGCCCCTTGAGACCTATTGCTGCCCTACACCAAATCAGCATCTCACTCATTGGGGGAATCACAATGGGTATCGGGTCCGTCACCTGTAGATTACCAATCTCACCACCTGTTAGCTTTACCTGTTGCTGGTAGAGGAGGGATCAAATTTCTCTCTGGATCACCTTCCTCTGCCCTGGTTTGGCAGTGTCAGCAATCTGTTGGAGTAAAAACAACACTTCTCCAAAACAGTTACCAACAATATTTGTACCAACTATCATATATGGATTGGTATCACCAGGGTTAGGTTCTATAACAATTAGTCCTTGGTCCTTTAGTTCCACTCTCCCCACCTTCACTGTCATGTCCTTAACCCCTACTAGGTTAAGAGGAAGGCCGTTAGAGGCATACACAGAGAGGTTCGAGGCTGGCGGGTGGAGTTCATCTATGGACCAGTACCTTTTGGTATGATGGTTACCTGTGAGCCGGTGTCCAGTAACGCAGGTGTTGCTATGCCGTCCAGCACGATGGACAGGAAAGGCCTAGTTGAGTTACTCCTGGGTGTTGGCCCTCGGCCCCAGGGTTTGCCCGTATAAAGGACAGTACCGCGTGGTGTGGCCTGCTTGTGGCAACGTTAGCAGATGAAATCTCCTGGAGGGCGATGTTGGTCGTTGGTCCTCCCACGGGGTGGCGTTGTCCTCATACGGGGTGGCGTTGTCCTCCTTCTCCTCATCCAGGGAGCATCCTCAGGACTGTCGGCGAGTAGGATCCTTCCTTCCGGCTTGGGCTCCGTCTGTAGCTGCAGGGTGCTCTGGACAGTGGCCAGGGTTTTACTTAGCTGACGCACTTCAGAGCGGAGGCTGTCCAGCTCGCTAGGTGGCACTGTTTGCATCTTTGTTTCAGCCGTTAATGAAGGAGCAGTGGGTGCTGCGGGCACTGGGGTGGCCCCACCCTGGCAATGCTGGATAGCTGTATCTGATGGTTCCAGGGGCTGCAGACCCTTAATAGCCATGTCCTTCAGGGTGTCAAAGGTGGCATTTGGATGATCTAAGGCCCACCACCGTACAGTTCTGCTCTCCTCCTGGGACCTCAACCCCCGGATGAATTGTTCTGTCAGCATTTTATTCTCATCTTGTATGCTGGCTGGATCAACCTGTTTCAGGGTCCACAGGGCCTCTTGTAGACGCCAGGAATAGTACCGGATACTGTCCTCAGGTTTCTGGGTACAGTAGTAGAATCTCATCCGAAGATCTGTCTCAGTGCGGTTTTCAAAGACAGTTTGAAGTCTCTTAAAGATAATGGATACTGATTCCTGGTCTGAGGCTGGCCAGGTTTCAACTTCCCGCTCTGCGGCACCAGTCAATTGTCCCAGCACAACAGCGGCTCTCTGCTTACCAGTCATTGAATACATGTCCAATACACCGCATATCTTTCTCTTGAATCCAGACAGGGTGTCTGGTTTGCCATCATACTGGGGAAGCCATTTTGCTCCAGGGATATACGGCAGGGCCATGAGTTTTAACGGAGTCACGACCCCTGCTGGTGGGGTGGCCACTCCGGCCTGAGCAGCGCCGGGCGCAAGTTGAGCATCAGGAGTCTTATCCGGTGCTCCGGCGTCTCGCTGCTCGTCGGCCATGGCTGCCCCCCCACCCCCTAGTGAACTGTAGCCTACCTCCTGTTTCTTTAATCAGGTAGGCCGCAGCTCCGCAGACGATGGTCTCCTTCCAGGACCTGACGCTTCCTGGTGCGGCGTCAGCGCGAGGCGGGGCTGGACCTTCGCGCACTACCAATGGTCACGCCTCTCTGGTTCCCGCGGTTACGCCCCTCTTCTTCCCGTGCGGTGACGCGGTAATGGTGGCGATATTCACCACAGTAAAAACACAGTTCAATTACGGCACACAGTACCCGGTGACAACGGGCACGGAATCCTGTTTGTGATGCCAGAAGATGACGCGCCACTAGGGCACTGGGGGGAATATGTCACAATGGCTTCCCCGGTCCGTGGCCCAGAGTGGTCAACAAAAAGGGGATAGTTTATATGGGATTTGTAGTTTGATCGTGACGCCACCTGTGGTTTCTGGTAATTTGTACCAGCGCTGCGGCAGACCTCTGAGGCAGTTGATAGGCAGCTAGGATGGAACAGCTCCCCACAGGTGGAGCGGGCTTCAGGGCAGTGTAGAGTTTAACGGTGGGTGGTGATGCTGGGGCTTGTAGTGCAGTCGGGATGGCGCAGCAGGAGTAACTGACAGAGACAGGGGATTTGCTTCAATTCCTTTACTGGTGCAGATGTCAGGTACGGTCCAGGGTACTCGCTAGGAAGGGTGCACTTCAGGTGTGACGCTCACAGCCCTACCCTGAGAGATGGGGGGGTACTCGGAGCCGGGTCAGATGTTAGGGGTCGCAGTCGTGGCCTGGACCCATTCCGTGCCCAGGGCCGTGACAATAAAAGATGTAATGGACTTTCAGGGTTTGGTGTTACTCGAGTGGATTCAATGACTACGCCACCTGTGGTTTCTGGTGATCCCCCACCAGCGCTGCGTTCAGTCCTATGAGGCGGGATGTAGTGGCAGCAGCAGATGGTACTACTCCCCACAGGCGGAGCAGGGCCTCAGGGCAGAGGGAACAGGAGGATGGGAATTGTAGTGGGAGATGTGGTGCGGTGTCATGCGGTGCCGCGTTGCATTAAGAAACCGGAGGCCATAGGCGTAAGTCTTCCAAGCTTTACTCACGGTAGAATTCACAGCTGCAAGGCTTCTCCCTGCACTTCACGGCATGCTGCGGCCACCAGGGCCGGGGATCCGACAACCTCCGGGTAGTTCAGGTGCTTTGGTCAGGACCCCGCACCAGAGTGTTCCTAGACTTTCCCACTAGGTCCTCTCCTATCCGTATGTGGTGCGTGTACTAAGGCCGGGTCTCCCTCTGGACTATGCACAGAACAAGGGTACGGGAGGTGACTGCGCTCCTTCCGTTAACCGGTGGGATCCACTGAGCCTCCGGGCTTCTCCGACTAAGACTTAGAGTGACAGAGTCAGATATCGGGAGCCGGTACCCCTCTTGCAGCAGGAATCCCTCTGACTAAGCCAGAATAGTGAGGACAGGTGGCGTATACCTCTCCATCTGCATCTCCCTGGGATCCTTTTGCTTGCGGAGCTTGTCTCCTCTGCTCCCCTCCAGGCCTTCTTAAGTCAGGACCTTGACCGGGTAGAGACAGCCGTTAACTCTTGCCCGTTCCTCGACTCAAGGCCAGAGTATGAGGACCGTGTCCCCATCAACTGCAGGTTCACACAGAAAGCCACGTTCAGCGATGAAGATCACATTCTAAGACTTTGAACTTAAGATGGCTGGCTATTAAATATGAATTTAGTGCGTGTAACCTCTAAGTGTGTCCTCCACTCTCACCCACTACTAGGTTCCCCCTTACTTTGGTTCCCCCATCTCCTCTTATCTTGGCTGGGGCAGCACCCTGGTGCATATAAGCCCCCCTCAGGTGGGAAAGGTGTAGTGTTGGATGCAGAGGTGGGGTCCTGACAGTTACACCATCCTTACCTCGAAGGAGAGATACCACACCTCATTAAAGAGATGCAGTACCCCTGTGGTGACTGAACCCTCAGGGGCGCCACACAGGACTTCTCCCCAGTGAGCAGGTCTAAGGCCTCCTGGACGGTGTCTCCCTCTCTCTAAGCTCCTGGCCAGCCTGCAACTTGGCCTAGCTTTTGTGTCGTGCTGTTCCTTTACCTGTCGCTTGGTAGTAGGACCTTTTTCTGGCAACCACTATCCCTGGGCGCCGGGGCTTTCATGGTTCCTGGTCCTGTGTGGGTCTATCTTCAGGTCGGCCAGGGACTTGTAGTCCTCCTGGTATGCCGGTAATCCCTACTGGGTATAAAGGAACCCTGTAGGCGTGGACCCGGTGTCCGGTTTGTGTCTTGGAGTGAGCCTATGATGCTCCTCTGCCCCCTCAACTCCTCTCTCCTCTCCTCCTTGCCTCCGGCCACACTCGGGGCCCTTAATACAACAGCAGACGTGCTGCATCTTCACTGCTCTCAGTGGCAGCACACTCTCTGAACTGACTGACTGCCTGGCTCCACCCTCCATATATATATTCCTAACGGGCTCCCTCTGGTGGTCTGAGGTGGAAGGGTGGAGGTGTTTGTTTGTAACGAGGGCATCTTGCGGAGAAGTCCATCCATGCACCCTTTTGGGTTCTGTGGTACCTGTGAACAGCAGGGTGCCACAAATACATCATTGTGTGTTATGTTCTCTCCTTTGCTTCTCTATAACACCGTGATGTTTTCTTGTGGTATTTGAGACACTAATTTGATTTATATGCCCACTAAATGGACTCCTAATACATTTGGTTGTTTGGTGCAATGGACAGATCCTGGATACGCTGCTGCCGATCCTTTGCCTCTGTAAGCAGATTGGTGTCTCTGTGACACTTTATAAAAGACTAATCTGATTAGTGCTTTATGAGTGCTAGGGGCAACATCAATATTTTTTTATTGATATCTGTTGCTTCTTAGGCTTTACTCCAGATCAGCATCCTTTATTTGTTTTAGGTCTAATTCAGACATCAGTTTTTCTGGGAAGTATTTCATCAGTATTGTAAAGTGAAAACCTGGAGAGTCTCCAAAACACAGAACAGGTCCTATTCTTTTAACTATAGTTTTTTTTCTCATAGGTACCGCTCCTGATTTTTGCTTACAAACACTGAAGAAACACTGACCAAGAAAAGCTGAAGTGTATAAGGCCTTACTAGTCTATAGATGTGTGGTAGTATTGGCCAATAGATGATTGGCAGATCTGGTGAAAAAGGTCTGGTATGGTTTCTCTGGTCCGGATTAGGAGGGCAGTTCTGGTGCAAAAGTTTATTCTCGTTTATATTATTTGTTTGGTATTTTATAAAACGTCATTGAGCAATTTAATATATTGTTTTTAACTAAAAAAAAAATTTTTTTCTTTAGTTTGTCATTTTTATTTTTAAGGTGAATATTTAAAGAAATTGTCAAAATTTAACATTATAATTAAATGAAATGTTATGCAATAAAAGCATTAAAACAGTTATAGATGAAATGTAAAAATGTTTTTCTAGCATTGATTTATGATAAGTAAAGATGGGCAGATCAGGCAAAATTTTAATTCACCTGTCCAAGTGGATTTTTTTAGGAAATTTAGATTTTTCTAGGAAATTTAGATTTTTCTGCAAAACAAATTTCCTGGAAGAATACAAGCGAACAGATGAATTCAAATTTGGTTGATCTGCTCATCTCTACTAATTAGTAATTACTGATGAGCGAGCACTAAAATGCTTGGGTGCTCGTTGCTCGGGTCGAGCAAATTGGAATGCTCGAGTGCTCGGACCGAGTAACGAGCCCAATGTAAGCCTATGGGAAACTCGAGCATTTTTCCGGCGGCCCCCCCCCCCCCCGGCAGTCTGCAGAGGGCCTAAAAATTGCCCAAATCGATGGGAAAAGTGATCAAATGACATGGAAACAGCATGGGGAAGACCCCTGGAAGCATTTATGACTCCCAGGTCACTGCTGTCAGCAATGTTGTATTTGCCACTTTTACAGACTCACAATAAAACATACAAAAACGAAACCAAAAAGGATTTTCCTGGGTAATATGTTAAGGAACATCCTTTCCAGCTTAATGACTTTTATATAAGGCAAAGTGAATATCCAAAAACAAAAATGCTCCTCCACACCTTGGGTTATGTTCACACCTAGCGTTTTTGATGCGTTTTTGTACTTTTGCATTGCTTTCAACCAGCACAAATGTATTCACCAGGAAATACCATTTTAACATTTTACAACCTTATCTAGTCATGTGGTGTGTGAAACATCATCAGACACATCCTGTTTCATTTATGATGGAGGGACTCTGAAAGTCACAAAGACTATTTTTATAGGGTCATCAGGCGGCCCTTCCTATTCTTAAATGGCCAGAAGTCGGCTATGCTTTGTTGTTCCCATTATTAACGACCGGGTCTCCTATACTGTTATCGCATATGTAGTGACTGCAATAGCTGCAAAAAATTTGGAGGAACTTCAATACCCCTTGCAAGAGATGCAGAGGTCGGTGGGCCTCCTGCAAAAAATGCTCCCGTTATTAGGAAGTGTGTCTCCCATACAGTTTGCCTATGCAGTGAAGCAACGGCTGCCAAAAATTTAGAGGAACTCCAATGCCCCTTGCAAGAGACGTAGAGGTCGGAGGGCCTCCTGAAAAAAATGATCCCATTATTAGGAAGTGTGTCAACCATACTGTTTGCCTATGCAGTTAAGCAACAGCTTGCAAAAAGTTGGAGGAACTCCAATACCCCTTGCAAGAGACGTAGAGGTCGGAGGGCCTCCTGAAAAAAATGCTCCCATTATTAGGAAGTGAGTCTCCCATACTGTTTGCCTATGCAGTGAAGCAACGGCTGCCAAAAATTTGGAGGAATTCCAATGCCCCTTACAAGAGACGTAGAAGTCGGAGGGCCTCCTGAAAACAAAGTTCCCATTATTAGGAAGTGTGTCTCCCATACTGTTTGCCTATAAAGTGAAGCAATGGATGCCAAAAATTTGGAGGAACTCCAATGTCCCTTGCAAGAGACGTACGTATGTTGATATGGAACATATGGTGGTGGAGGATGAGGATGCGGAAGAGGAGGAGGACAAGAGCAAATAGACAAAATCAAGAAGCGTATACCCATGTCTGGGTGTGAAGACAGAGGTGCATGGGAATAGAGTTAGACCTCCCAAAAAAAGGCACTGTATTTGAGTTTATGTCACGCTGCTATCATTCGGTGATGTTGAGAAGTCTGGCCCAATCCAGCCCTTGTTAATTTTTATAAGTCAGCCTGTCAGCATTTTCAGTTGACAGGCAGATATGTCTATCAGTTATAATTCCACCTATGGCACTAAAAACCCGCTCTGACAAAATGCTAGTGACAGGGCAGGCCAGGACCTCCAAGGCGTAGTGAGCCAGTTCATGCCACGTGTCCAGCTTGGATACCCAATAATTATAAGACACAGAGGAATCATGGAGGACGTTGGTACGGTCGGCAAGGTACTCCCTCACCATCTTCACAAACGTTTCATTCCTTGAGAGAGTAGCCCGCGCATCAGGGCTTGTGCGATGGGAGGGTCTGAGAAAACTGTCCCAGAACTTTGACAGTGTTCCTCCGCCTCTGCTCGATTGAATTTGTGTTTCTCTCGCATGTACTCCTTGGTTGTCCAACGAACTGTGACCTCTGCCGACAGCATTTGCAGATGGGAATTTTTTTTAATAATTCCGCAATAAGGGCCTTCTTGTAATGCACCATTTTATTAGGTCCTTCCTGCGCGGGAATAAGAGACAGAAAGTTCTCCTTGTAGCGTGGGTCTAGAAGTGTCACCAACCAATAATGACTGTCACCCAAAATTTTGACAACGCAATGGTCACGGGAAAGGCAGCATAACATAAACTCAGTCATGTGTGCCAGACTGCAAAGAGGCAAGACTTCCGTGTCCTCACCAAGAGGACGACTGACCATGCTCTCCTCCTCATCCTCCTTCTCTTCTTCCTCCTCCCTGTCCACGCTGAACAGACGGTATGACAGTTGTGCAGGTAGTACAGTCTATAGCGCAGGAAACTAGTGCCTGTTCTTCCTCCTCCTCCTCCTCCTCCTTTTCCTCATTGTCAACCAATCCACGTTGGGATAAGATGAGGCTGGGCTGTGTGGAATCACCCTGTATGGTTCCTTGCTCCATCTCATTGTGCTCCGCCTGCAATGCATCCTCTTTAATTGTGAGCAGAGAGCATTTCAGAAGACAAAGAAGCGGGATGGTGACGCTAATTATGGTGTCATCACCGCTCACCATCATGGTGGAGTCCTCAAAGTTTTGGAGGATGGTACATATGTCTGACATCCATGTCCAGTCCTGAGGTCTTCTGTAACGGGTCTGGGAGGCGGAACCTCTGAGCTACTATACAAGGGGGCGGTCCTTTTAAGGGAGCGGGTGGCGACCAGGGAAGACGGGCTGGAAGTCTCAGCAGGTGAACGGGACAGTCTCTGAGTGAACGGGACAGTCTCTGAGTGAACGGGCTGGAGGTCACGGCAAGTGACCGGGGCAGTCTCTAGGTATAGGGTTGGTACGACCTGTGGCGGCTGAAGATAGACGTGAGCTCCCAGGTGAGCAGGCGAGAGTCTCTGGATGAACGGGTGGTCACAGCATGTGACGGCGGAGCCTCCAGGAAGACCAGCGGACAGGCGACAGATGAGCGCTCCCAGGTGAGCGGGCAGAAGTCTCTGGACAGGCGGGTGGTCACAGCACGTGACGGCAGAGCCTCCGGGTAGGTAAGCAGACTGGTAGCAGATGAGCGCTCCCAGGTGAGCGGGCAGGAGTCACTGGACAGGCAGGTGGTCACAGCACGTGACGGCGGAGCCTCCAGGTAGGCTAGCAGGCAGGTAGCAGATGTGCGCTCCCAGGTGAGCGGGCAGGCTGGTCCTTAGACAGACTGACAGGATTAGTAAGGCAGACCGTCGGACCTCAGACTAGCAGGCAGGTAGCAAGTAAACAGGCAGGAATCTGGCAGGTAACTGGCAGGTAACTGGCAACGGGACCTGAGGGCTGAAGCACAGGTGAGACACAGGTGCAAACAACATTGCTCGGGCACCTCCATTTTGGAGGAGGTGCCTTATATATGGTAAAGTCCTCCGGCCATTGGCCGGGGACTCCTTAGGACGGCGCGCGCGGCCCCTTTAAGAGGGAGGGAGGGCGCGCGCGCGCGCCCTAAGCACAGTGGCCGGGAAGGAGCGCGCGCTGCCAGCAGAGCGTGAGAGGGACGCCGGGCACGGAGCAGAGCGGTGAGGGGAACAGCGTCCCTGCCTAGCAGAGGGCAGGGACGCCGGCACTACAGTGCCACACCCTTTAGGCCCCCCCTTTTTTAGGCCAGATAGAAATTTAGCTAGGATGAGAGGGGCATGGATGTTCTCCCGGGGCTCCCACGTTCTCTCCTCAGGACCAAACCCCTTCCAATCTACCAAAAAAAAGGTCTTTCCTCTTACCCTTTTGGTGGCAAGAATGTTCTCTACCTCAAACTCGTCCTCAGCAGAAACCGGAGCAGGAGGCGTACCTGTAGACTTGGAAAAAGAGTTAAGCACCACGGGTTTGAGGAGAGATACATGGAAGGAGTTAGGGATCCATAAGTTGGCCGGGAGTTTCAATTTATAGGCCACCGGGTTGATCTGACTGATGACCTCCAGAGGACCGATGAACCGAGGACCTAACTTGTAAGAAGGTATCTTAAGTCGAACATATTTAGATGAGAGCCAGACTTTATCTCCTGGACGAAATTGTGGAGGATCCAGGCGTTTTTTGTCAGCGTGTCTTTTCATACGCTCGGATGACAGAAGAAGTGCGGACCGGGTACTCTCCCATATGGAGGAAAATTTGCTAACGAGAGATTCCGCAGCCGGGTTGTCCACAGAGGTGGAGACAGGAAAAGGAATCCGAGGATGCTGACCAAAGACTACAAAAAACGGGGATTTGGAGGAGGATTCGCTCTCGTGATTATTATAAGAGAACTCGGCCCATGGTAGGAGATCCACCCAGTCAGAATGGTGGGCATTAACGAAGTGCCGGAGGTAACTGGTCAGGTTCTGATTGATCCGCTCCACTTGACCATTGGACTGTGGGTGGTAAGCGGAAGAGAAGTCCAGGGTGACGTCTAGTAGTTTACAAGTGGCTCTCCAGAAACGTGAGGTGAACTGTACCCCACGATCCGACACGATGTGGAGGGGCAGGCCATGAAGACGGAAGATGTGGCGGATAAAGTCTTTAGCCAGCTCGGGTGCAGACGGAAGGCCTGGCAGGGGAATAAAGTGAGCCATCTTGGAAAAGCGGTCAGCGACCACCCAAATGACCGTACAACCGGCAGAGACGGGGAGATCAGTTATAAAGTCCATTGCTATATGCTGCCAGGGGGCAGCAGGTACAGGAAGCGGAAGGAGGCGTCCGGCTGGCAGATGTCTCGGTACTTTGTTGCGGGCGCAGGACACACAGGCAGAAACAAAGTCTATTGTGTCCTTGTGCAGGGTAGGCCACCAATAGTGCCGGGCAATAAGCTGGAGGGTCTTTTTCTGACCGGCGTGGCCAGCTAGTTTAGACGAATGGCCCCAGTGTAGGATCTTCTCCCGATCAGGTACTGAAACAAACGTCTTACCGGGAGGGAGACGATTTAGACTCACGGGAGCCACCTGCATTACTCTGGCGGGATCGATGATATGTTTAGGTTCTTCCTCGAGATCGGACACCAGAAAGGATCGGGACAAGGCGTCTGCTTTGACGTTTTTGTCAGCCGGGCGAAAATAAAGAACAAAATCAAAGCGAGCAAAAAACAAGGACCACCGGGCTTGGCGCGGGTTAAGTCTCTGGGCATGCTGGAGGTAAGCCAAGTTCTTGTGGTCAGTGTAAATTATTACCGGATGAAGAGCCCCCTCGAGTAGGTAACGCCACTCCTCCAACGCCAGCTTGATGGCCAATAACTCTCGGTCTCCTATGGAATAGTTGCGCTCAGAAGAGGAGAAGAGTTTGGAGAAGAAGCCACAAGTTACCATTCTCCCGGAAGATGATTTTTGAGTAAGTACCGCTCCGGCTCCAGAGGAGGAGGCGTCAACTTCCAGGAAGAACTGCTTGTTGCCGTCCGGGCGATGCAGCACCGGGGCGGAAGAGAAGGCCTGTTTTAGGGAAAGAAAGGCCTCCTCTGCTTCGGGCGGCCACTCTTTGGGATTAGTACCCTTACGGGTGAGCGCGGAAATTGGGGCAGTCCGGGAAGAGAAGTGCGGGATGAAGAGGCGGTAATAGTTGGCGAAGCCCAGGAACCGTTGAATAGCCTTCAACCCCTCTGGTCGGGGCCATTTCTCGATGGCAGACAGTTTCTCAGGATCCATTTGTAGGCCGGTCTGAGAGATAATGTAGCCCAGAAACGGAAGCGAGGTCTGCTCAAAGAGGCACTTCTCATATTTAGCGTAGAGATGGTTCTGCCTGAGCCTGAGCAGGACCTGACGAACATCCCTCCGGTGAGTTTGGAGATCCGGAGAGAAAACCAAGATGTCGTCCAGGTACACCACTACGCAGGAGTAGAGAAGGTCCCGGAAGATGTCATTGACCAACTCTTGAAAGACGGCAGGAGCGTTACAGAGGCCAAAGGGCATTACCAGATATTCATAGTGGCCGTCCCGGGTGTTGAATGCCGTCTTCCATTCATCCCCCTGACGGATACGAACCAGGTTGTACGCCCCACGGAGGTCCAGTTTGGTGAAGATTCTAGCCCCCCTCAGACGATCAAATAACTCCGGAATGAGCGGAAGGGGGTACTTATTCTTCACCGTGATCTGGTTAAGGCCTCTATAGTCTATACAGGGACGGAGAGAGCCGTCCTTCTTTTTGACGAAAAAGAAGCCTGCTCCCGCCGGGGAGGTAGATTTCCGGATGAATCCCCTGGCCAGATTCTCCTCAATATATTCGGACATCGACCGGGTCTCAGCAGCGGATAATGGATAAATACACCCACGGGGAGGAGACGTACCAGGTAACAGGTCGATAGGGCAGTCGTATGGTCTATGAGGGGGTAGTGTCTCTGCCTCCTTTTTATTAAAGACATCAGCATAAGACCAATAAGGAATCGGAAGTCCAGGTAGATTAGCTGGGGTAGGAGAAGGACGGACGGGATGAACGGGAACCAGACAGGTCTTATGGCAGCCCTGTCCCCAGCGAAGGACTTCTCCGGTCTGCCAGTCAAGAACGGGTGCATGTTTCTGGAGCCAAGGTAGGCCTAGCAAGAGGGCGTGAGAGAGTCCAGGCAGAACATGGAAGGAGATACTTTCAGAATGCAGCATTCCCACCTGCAGAGTAATGGATTCGGTGATGAGTTGGATGGGGTGTGGTAAGAGCCCCCCATCCACGGCAGCAACAGACAAGGGTACAGCCAGAGGTTTGGTGGGGATGCGGTATTTCTCTACCAGGGACTGTGAAATAAGATTCCCGGCTGCTCCAGAGTCCAGTTGGGCTAGTTCGAAATAACGGTTCTCCCCGTAGACGATTGAAACTGACAACAGCAGGGATGGAGAGGATTTATTCTTGTCTAGGTGGACCTCTCTGAGCGAACCTAGACACAGGCGTTTCCCGACCTCTCCGGGCAGGCACGGATCCGGTGCTCCTTACTGCCACAGTAGAAGCAGGTCCCCTCGGCACGGCGTAAGTCCTGACGGGTCTTGACCATCTTGGTCTGGTCGACCTGCATAGGCTCAGGAGGGTGTACCTGGTTAGAGACAGAAGGAGTGACGGGTTTCTGAAAAGTAGGAGCTAGACGTGGTAACCTCCTCTCACGGGTGACCTCTCTGGCACGCTCCTGGAACCGTAGGTCAATCCGGGTGGCAAGAGTTATTAAGTCATCGAGAGTGGTAGGAATGTCCCGACCGGCAAGTTCATCTTTAATACGGCCGGACAGACCCTCCCAGAAGACGGAAACCAGAGCGTCGTTATCCCAGGCCAGCTCCGAGGCAAGGGTACGGAACCGTATGGCATATTGGCCCACGGTGAGACTCTCCTGACGGAGGCGTAGCAACGATGATGCGGATGAGGTCTTCCGTCCGGGTTCGTCGAAGACTTTCCGGAAAGCCGAGAGAAAGGCAGGCAAGTCGGACACCAGGGGGTCTCCTCTCTCCCATAGAGGATTTAGCCAGGCCAGGGCCTCCCCGGTGAGATGGGACATGATGAAGGCAATTTTGGCCCGGTCGGAGTTAAACTGGAGGGACAATAGTTCAAAGTGCAGGGTGCACTGGTTTATGAAGCCCCTAGCTTGAGCGGGGTCGCCTCCGAAGCGTGGAGGTGTAGAAAGCCGGGGTCCGGGGCAGGATGCCATGGTATTGGTGGGCAGCGGCGCTGCCGGGCTGCGAGTCATGACACTAGCGGTGGTTGCTGGTGGAGCAGTCAGAGTGTCCAGGAAAGAGTTGACATTCCGCAGATGACTCAGGATGGACTCCTGTTGGGACCTCTGACGGGACAGTTCATGACGTAGGTCCGAAAGCGAGAGAGCTTGGGTGCCACCGGGTTCCATGGCCCGAGCAAACTGTAACGGGTCTGGGAGGCGGAACCTCTGAGCTACTATACAAGGGGGCGGTCCTTGTAAGGGAGCGGGTGGCGACCAGGGAAGACGGGCTGGAAGTCTCAGCAGGTGAACGGGACAGTCTCTGAGTGAACGGGACAGTCTCTGAGTGAACGGGCTGGAGGTCACGGCAAGTGACCGGGGCAGTCTCTAGGTATAGGGTTGGTACGACCTGTGGCGGCTGAAGATAGACGTGAGCTCCCAGTTGAGCAGGCGAGAGTCTCTGGATGAACGGGTGGTCACAGCATGTGACGGCGGAGCCTCCAGGAAGACCAGCGGACAGGCGACAGATGAGCGCTCCCAGGTGAGCAGGCAGAAGTCTCTGGACAGGCGGGTGGTCACAGCACATGACGGCAGAGCCTCCGGGTAGGCAAGCAGACTGGTAGCAGATGAGCGCTCCCAGGTGAGCGGGCAGGAGTCACTGGACAGGCAGGTGGTCACAGCACGTGACGGCGGAGCCTCCAGGTAGGCTAGCAGGCAGGTAGCAGATGTGCGCTCCCAGGTGAGCGGGCAGGCTGGTCCTTAGACAGACTGACAGGATTAGTAAGGCAGACCGTCGGACCTCAGACTAGCAGGCAGGTAGCAAGTAAACAGGCAGGAATCTGGCAGGTAACTGGCAGGTAACTGGCAACGGGACCTGAGGGCTGAAGCACAGGTGAGACACAGGTGCAAACAACATTGCTCGGGCACCTCCATTTTGGAGGAGGTGCCTTATATATGGTAAAGTCCTCCGGCCATTGGCCGGGGACTCCTTAGGACGGCGCGCGCGGCCCCTTTAAGAGGGAGGGAGGGCGCGCGCGCGCGCCCTAAGCACAATGGCCGGGAAGGAGCGCGCGCTGCCAGCAGGGCGGGAGAGGGACGCCGGGCACAGAGCAGAGCGGTGAGGGGAACAGCGTCCCTGCCTAGCAGAGGGCAGGGACGCCGGCACTACATCTTCTGTGTGGAGTCTGACCTGAATAAAGACGGCCTTGTTGATGCTGGTAGTCAACAACTGCCCTCTTCTGCTCACACATCCTTCCCAACATCTGCAATGTAGAGTTCCAATGCGTGGGGAAATTGCAGATCAGTCGGTGAGCTGTAAGCTGCAGACGCTGCTGAAGCATGGCAAGGGCGGCGGAAGCTATAGTTGACTTTCTAAAATGGGCACACAGGCGGCGTATTTTGACAAGCAGATCCGACAGATCCAGGTAGGTTTTGAGAAACCGCTGAACCGCTGTAGTTAAGCACATCGCCAGGCATGTTATGTGTGTGAGCTCGCCTCAGAGCCTCCACCAGGTTCTGGCCATTGTCACACGACCATGCCTGGATGTAGGTTCAGTGGTGTCAGACACAGATCTGCCTGCTGTTTCAGAGCTGTCCACAACTCTTCAGCATTGTGTGGTTTGTCACCTAAGCATATTAGCTTCAGCACAGACTGTTGTCGGTTGGCCGAGGCAGAGCTGCAGTGCTTCCAGCTTGCAACCGATGTGGTTATTTCGGAGATGGAGGCTGAAGAGACGGAGGTGCAGGGGCTGAAGAATGTGGGAGCAACCCTGATTGACCCAGGGCCAGCAATCCTTGGCGTCGGGAGGACGTGTTCCGTCCCAAGGTCCGACTGGGTCCCGGCTTCCACTATATTAACCCATTGTGCCGTCAGTGAGATGTACTGTCCCTGCCCGCAAGCACTTATCCACGTGTCCACGGTTAGGTGGACTTTCCCAGTAATTGCATTGTTGAGGGTACGTCTAATGTTGTGGGACATGTGCTCGTGGACCGAGTACCGACGGATGGCCGCCGCCATCAGGTTGCGGAAAGCTTCCATCTCCATGAGCCTAAAAGGCAACATTTCGAGCGCAAGCAGTCGCAAAATGTGGGAATTTAGTAGTGTGGCCTGTGGGGCGTTGGCTGTGTATTTGCGCTTGCGTTCCAAGGACTGGCGTAGGGACAACTGAACGCTGTGCTGTGACAAGGACGTGGACGTGTTTGCTGATGGTGCTAGTTGAGAGTGTGCAATGACAGGTGCAGGGTGCATCTTGGCATGCGCCATGGACAGGGGATAAGCGTGCATGCACAACAGCGGAACAAGCAGTGGTGTTACCCGGAGACACTGTTGCCAGACCCTGGGGTTCGGCCCACTTAGTCGGGTGCTTTGCTGCCATGTGCCTGCTCATGCTGGTGGTGGTCAGGCTTCTAGTTTTGCTACCCCTGCTGATGCTGGCCTGGCAGGTGGTGCAAATGGCCTTTTTGGGTGCCTTTAAAAAATAACCAGACTTGGGAAGACCTAACAGTTGTACTGGCAAATTCCGTCGTGTTGGCGTTACGAGAAACGCTTTCCCGCCTTGTGTCTGCGGCCACCACGCTGCTTCTTCCTGCCTGTTGTGATGCTATGCCTCCCTCCCCCTGTGTGCTGCTGTCCTCGCTCTGTATGTCCCCCTGCCAGATTGGGTCAGTTACTATATCATCTACCACCTCATCTTCCACTTCCGAACCCTGGTCATCCTCCTGACTTTCTGGTAATTGTGTCTCATCATCATCATCCATCTCTTGCGACAGTAACTGCACTTTCCCACCGTCACCTTCATGTGACCATGGCTGCTCCAATATTTGGGCATCGCTACATGCGTTCTCCTCTTGACTCGCTTGAAGCTGTCCGGGCGAGAGGACCGAATCTACAAATGGAAAAATGAACAGCTCTTCTGAGTGTCAAAGTGTGGGATCATTTGTCTCTGAGCACTCAGCATGGTGGGAGGAAGGAGAATCAGGGTGAGGAATATGGGGTCCAGACTCACGGCTACTGAGACTTGGCCGTGTGGTCCCCTATTAATTGGGACAGGAAGGTTTGAGCGACAAGATGTGGGTGTTTGTTGTAGCACAATTTCAGCTTGCCCACGGCCACGTCCTCGGCCTCTGCCTCTGCATGCACCATCACCATCTCGTCCACTTTCCCGTCCCTTGCCACGCACCTTGCCCATTTTTAATGGAGGACACTATTTTCCACGTTCACGAGAAATGGCTGATTTTGGAATGCAGTTATATGTGACACGTCTGACAGAGAACCACGGTTTTAAATAGCAGGCCTGCAATTTACTAATATTATTCTACACAGAGACCTAGTGTGAATAGCTTGACTGATGCACTGCAATGGAATGAAAATGGAAAATGTGTAAAAATAAGAATAAAATAATAAAATCCATATACTCACCTGTCCTATGTGTCCTCCGCTGTAATCCTCTGACTGCTGATGCCAGGAAGCCAGGGAGAATGAGATGCTGCAGCGAGCAGCGCCGGAGCTGCGCTGAGCTCAGGAGCGGTGTCCTGTCACTCACTGAGCACAGCTCCAGAGCCGCTCGCTGGAGCTGCTCATTCTCCCCGGCATCAGCGGTCAGAGGATTACAGTGGGGGACATCTCCGGACAAGTGAGTATATGCATTTTATTATTTTATTCTTATTTTTTACTCAGGGACACTGTGGGTGCAGACACTACTACCCTCAACATTTTCCATGCTGGTGCTGATTGCAGCAACAGCAGGGAACCATGGTGAGGGCAGCATTCAGCACTGGCGCTGGGGAACAGAGCTAACTGTAGCGCTGATTCCCAGGCTCCGGTACGTGTCACATGGATGACACTTGGATGTCATCCGTGTGGTACGTTTTGCGGACCGTGCATCTGCAAAAAAACGGACATGACAGCATGTGGAGCACACGGACACATGGTCCGCAGAAACACACTGACATGTGCACAGACACATTCATTTGAGTATTTTTGATCAATGTTTCATCAGTGTTTTTATGCCAAAACCAGGAGTGTCTCCAAAACACAGAAGCGGTGTCAATCTTTCCGATAGAGTTTCTCCGTAAATTCCACTTCTAGTTTTCCCGTACAATCACTGCTGCTGCAAAAAATGACCAAATACTGACGTGTGAATAAGCACGTAGACCATGCCCTTTTTAATACCATTCTTCCATGTCTCACCCTCAACATAATGGCCAAGAACCACAAAAAAACAGGATTGAAAGTGTAGATAGATTAGATGGGTTGTATATGGTGTTAATGTGGCACCCCAGGGGTCTGGTTGCCACAGTAATAGAAATATTACATCTGAGAGCAAGTGGGAGGTTTCTCTGGTCAGGAGCCCTTAAGCATGCAACACTCCCTGCCCAGACCTGGGAGGGGAGGAATCTGCCCTTATAAACTGGGTCTGGGGCGGGATTAGTCAGAGTCAGAGCCTGGAGAGGGAAAGTTACAGCAGGAGCTCTGTAGGAGCTAGGAGCAGAAGACCAGGGGCTGGAAGCTAAGCAGAGATATAGCTCGCCCTGGCAGAAGAATCTGATAACCGGACACAGGAGTCCGAGGTTGTGGGGACTGATATCCACCCAGCAGCAGAAACCAGCAGACAGGGGATTCCAGGTCCTCTGGCCATAGAAACCCGGAGGCTCAGTCACAAGAAAGGGACCAGCACCGCCATCCAGGAGCGGAGGCTAACAGAAGGCCCCAAGTCACCAGCCATACGGGTGAGCACCACACAGTATACTCAGGGACGTGGGCTACTTCTACCCGCTTACAGCAAGGTAGCCAGAAAGAGTGCAGATAGACGGGGAGGCCTACAACTCCACCTGGCCAGGGGAACTCCTGTTTTCTCGCAGAATGACCAGGCCCCTTATGCTAGCCAGTACTCCCGGGAGGGTCTGCCTTCATATCACCAGTAAAGACCCTGAACTGCACTGCAAAGACTCTGAGTCGTTCCTGCTCATCGCCGCACCAGCACTACTAGTGCTGGGACTCCCGTGCACTATCACCCCCACCATCAACTACACTGCCCTGTGGCTGAACTCTTCCCGTGGGGAGTCACACTACCTCAGCTGCATACACCATTAGCCCCAGCGGTCTGCCTTGCAGCGGCGGTCCGCACTGACCGCAATCCACGGGTGGCATAGTCTGACAATTAACCTAAAACCCCCCATAAAATACCGCCATTGGCCTGACCACCCTGAGCCACGGGACCGGGTCACTGCCACGGATACTACAACCCCCAGAAGCCCGGTTCCGGGTGCCCCTCGGCCCAGGGGGCGAGTCATTAGGACAATACATTTGCTGTAAGTTATCCTGTGGAAGTCTATATAGATGTAGTTAATGTAACTCTGTATGTGAATGGAGTATAATACATGATGTAACAGCAGAATAGTAATTGTAGCTTTGGATGTGACTGGAGTATAATGATGTAAAAGCAAAGTAGTGACTAAAACTCTTAATGTGACTAAAGTAAAAAGATAATGTAACAGCAGAATGATGATGACTGCAGCTCTGGATGTGACTGGAGTATAATATATAATGTAAAAGCAGAAGTGGCTGGAGCTTTGGATTTAACTGAAGTATAAAACATAATGTAATTCCAGAATAGTGACTGCAGCTCAGAAAGTGAATGAAGTAATAGACATGATGTAAATACAGAAAAGGGACTGCAGCTCTGGATGTGACTAGAGTGTAAGACCACAGAGTACTGATAATATTCCACTTACTGTGAAGATGTTTTGGTTGTCCTCAGGGGTGGATTAAGAGTAGCCACGGCCCCTGGCAGTTTAGAAGGTGTGGCCCCCCCAGGTACCCGATGTATCACGTGACATGTCACATGATTCCCTTTCATAGATCGTGTGATAGGTCACGTGAGTAACACACAGGTGCTGTGGTGTAGATCTGTAGATGGAAAATGTACAGCACCATAGATAACATAGCGCCGCTATACATAACAGAGCAGGGGGAGATTCATCATCCCGAGAGGTCACATGAGAGACTGTGACTTTTGTGGAGGCCGAACCTATAGGCTGAAATGAATTCTGTTCCATGTTAGTATTAACTTATTAATTATATATATTTTTTTTAATATTAATTATATGCAGTGTCGGACTGGAGTACCTTGGGCCCACCAGAGACAATCATTCTTGGGGCCCTCTATACTGCTATATAACCAATATAGAAATAATACAAGACCTCCAGTTGTACAGTAAAATGTGCCAATATCTTTCCGTAATATAAAACATAAACAATTAGCCCGATTCATCAAGACCAGCGTGGTTCACTCCAATCTTGATGAGGAGGCGTGCTAGAGTCCGATGATCCTGATTCTTTTCATGAAATCTGCAGCATCCGACGAGTGTTACAGCCGAATAGTCTTGCTGATTGACAGCCAGCTTCCCACAGTTAGGCAGCGAGGGGCCGGCTGTCATTCTGCATGACGTCAGCAGTGGTGCTCCACCAACAGAGCAGAGTGGAAGAGAAGGAGCTGCTCTATCAATGTGACTTGTCAGGCAGCAGGAGACATATAATACACCATACAGGACAGATCCTCTATATACTAAACCACACAGGAGAGCCGACAGATCCTCTATATACTACACCACACAGGAGAGCCAACAGATCCTCTATATACTACACCACACAGGAGAGCGGACAGATCCTCTATAAACTACACCACACAGGAGAGGTGACAGATCCTTTATATACTACACCACACAGGAGAGGTGACAGATCCTCTATATACTACACCACACAGGAGAGCCGACAGATCCTCTATATACTACACCACACAGGAGAGCCGACAGATCCTCTATATACTACACCACACAGGAGAGCCAACAGATCCTCTATATACTACACCACACAGGAGAGCGGACAGACCTCTATATACTACACCACACAGGAGAGCGGACAGATCTTCTATATACTACACCACACAGGACAGATCCTCTATATACGACACCACACAGGACAGATCCTCTATATACTACACCACACAGGACAGATCCTCCATATACTACACCACACAGGAGAGCTGACAGATTCTCTATATACTACAACACACAGGAGAGCTGACAGATCCTCTATATACTACACCACGAAGGAGAGCCGACAAATCCTCTATATACTACACCACACAGGAGAGCCGACAGATCCTCTATATACTACACCACAGAGGAGAGCCGACAGATCTTCTATATACTACAAAACACAGGGCAGATCCTCTATATACTACATCACACAGGAGAGCCGACAGATCCTCTATATACTACACCACACAGGAGAGCTGACAGATCATCTATATACTACACCATACAGGAGAGCCGACAGATCCTCTATATACTACACCACACAGGAGAGCTGATACATCCTCTACATACTACAACACACAGGAGAGCTGACAGATCCTCCATATACTACACCACACAGAAAAGCCGACTAATCCTCTATATACTACACCACACAGGAGAGCTGACAGATCCACTATATACTACACCACACAGGAGAGCTGACAGATCCTCTATATACTACACCACACAGGAGAGCCAACAGATCCTCTATGTACTACACCACACAGGAGAGCTGACAGATCCACTATATACTACACCACACAGGAGAGCTGGCAGATCCTCTATATACTACACCACACAGGACAGCTGACAGATCCTCTATATACTACACCACACAGGAGAGCGGACACATCCTCTATATACTATATAACACAGGAGAGCCGACAGATCCTCTATATACTACACCACATAGGAGAGCTGACAGATCCTCTATAAACTACACCACACAGGAGAGGTGACAGATCCTCTATATACTACACCACACAGGAGAGCTGACAGATGCTCTATATACTACACCACACAGGAGAGCTGACAGATCCTCTATATACTACAGCATACAGGAGAGCTGACAGATCTTCTATATACTACACCACACAGTAGAGCTGACACATCCTCTACATACTATATCACATAGGAGAGCCGACAGATCCTCTATATACTACACCACACGGGAGAGCTGACAGATCCTCTATATACTACACCACACAGGAGAGGTGACAGATCCTCTATATACTACACCACACAGGAGAGGTGACAGATCCTCTATATACTACACCACACAGGAGAGCTGACAGATCTGCTATATACTACACCACACAGGAGAGCTGACAGATCCTCTATATACTACACCACACAGGAGAGCCGACAGATCCTCTGTATACTACACCACACAGGAGAGCCGACCGATCCTCTATATACTACACCACACAGGAGAGCCGACAGATCCTTTATATACTACACCATACAGGAGAGCTGACAGATCCTCTATATACTAAACCACACAGGATAGCTGACACATCCTCTATATACTACACCACACAGGAGAGCTGACAGATCCTCTATATACTACACCACACAGGAGAGCTGACACATCCTCTATATACTACACCACACAGGAGAGCTGACACATCCTCTATATACTACACCACACAGGATAGCTGACAGATCCTCTATATACTACACCACACAGGAGAGCCGACAGATCCTTTATATACTACACCATACAGGAGAGCTGACAGATCCTCTATATACTACACCACACAGGATAGCTGACACATCCTCTATATACTACACCACACAGGAGAGCTGACAGATCCTCTATATACTACACCACACAGGAGAGCCGACAGATCCTCTATATACTACACCACACAGGAGAGCCGACAGATCCTCTATATACTACACCACACAGGAGAGCGGACAGATCCTCTATATACTACACCACACAGGAGAGCCGACAGATCCTCTATATACTACACCACACAGGATAGCTGACAAATCCTCTATACACTACACCACACAGGAGAGCCGACAGATCCTCTATATACTACACCGCACTGGAGAGCCAACAGATCCTCTATATACTACACCACACAGGAGAGCCGACATATCCTCTATATACTACACCACACAGGATAGCTGACAGATCCTCTATATACTACACCACACAGGAGAGCCGACAGATCCTCTATATACTACACCACACAGAATAGCTGACACATCCTCTATATACTACACCACACAGGAGAGCCAACAGATCCTCTATATACTACACCACACAGGAGAGCTGACACATTCTCTATATACTACACCACACAGGAGAGCTGACAGATCCTCTATATACTACACCACACAGTAGACCTGACAGATCCTCTATATACTACACCACACAGGACAAATCCTCTATATACTACACCACACAGGAGAGCTGACAGATCCTCTATATACTACACCACACAGGAGAGCCGATAGATCCTCTATGTACTACAACACACAGGAGAGCTGACAGATCCTCTATATACTACACCACGAAGGAGAGCCGACAGATCCTCTATATACTACACCACACAGGAGAGCTGACAGATCTTCTATATACTACACCACACAGGGCAGATCCTCTATATACTACATCACACAGGAGAGCCGACAGATCCTCTATATACCACACCACACAGGAGAGCTGACAGATCCTCTATATACTACACCATACAGGAGAGCCGACAGATCCTCTATATACTACACCACACAGGAGAGCTGACACATCCTCTATATACTATATCACACAGGAGAGCCGACAGATCCTGTATATGCTACACCACACAGGAGAGCTGACAGATCCTCTATATACTACACCACAGAGGAGAGCTGACAGATCCTCCATATACTACACCACACAGAAAAGCCGACTAATCCTCTATATACTACACCACACAGGAGAGCTGACAGATCCACTATATACTACACCACACAGGAGAACTGACAGATCCTCTATATACTACACCACACAGGACAGCTGACAGATCCTCTATATACTACACCACACAGGAGAGCGGACACATCCTCTATATACTACACCACACAGGAGAGCTGACAGATCCTCTATATACTACATCATACAGGAGAGCTGACAGATCTTCTATATACTACACCATACAGGAGAGCCGACAGATCCTCTATATACTACACCACATAGGAGAGCTGACAGATCCTCTATATACGACACCACACAGGAGAGGTAACAGATCCTCTATATACTACACCACACAGGAGAGCTGACAGATCCTCTATATTCTACACCACACAGGAGAGCTGACAGATGCTCTATATACTACACCACACTGGAGAGCTGACAGATCCTCTATATACTACACCACACAGGAGAGCTGACAGATCCTCTATATACTACATCATACAGGAGAGCTGACAGATCTTCTATATACTACACCATACAGTAGAGCTGACACATTCTCTACATACTATATCACATAGGAGAGCCGACAGATCCTCAATATACTACACCACACAGGAGAGCTGACAGAGCCTCTATATATTACACCACACAGGAGAGGTGACAGATCCTCTATATTCTACACCACACAGGAGAGCTGACAGATCCTCTATATACTACACCACACAGGAGAGCTGACAGATCCTCTATATACTACACCACACAGGACAGCCGACAGATCCTCTATATACTGCACCATACAGGAGAGCTGACAGATCCTCTATATACTACACCACACAGGAGAGCCGAAAGATCCACTATATACTACACCACACAGGACAAATCCTCTATATACTACACCACACAGGAGAGCCGACAAATCCTCTATATATGACACCACACAGGAGAGCTGACACATCCTCTATATACTACACCACACAGGAGAGCTGACAGATCCTCTATATACTACACCACACAGGACAGCCGACAGATCCTCTATATACTGCACCATACAGGAGAGCTGACAGATCCTCTATATACTACACCACACAGGAGAGCCGAAAGATCCACTATATACTACACCACACAGGACAAATCCTCTATATACTACACCACACAGGAGAGCCGACAAATCCTCTATATATGACACCACACAGGAGAGCTGACACATCCTCTTAATACTACACCACACAGGAGAGCCGACAGATCCTCTATATACTACACCACACAGGAGAGCCGACAGATCCTCTATATACTACACCACACAGGAGAGCCGACAGATCCTCTATATACTACACCACACAGGAGAGCCGACAGATCCTCTATATACTGCACCATACAGGAGAGCCGACAGATCCTCTATATACTACACCACACAGGAGAGCCGACAGATCCTCTATATACTACACCACACAGGAGAGCTGACAGATCCTCTATATACTACACCACACAGGAGAGCCGACAGATCCTCTATATACTACACCACACAGGATAGCTGACAAATCCTCTATACACTACACCACAAAGGAGAGCCGACAGATCCCCTATATACTACACCGCGCTGGAGAGCCAAGAGATCCTCTATATACTACACCACACTGGAGAGCCGACATATCCTCTTTATACTACACCACACAGGATAGTTGACAGATCCTCTATATACTACACCACACAGGACAGCCGACAGATCCTCTATATACTACACCACACAGAATAGCTGACACATCCTCTATATACTACACCACACAGGAGAGCTGACAGATCCTCTATATACTACACCACACAGGAGACCTGACAGATCCTCTATATACTACACCACACAGGACAAATCCTCTATATACTACACCACACAGGAGAGCTGACAGATCCTCTATATACTACACCACACAGGAGAGCCGACAGATCCTCTATATACTACACCACACAGGATAGCTGACAAATTCTCTATACACTACACCACACAGGAGAGACGACAGATCCTCTATATACTACACCGCACAGAATAGCTGACACATCCTCTATATACTACACCACACAGGAGAGCCAACAGATCCTCTATATACTACACCACACAGGAGAGCTGACACATTCTCTATATACTACACCACACAGGAGAGCTGACAGATCCTCTATATACTACACCACACAGGAGAGCTGACACATCCTCTATATACTACACCACACAGGAGAGCTGACAGATCCTCTATATACTACACCACACAGGAGAGCTGACACATTCTCTATATACTACACCACACAGGAGAGCCAACAGATCCTCTATATACTACACCACACAGGAGAGCTGACACATTCTCTATATACTACACCACACAGGAGAGCCGACAGATCCTCTATATACTACACCACACAGGAGAGCCGACAGATCCTCTATATACTACACCACACAGGAGAGCCGACAGATCCTCTATATACTACACCACACAGGAGACCTGACACATCCTCTATATACTACAACACACAGGAGAGCTGGCAGATCCTCTATATACTACACCACACAGGAGACCTGACACATCCTCTATATACTACAACACACAGGAGAGCTGGCAGATCCTCTATATACTACACCACACAGGATAGCTGACACATTCTCTATATACTACACCACACAGGAGAGCTGACAGATCCTCTATATACTACACCACACAGGAGACCTGACACATCCTCTATATACTACAACACACAGGAGAGCTGGCAGATCCTCTATATACTACACCACACAGGAGACCTGACACATCCTCTATATACTACAACACACAGGAGAGCTGGCAGATCCTCTATATACTACACCACACAGGAGACCTGACACATCCTCTATATACTACAACACACAGGAGAGCTGGCAGATCCTCTATATACTACACCACACAGGAGAGCTGACACATCCTCTATATACTACACCACACAGGAGAGCCGACAGATCCTCTGTATACTACACCACACAGGAGAGCCGACAGATTATCTCTATACTACACCACACAGAAGAGCAGACAGATCCTCTATATACTACACCACACAGGAGAGCCGACAGATCCTCTCTATACTACACCACACAGAAGAGCAGACAGATCCTCTCTATACTACAACACACAGAAGAGCAGACAGATCCTCTATATACTACAACACACAGGAGAGCTGACAGATCCTCTGTATACTACACCACACAGGAGAGGTGACAGATCCTCTATATACTACACCACACAGGAGACCTGACACATCCTCTATATACTACAACACACAGGAGAGCTGACAGATCCTCTATATACTACACCACACAGGAGACCTGACACATCCTCTATATACTACAACACACAGGAGAGCTGGCAGATCCTCTATATACTACAACACACAGGAGAGCTGACAGATCCTCTATATACTACACCACACAGGAGAGCTGACACATCCTCTATATACTACACCAAACAGGAGAGCCGACAGATCCTCTATATACTACACCACACAGGAGAGCCGACAGATCCTCTATATACTACAGCACACAGGAGAGCTGACACATCCTCTATATACTACACCACACAGGAGAGCCAACAGATCCTCTATATACTACACCACACAGGAGAGCTGACACATTCTCTATATACTACACCACACAGGAGAGCCGACAGATCCTCTATATACTACAGCACACAGGAGAGCTGACAGATCCTCTATATACTACAACACACAGGAGAGCTGACAGATCCTCTATATACTACACCACACAGGAGAGCCAACAGATCCTCTATATACTACACCACACAGGAGAGCTGACACATTCTCTATATACTACACCACACAGGAGAGCTGACAGATCCTCTATATACTACACCACACAGGAGAGCTGACACATCCTCTATATACTACACCACACAGGAGAGCCGACAGATCCTCTATATACTACACCACACAGGAGAGCCGACAGATCCTCTATATACTACAGCACACAGGAGAGCTGACACATCCTCTATATACTACACCACACAGGAGAGCCAACAGATCCTCTATATACTACACCACACAGGAGAGCTGACACATCCTCTATATACTACACCACACAGGAGAGCCAACAGATCCTCTATATACTACACCACACAGGAGAGCTGACACATCCTCTATATACTACACCACACAGGAGAGCCAACAGATCCTCTATATACTACACCACACAGGAGAGCTGACACATCCTCTATATACTACACCACACAGGAGACCTGACACATCCTCTATATACTACAACACACAGGAGAGCTGGCAGATCCTCTATATACTACACCACACAGGAGACCTGACACATCCTCTATATACTACAACACACAGGAGAGCTCTCAGATCCTCTATATACTACACCACACAGGAGAGCCGACAGATCCTCTATATACTACACCACACAAGAGAGCCGCCAGATCCTCTATATACTACACCACACAGGAGAGCTGACAGATCCTCTATATACTACACCACACAGGAGAGCTGACACATCCTCTATATACTACACCACACAGGAGAGCAGACAGGTCCTCTATATACTACACCACACAGGAGAGCTGACACATCCTCTATATACTACACCACACAGGAGAGCAGACAGGTCCTCTATATACTACACCACACAGGAGAGCTGACACATCCTCTATATACTACACCACACAGGAGAGCCGACAGATCCTCTATATACTACACCACACAGGAGAGCCGACAGATCCTCTCTATACTACACCACACAGAAGAGCAGACAGATCCTCTATATACTACACCACACAGGAGAGCCGACAGATCCTCTATATACTACACCACACAGGAGAGCCGACAGATCCTCTCTATACTACACCACACAGAAGAGCAGACAGATCCTCTATATACTACACCACACAGGAGAGCCGACAGATCCTCTCTATACTACACCACACAGAAGAGCAGACAGATCCTCTATATACTACACCACACAGGAGAGCTGACACATCCTCTATATACTACACCACACAGGAGAGCTGACACATCCTCTATATACTACACCACACAGGAGAGCTGACAGATCCTCTGTATACTACACCACACAGGAGACCTGACACATCCTCTATATACTACAACACACAGGAGAGCTGGCAGATCCTCTATATACTACAGCACACAGGAGAGCTGACAGATCCTCTATATACTACACCACACAGGAGAGCTGGCAGATCCTCTATATACTACACCACACAGGAGAGCTGACAGATCCTCTATATACTACACCACACAGGAGAGGTGACAGATCCTCTATATACTACAACACACAGGAGAGCCCACAGATCCTCTATATACTACACCACACAGGAGACCTGACACATCCTCTATATACTACACCACACAGGAGAGCTGACACATCCTCTATATACTACACCACACAGAAGAGCCGACAGATCCTCTATATACTACAGCACACAGGAGAGCTGACAGATCCTCTATATACTACAGCACACAGGAGAGCTGACAGATCCACTATATACTACACCACACAGGAGAGCTGACACATCCTCTATATACTACACCACACAGGACAGATCCTCTATAAACTACACCACACAGGAGAGCTGACACATCCTCTATATACTACCCCACACAGGACAGATCCTCTATATACTACACCACACAGGACAGATCCTCTATATACTACACCACACAGGACAGATCCTCTATATACTACACCACACAGAAGAGCAGACACATCCTCTATATGCTACACCACACAGGATAGCTGACAGATCCTCTATATACTACACCACACAGAAGAGCTGACACATCCTCTATATACTACACCACACAGGACAGATCCTCTATAAACTACACCACACAGGAGAGCTGACAGATCCACTATATACTACACCACACAGGAGAGCCGACAGATCCACTATATACTACACCACACAGGAGAGCTGACACATCCTCTATATACTACACCACACAGGATAGATCCTCTATAAACTACACCACACAGGAGAGCTGACAGATCCACTATATACTACACCACACAGGAGAGCTGACAGATCCACTATATACTACACCACACAGGAGAGCTGACACATCCTCTATATACTACACCACACAGGATAGATCCTCTATAAACTACACCACACAGGAGAGCTGACACATCCTCTATATACTACACCACACAGGACAGATCCTCTATATACTACACCACACAGGACAGATCCTCTATATACTACACCACACAGGACAGATCCTCTATATACTACACCACACAGGAGAGCTGACACATCCTCTTGAAGTCATAAAGCCCACAAAATGATAAACACTTAAATTAATAAAAGAACCACACTACTATTATATATGGAGTAAAACTTATTTATTGGTCGGGTACCTTTGTCAAGTTTAATAAAATAATCAATATAGTAAATCCATGAATAATCAAATACATTAAATATTAAAACTGCTCCAGACATAAATAAATAATTTAATAAATAACTCATTAATAATTATCTCCATACGGATCCACCCAAGTATCTGGGTGACCCATCCTCTGACAAAGCACCCAAACCTCGGCATATATATACCAAAAGCAAAATAACCGGGGCGGGAGGGCGGGGCTTCTTCAGCTCTTGAGGTAAAACTGACCCCTCCTGACAGGAGCCGTCACCTTATATAGGCATATGCCCCCACTCTCCCCCCCTTACAGAACCAATCAGCTGTTCTCCATTTCCCGCTCAAAAAACAGTTAAGGCCAGATTTGTACCACTTCTGAAAGTTCCCAGTAATATTGTCAGTTACCTCATAACCTGACTTGACCATGTAATACATTAGGGGCTTATTCCCTCATGATGTCCCCATTTAAGGCAATGTGGCCATCTCATGAAGTCATAAAGCCCACAAAATGATAAACATACTTAAATTAATAAAAGAACCACACTACTATTATATATGGAGTAAAACTTATTTATTGGTCGGGTACCTTTGTCAAGTTTAATAAAATAATCAATATAGTAAATCCATGAATAATCAAATACATTAAATATTAAAACTGCTCCAGACATAAATAAATAATTTAATAAATAACTCATTAATAATTATCTCCATACGGATCCACCCAAGTATCTGGGTGACCCATCCACCAGGACTCTGCTTAAAAAGCAGAGGCCCCCCCCACAAAGCCACCCGACCAATGCTCAATCATAGTCTGAAAGTCTAAATTCAAAATGTCATAACCGACATCAGAAAGATGAACGGAATCTCTACTATACATCCCCACTACATATCCCTCCAACTCTCTGTGCCTATAGCAAAAACCGTTGAGGCTTGGCAAAAATTTGGAAAGATCTCTATTCACTTTACGCTTGATCCTTTCAAGAAAAAATACCCCATCCGATTTCCAACGAAGGCGGGATATTATCTCCGAAAAGGCAATCGTAGCAGCAGGAAAAAAAAACTGGTAATCCAAAGAAGATCCTGTTTGACTTGCCAGAGCAGATCAGAAGACCGAAACTTGCCAATATCATTACCCAATAAATGTAAAATTAAAAAATCAGGTATAGGATAACGCAAAGATAAATCTAATAATACTTTCTTCAACTGTGACCAACGCATACCACGAATACCATGCCAGAAGATTTGAAATTCGGATGAACTGAATGATAAATTTTCAGAATAATTTCTTTTACTCGCCCTTCTCTGCGCCCAATAAACATAAGAGTGCCCAATAATCCATATACATCTGGGCCCTACAAAATAAAAAGAATCAACATGTAAATAACAAGTCAGGGCAAACATACAACTGGTATCGATTTGACTTCCACCTCCCTAATTGCTTAATCAAATTCTCATCTAGGCCAGCTTGGGCAGCCATAGTTGCTGCCCCTATCCTAAACGAATGACCTGTAATATGTAAATTCCCCAGTTTCAGATCGCCCAAGCATTTCCTCAATATGAAAGAAAATTGGAATTTAGTTACTGGGCTACCATTTTTATGAATGAATAGAAGGGAAAAACCAAGGGGGCGAATTGACAGCCATCGTCTCATGTTAGACACAGGGCATAAGGGAGAATCGCTGATTGCCCTTACTATGATTTTAGTGCCCCTGCCCAACTGATCTGTCTTAGACCTCCTCAAGAAAAGGACCATACTGTGCTGTAGTACTGAAACGTCAGAAAACAGAAGCCCCGTAGGACGAAGCCCATTATCTGACAATAACTCCCCCGTCCTCATTGCTGAAAAAAATAAAGTAACAAAAATGGCCCTAAAAAGAGTTGCTTCAAAAAGGTTGAAACAAACCTCAGAAACCACTGAACACAATTTGGACAAAAGTTCAATCGTAACTGGTCGTCTGGTATCTGCAGAAAAAGAATTACGCTTAAAACCCTTTAAAAATTGCTTTACTACAAATAATGACGACAAGGGAGCTGACCCATATAACTTTAAGAAAAATGATATCCCTGCTATACTTTTTGCCAAAGCTGAGTGAGACAACCCTTCATTCACTAACATGTCCAAAAATGACAAGGCTGAAGTAGCAAACCATGCATGAGGATCAAAGCCATTAACTTGACAAAATCCCCGCCATCGCTCCCACGCACATGTATAACCAGCCCATGTGCGCGGAGCTAAGGAATGAATAATGTATTTAGGAACATGACTTAAACCAGATCCCACAGGGACGTGGGAAGCCTCGTTCTGTCCGCTTCTGCCTCTGGATACCGCGCAAGGAATTCTTCCACCCGCTGCTGAGACAGAAGATCCTCCATTACATTACTATATTCTGTAGAAACGCAGGCTTTAAGCCAAATGTTGTGCTGAAGTAATAATAACATCAAATGCCTCAAAATTTTAGAGATCAACCCGTTTCTAGAAGACATAGTGTTAAGTGAAAAACAAAGACCCGGAGATCTGGAGCGCAACAAAATTCTACAATTATCGAGACGAGAACTCCAAATGGAAAAAATAGCAAAAACTGCAAAGACTTCAAAAAATGATATAGTAAAATCCTTACAGCAGAAAAAAACCCGGCCAAAGCTCTGAAATCCATGCACCGCGGAAAAATCCCCCAAAACCGGAAAGACTAGCTGCACAAAACAATTGCAGTTTATCCGCTGATTGAAATTCTGACTGCCAGCAAGACACACCATTATACTCGTCCAAAAACCGGGCCCACACCCATAAATCCTCCTTCAGATCAGGAGAAATAATAATCAAGAACGTCGGGGAGGTGTGGCCTTTGATAGCATCGTACAAACGCCTCAAAAAAATTCTCCCAACAGGTATTATGCGCAAAGCAAAATTTAATGCTCCTAATAAAGATTGAAAATCCCTCAAAGAAGCAGTGTCCCGTCGCAGAAAAAGGTAGACTAGTGATTTCAGCTTAATCACTTTATCCAATGGCAGCCTACATACCATTTCATTGGAATCTAACTCTATCCCTAAAAATTCCAGTTTCGTACAAGGAAAAACCGTCTTATCTGCTGCAATGGGGACCCCAAAAATAGCCATAATGGACAAAAAACGTGTCAACAATTGAGAACAAATGTCAGAACCAGAGGGGCCTAAGAATAAAAAATCATCTAAATAATGTAACACATGTCCTTGTGGAAAAATAGATTGAAGACACCATTGCAAAAAGGAAGAAAACATTTCAAAATAAAAACAGGATAACGAAAAACCCATTGGGAGACATCGGTCAAAAAAATAAAATCCCTCAAAAACAAAACCCAATGAACAATAACCAGACGGATGAACAGGAAGCAGGCGAAAAGCCGCTTGAATATCCGTCTTAGCTAGCATGGCATTGCCGCCGACATTCCGTAATAAATCTACGGCCATGTCAAATGAGGCATAATGGACAGATGCTTTAGTCTTATCCACCTGGTCGTTCAATGAATCGCCGGAAGGGAAAGATAAATGATGTATAAGGCGATAGGAACCCCGCTCTTTTTTTGGAACAACCCCTAATGGGGAGATCCTAAAATTCAAAAAAGGGGGATCAATGAATGGACCAGAACACCTACCGAGCTGAATTTCCTTAACAATTTTCTCTCTCACTACCTCAGGAAAACGCCTGGCTGAAGGTAAATTCTCAATTACCTTGCAACCAGACCCTTCAAAACTAGGTACAAAAAAACCCTCTGTGAAACCTTTAAACAGTAGCAGGGATTTCTCCGTCGTGATATTTGTTTAGAAACGGTAGCATTTCTACCACCTTCACCGGTGTCTTTGCCATTAAGAAATGGCTCTTTTGCAATAGCCCTTTGAGGCGACTGAGTAAATTTCTTGAAGCATTTATTCATTGGGTGAGCCCCCCCGCAAATGGAACACTCATGCTTATAACGACAATTGTGCAGCCATCTGCAGGAGGACTCATTAAACGCAAAACATAACCCTTTCCGAATCTGTTGAGAAACCGGGTTTTTAAGAATATTAGTTGCCTCTGTGGGACCATCATTTGTAGCCATAGGCCTACGTCTTTAACCCCCCATTTTAATGAAGGGTGAACAGACAATTTTTGCCTAAAGGCTTCATCATACAGCAGCCAAGCAGTACCGCCAAAATGGCGGTAAGCCTCCAATACAATATCTATATGTTGAAGGAGTCCACAGCAAAGAGACGCGGATTTCTCTCCCAACACGGCCGCATAAATTAAGAAGGCCTGTAGCCACGAATGAAAAGATTTAAAAATTTTCTTTTTTTCCTCATCCGATTTATCGGTCCGAAAAGCATCTTTACCGGGAAGCAGGGAAAAAACATCCAAATACTCCCCAGCCCAGATCCTTTCTTTCACCGACGCGGACAAGTGAAAACCCAAAGGGGAAACCTCGCAGGACAATGCTTCCTTGAAGCAAGCTGCAGGTACATGAGGCCTCTGAGAAACCTTAAGGGAGGACCCCATATCAAACTTAGAAAATCCCCTAAGGGCATCCTGCACAGCAATATTAATTATCTCTTTAAGAGAGGCTGAGCTAGAAATAACATTATCAATTAAACTGTCATTATGCATTAGTATCTCACCATCCGAAGATCGTGCCGGAGATGTCTGCATCTGTCCTTGCGTTACTGATGTCTTCTCTATTCTCCCACCAGACCCCTGAGCGGTCTCAGTGAAAGGGGCCATCCCGGTACTAGCCACAACCGCTGGGCTCCAGGCCTGGGACACAGCTGCAGCCGCCTGACAGCTCTTTTGCTGCGGCTGCAAGCTGGCGCCCCGGCTCCACGGAGCGGTCATGACCACTACCGCTGCACCGCTGTCTTCATCCGTCCCGCGCTCCGGGGACCCGGATGCCGGCTGGCTCACGGAACCACGCCCCCTCGTAGGACTACGCGAGAGCCTGCTGACAGGCTCCCCGCTTAGCGATGCCGCCGGCCTCTTCCTGCCTTGGCTCCGCCTGCCTCCTGATGGCGGCGGTGATGGGGACCAGCGTCGCAGCTTCCTGGGTCTCGCACTGCGACGGGGAACCGGCGCTCCGTCCTGTATCTCGCCATCTTCGGGTTCCTCAATCGCCCCCTCAACTGCCTCTTCCTGTGCCGCTGAATCTTCCTCCAGGCACCGCAGAAGCCAGTCCCGACCTCCCCCAGCGCTCGCCTTCTCCAACAGCCGGCTCAGAAGCTCCTCCATCCCGTCTTCAGGCTTCTTCAGCTCTTGAGATAAAACTGACCCCTCCTGACAGGAGCCGTCACCTTATATAGGCATATGCCCCCACTCTCCCCCCCTTACAGAACCAATCAGCTGTTCTCCATTTCCCGCTCAAAAAACAGTTAAGGCCAGATTTGTACCACTTCTGAAAGTTCCCAGTAATATTGTCAGTTACCTCATAACCTGACTTGACCATGTAATACATTAGGGGCTTATTCCCTCATGATGTCCCCATTTAAGGCAATGTGGCCATCTCAATATGCTACACCACACAGGATAGCTGACAGATCCACTATATACTACACCACACAGGAGAGCTGACACATCCTCTATATACTACACCACACAGGAGAGCTGACAGATCCTCTATATACTACACCACACAGGAGAGCTGACAGATCCTCTATATACTACACCACACAGGAGAGCTGACAGATCCTCTATATACTACGTCACACAGGAGAGCTGAGAGATCCTCTATATACTACACCACACAGGAGAGCTGACACATCCTCTATATACTACACCACACAGGACAGATCCTTTATAAACTACACCACACAGGACACATCCTCTATATACTACACCACACAGGACAGATCCTCTATATACTACACCACACAGGATAGCTGACACATCCTCTATATACTACACCACACAGGAGAGCTGACACATCCTCTATATACTACACCACACAGGACAGATCCTCTATATACTACAGCACACAGGAGAGCTGACAGATCCTCTATATACTACACCACACAGGAGAGCTGACAGATCCTCTATATACTACGTCACACAGGAGAGCTGAGAGATCCTCTATATACTACACCACACAGGAGAGCTGACACATCCTCTATATACTACACCACACAGAAGAGCAGACAGGTCCCCTATATACTACACCACACAGGAGAGCTGACAGATCCTCTATATACTACACCACACAGGAGAGCTGACAGATCCTCTATATACTACACCACACAGGACAGATCCTTTATAAACTACACCACACAGGAGAGCTGGCAGATCCTCTATATAGTACACCACACAGGATAGCTGACACATGCTCTATATACTACACCACACAGGAGAGCTGACAGATCCTCGGTATACTACACCACACAGGAGAGGTGACAGATCCTCTATATACTACACCACACAGGAGAGCTGACACATCCTCTATATACTACACCACACAGGATAGCTGACAGATCCACTATATACTACACCACACAGGAGAGCTGACACATCCTCTATATACTACACCACACAGGACAGATCCTCTATATACTACACCACACAGGAGAGCTGACACATCCTCTATATGCTACACCACACAGGATAGCTGACAGATCCACTATATACTACACCACACAGGAGAGCTGACACATCCTCTATATACTACACCACACAGGACAGATCCTCTATATACTACAGCACACAGGAGAGCTGACAGATCCTCTATATACTACGTCACACAGGAGAGCTGATAGATCCTCTATATACTACACCACACAGGAGAGCTGACACATCCTCTATATACTACACCACACAGGACAGATCCTCTATAAACTACACCACAGAGGAGAGCTGACAGATCCTCTATATACTACACCACACAGGACAGATCCTCTATATACTACACCACACAGGAGAGCCGACAGATCCTCTATATACTGCACCACTCAAGAGGTGACAGATCCTCTATATACTACACCACACAGGAGAGCTGACAGATCCTCTATATACTACACCACACAGGGAGCTGACACATCCTCTATATACTACACCACACAGGATAGCTGACAGATCCTCTATATACTACACCACACAGGAGAGCCGACAGATCCTCTATATACTACACCACACAGGAGAGCCGACAGATCCTCTATATACTACACCATACAGGATAGCTGACACATCCTCTATATACTACACCACACAGGAGAGCTGACAGATCTTCTATATACTACACCACACAGGATAGCTGACACATCCTCTATATACTACACCACACAGGAGAGCTGACAGATCCTCTGTATACTACACCACACAGGAGAGGTGACAGATCCTCTATATACTACACCACACAGGAGAGCTGACACATCCTCTATATACTACACCACACAGGATAGCTGACAGATCCTCTATATACTACACCACACAGGAGAGCTGACACATCCTCTATATACTACACCACACAGGATAGCTGACAGATCCTCTATATACTACACCACACAGGAGAGCTGACACATCCTCTATATACTACACCACACAGGATAGCAGACAGATCCTCTATATACTACACCACACAGGAGAGCTGACACATCCTCTATATACTACACCACACAGGAGAGCTGACAGATCCTCTATATACTACACCACGCAGGAGAGCTGACAGATCCTCTATATACTACACCACACAGGAGAGCTGACAGATCCTGTATATACTACACCACACAGGACAGATCCTCTATATGCTACACCACACAGGAGAGCTTACAGATCCTCTATATACTACACCACACAGGAGAGCTGACAGATCCTCTATATACTACACCACACAGGAGAGCTGACAGATCCTCTATATACTACACCACACAGAAGAGCTGACACATCCTCTATATACTACACCACACAGGACAGATCCTCTATATACTACACCACACAGGAAAGCTGACAGATCCTCTATATACTACACCACACAGGACAGATCCTCTATATACTACACCACACAGGAGAGCCGACAGATCCTCTATATACTGCACCACACAAGAGAGGTGACAGATCCTCTATATACTACACCACACAGGAGAGCTGACAGATCCTCTATATACTACACCACACAGGAGAGCTGACACATCCTCTATATACTACACCACACAGGAGAGCTGACACATCCTCTATATACTATACCACACAGGAGAGCTGACACATCCTCTATATACTACACCACACAGGAGAGCTGACAGATCCTCTATATACTACACCACACAGGAGAGCTGACACATCCTCTTTATACTACACCACACAGGAGAGCTGACAGATCCTCTATATACGACACCACACAGGACAGATCCTCTATATACTACACCACACAGGAGAGCTGACACCTCCTCTATACACTACACCACAGAGGAGAGCCGACAGATCCTCTGTATACTACACCACACAGGAGAGCTGAAAGATCCTCTATATACTACACCACACAGGAGAGCTGACACATCCTCTATATACTACACCACACAGGAGAGCTGACAGATCCTCTATATACTACACCACTCAGGAGAGCTGACACATCCTCTATATACTACACTACACAGGAGAGCCGCCAGATCCTCTATATACTACACCACACAAGAGATCTGACACATCCTCTATAAACTATATCACACAAGAGAGCCGACAGATCCTCTATATACTACACCACACAGGAGAGCTGACAGATCCTCTATATACTACACCACACAGGATAGCTGACAGATCCTGTATATACTACCCCACACTGGAGAGCTGACAGATCTTCTATATACTACACCACACAGGATAGCTGACACATCCTCTATATACTACAACACACAGGACAGATCCTCTATATACTACACCACACAGGAGAGCCGACAGATCCTCTATACATTACACCACACAGGAGAGCCAACAGATCCTCTATATGCTACTCCACACAGGACAGATCCTCTATATACTACACCACACAGGAGAGTTGACAGATCCTCTATATACTACACCACACAGGAGAGTTGACAGATCCTCTATATACTACACCACACAGGAGAGCTGACAGATCCTCTATATACTACACCACACAGGAGAGCTGACACATCCTCTATATACTACACCACACAGGAGAGCTGACACATCCTCTATATACTACACCACACAGGAGAGCTGACACATCCTCTATATACTGCACCACACAGGAGAGCCGACAGATCCTCTATACATTACACCACACAGGAGAGCCAACAGATCCTCTATATGCTACTCCACACAGGACAGATCCTCTATATACTACACCACACAGGAGAGCTGACAGATCCTCTATATACTACACCACACAGGAGAGTTGACAGATCCTCTATATACTACACCACACAGGAGAGCTGACAGATCCTCTATATACTACACCACACAGGAGAGCTGACACATCCTCTATATACTACACCACACAGGAGAGCTGACACATCCTCTATATACTACACCACACAGGAGAGCTGACACATCCTCTATATACTACACCACACAGGAGAGCTGACAGATCCTCTATATACTACACCACACAGGAGAGCTGACACATCCTCTTTATACTACACCACACAGGAGAGCTGACAGATCCTCTATATACTACACCACACAGGACAGATCCTCTATATACTACACCACACAGGAGAGCTGACACCTCCTCTATACACTACACCACAGAGGAGAGCCGACAGATCCTCTGTATACTACACCACACAGGAGAGCTGAAAGATCCTCTATATACTACACCACACAGGAGAGCTGACACATCCTCTATATACTACGCCACACAGGAGAGCTGACAGATCCTCTATATACTACACCACACAGGAGAGCTGACACATCCTCTATATACTACACTACACAGGAGAGCCGCCAGATCCTCTATATACTACACCACACAGGACAGCTGACAGATCCTCTATATACTACACCACACAGGAGAGCTGACACATCCTCTATATACTACACCACACAGGAGAGCCGCCAGATCCTCTATATACTACACCACACAAGAGATCTGACACATCCTCTATAAACTATATCACACAAGAGAGCCGCCAGATCCTCTATATACTACACCACACAGGACAGCTGACAGATCCTCTATATACTACACCACACAGGAGAGCTGACACATCCTCTATATACTACACTACACAGGAGAGCCGCCAGATCCTCTATATACTACACCACACAAGAGATCTGACACATCCTCTATAAACTATATCACACAAGAGAGCCGACAGATCCTCTATATACTACACCACACAGGAGAGCTGACAGATCCTCTATATACTACACCACACAGGACAGATCCTCTATATACTACACCACACAGGAGAGCTGACAGATCCTGTATATACTACCCCACACTGGAGAGCTGACAGATCCTCTATATACTACACCACACAGGATAGCTGACACATCCTCTATATACTACAACACACAGGACAGATCCTCTATATACTACACCACACAGGAGAGCCGACAGATCCTCTATATACTACAGAGCACAGGAGAGCCGACAGATCCTCTATATACTACACCACACAGGAGAGCTGACACATCCTCTTTATACTACACCACACAGGAGAGCTGACACATCCTCTATATACTACACCACACAGGAGAGCCGACAGATCCTCTATATACTACACCACACAGGAGAGCTGACAGATCCACTATATACTACACCACACAGGAGAGCTGACAGATCCACTATATACTACACCACACAGGAGAGCTGACAGATCCACTATATACTACACCACACAGGACAGATCCTCTATATACTACACCACACAGGAGAGCTGACACCTCCTCTATACACTACACCACAGAGGAGAGCCGACAGATCCTCTGTATACTACACCACACAGGAGAGCTGAAAGATCCTCTATATACTACACCACACAGGAGAGGTGACAGATCCTCTATATACTACACCACACAGGAGAGCTGACAGATCCTCTATATACTACACCACACAGGAGAGCTGACAGATCCTCTATACACTACACCATACGGGACAGATCCTCTATATACTACACCACACAGGACACATCCTCTATATACTACACCACACGGGACACATCCTCTATATACTACACCACACAGGAGAGCTGACAGATCCTCTATATACTACAACACACAGGAGAGCTGAAAGATCCTCTATATACTATACCACACAGGAGAGCTGACACATCCTCTATATACTACACCACACAGGAGAGCTGACACATCCTCTATATACTAAACCACACTGGAGAGCTGACAGATCCTCTATATACTACACCACACAGGATAGCTGACACATCCTCTATATACTACAACACACAGGACAGATCCTCTATATGCTACACCACACAGGAGAGCCGACAGATCCTCTATACATTACACCACACAGGAGAGCCAACAGATCCTCTATATGCTACACCACACAGGACAGATCCTCTATATACTACACCACACAGGAGAGTTGACAGATCCTCTATATACTACACCACACAGGAGAGCTGACATATCCTCTATATACTACACCACACAGGAGAGCCGACAGATCCTCTATATACTACAGAGCACAATAGAGCCGACAGATCCTCTATATACTACACCATACAGGAGAGCCGGCATATCCTCTATATACTACACCATATAGGAGAGCCGACATATCCTCTATATACTACACCACACAGGAGAGCCGACAGATCCTCTATATATTACACCAGACAGGAGAGCCGACAGATCCTCTATATACTACAGAACACAGGACAGATCCTCTATATACTACACCACACAGGAGAGCTGACAGATCCTCTATATACTACACCACACAGGACAGATCCTCTATATCCTACACCACACAGGAGAGCTGACAGATCCTCTATATACTACACCACACAGGAGAGCTGACACATCCTCTATATACTACACCACACAGGAGAGCCAACAGATCCTCTATATACTACAGAGCCGACAGATCCTCTATATACTACACCATACAGGAGAGCCGACATATCCTCTATATACTACACCACACAGGAGAGCCGACAGATCCTCTAGATACTACTCCAGACAGGACAGCCGACAGATCCTCTATATACTACAGAACACAGGAAAGCCGACAGATCCTCTATATACTACACCACACAGGAGAGCCGACAGATCCTCTATATACTACAGCACACAGGAGAGCCGACAGATCCTCTATATACTACAGCACACAGGAGAGCTGACAGATCCTCTATATACTACACCACACAGGAGAGCTGACAGATCCCCTGTATACTACAGCACAGAGGAGAGGTGACAGATCCTCTATATACTACAGCACACAGGAGAGCCGACAGATCATCTATATACTACACCACACAGGAGAGCCGACAGATCCTCTATATACTACACCACACAGGAGAGCTGACAGATCCACTGTATACTACAGCACACAGGAGAGGTGAGAGATCCTCTATATACTACACCACACAGGAGAGCCGACAGATCCGCTATATACTACACCACACAGGAGAGCCGACAGATCCTCTATATACTACACCACACAGGAGAGCTGACAGATCTTCTACATACTACACCACACAGGAGAGCCCACAGATCCTCTATATACTACACTACACAGGAGAGCCGACAGATCCTCTATATACTACACCACACAGGAGAGCCGACAGATCCTCTATATACTACACCACACAGGAGAGTTGACACATCCTCTATATACTACACCACACAGGAGAGCCGACAGATCCTCTATATACTACAGCACACAGGAGAGCTGACAGATCCTCTATATACTACACCACACAGGACAAATCTTCTACATACTACACCACACAGGACAGATCCTCCATGTACTACACCACACAGAAGAGCTGACAGATCCTCTATATACTACACCACACAGGAGAGCTGACAGATCCTCTATATACAACACCACACAGGAGAGCTGACAGATCCTCTATGTACTACACCACACAGGAGAGCCGACAGATCCTCTATATACTACACCACACAGGAGAGCCAACAGATCCTCTATATACTACAAAACACAGGAGAGCTGACACATCCTCTATATACTACACCACACCGGAGAGCTGACAGATCCTCTATATACTGCACCACACAGGAGAGCTGACAGATCCTCTATATACTACACCACACAATAGAGCGGACAGATCCCCTATATACTACACCACACAGAAGAGCAGACAGGTCCTCTATATACTACACCACACAGGAGAGCTGACAGATCCTCTATATCCTACACCACACAGAAGAGCAGACAGGTCCTCTATATACTACACCACACAGGAGAGCCGACAGATCCTCTATATACTACACCACACAGGAGAGCTGACAGATCCTCTATATACTACACCACACAGGAGAGCTGACACATCCTCTATATACTACACCACACAGGAGAGCCGACAGATCCTCTATATACTACACCACATAGGAGAGCTGACAGATCCTCTATATACTACACCACACAGGAGAGCTGACACATCCTCTATATACTACACCACACAGAAGAGAAGACAGATCCTCTATATACTACACCACACAGGAGAGCCGACAGATCCTCTATATACTACACCACACAGGAGAGCTGACAGATCCTCTATATACTACACCACACAGTAGAGCTGACACATCCTCTATATACTACACCACACAGGAGAGCTGACAGATCCTCTATATACTACACCACACAAGAGAGCTGACAGATCCTCTATATACTGCACCACACAGCAGAGCTGACACATCTTCTATATTCTATATCACACAGGAGAGCCGACAGATCCTCTATATACTACACCACACAGGAGAGCTGACACATCCTCTATATACTACACCACACCGGAGAGCTGACAGATCCTCTATATACTGCACCACACAGGAGAGCTGACAGATCCTCTATATACTACACCACACAGGAGAGCGGACAGATCCCCTATATACTACACCACACAGAAGAGCAGACAGGTCCTCTATATACTACACCACACAGGAGAGCTGACAGATCCTCTATATACTACACCACACAGAAGAGCAGACAGGTCCTCTATATACTACACCACACAGGAGAGCCGACAGATCCTCTATATACTACACCACACAGGAGAGCTGACAGATCCTCTATATACTACACCACACAGGAGAGCTGACACATCCTCTATATACTACACCACACAGGAGAGCCGACAGATCCTCTATATACTACACCACATAAGAGAGGTGACAGATCCTCTATATACTACACCACACAGGAGAGCTGACACATCCTCTATATACTACACCACACAGAAGAGAAGACAGATCCTCTATATACTACACCACACAGGAGAGCCGACAGATCCTCTATATACTACACCACACAGGAGAGCTGACAGATCCTCTATATACTACACCACACAGTAGAGCTGACACATCCTCTATATACTACACCACACAGGAGAGCTGACAGATCCTCTATATACTACACCACACAAGAGAGCTGACAGATCCTCTATATACTGCACCACACAGCAGAGCTGACACATCTTCTATTTTCTATATCACACAGGAGAGCCGACAGATCCTCTATATACTACACCACACAGGAGAGCTGACAGATCCTCTATATACTACACCACACAGGATAGCTGACAGATCCTGTATATACTACACCACAATGGAGAGCTGACAGATCCTCTATATACTACACCACACAGGAGAGCGGACAGATCCTGTATATACTACACCACACAGGAGAGCCGACAGATCCTCTATATACTACAGCACACAGGAGAGCCAACAGATCCTCTATATGCTACACCACACAGGAGAGCCCACAGATCCTCTATATACTACACTACACAGGAGAGCCGCCAGATCCTCTATATACTACACCACACAAGAGATCTGACACATCCTCTATAAACTATATCACACAAGAGAGCCGACAGATCCTCTATATACTACACCACACTGGAGAGCTGACAGATCCTCTATATACTACACCACACAGGATAGCTGACACATCCTCTATATACTACACCACACAGGATAGCCGACACATCCTCTATATACTACAACACACAGGACAGATCCTCTATATACTACACCACACAGGAGAGCCGACAGATCCTCTATACATTACACCACACAGGAGAGCCAACAGATCCTCTATATGCTACACCACACAGGACAGATCCTCTATATACTACACCACACAGGAGAGTTGACAGATCCTCTATATACTACACCACACAGGAGAGCTGACATATCCTCTATATACTACACCACACAGGAGAGCCGACAGATCCTCTATATACTACAGAGCACAGGAGAGCCGACAGATCCGCTATATACTACACCACACAGGAGAGCTGACACATCCTCTTTATACTACACCACACAGGAGAGCTGACACATCCTCTATATACTACACCACACAGGAGAGCTGACAGATCCTCTATATACTGCACCACACAGGAGAGCTGACAGATCCTCTATATACTACACCACACAGGAGAGCGGACAGATCCTCTATATACTACACCACACAGAAGAGCAGACAGGTCCTCTATATAATACACCACACAGGAGAGCTGACAGATCCTCTATATACTACACCACACAGAAGAGCAGACAGGTCCTCTATATACTACACCACACAGGAGAGCCGACAGATCCTCTATATACTACACCACACAGGAGAGCTGACAGATCCTCTATATACTACACCACAGAGGAGAGCTGACACATCCTCTATATACTACACCACACAGGAGAGCCGACAGATCCTCTATATACTACTACACACAGGAGAGCCGACAGATCCTCTATATACTACACCACACAGGAGAGCTGACAGATCCTCTATATACTGCACCACACAGGAGAGCTGACACATCCTCTATATACTACACCACACAGGAGAGCTGACAGATCCTCTATATACTACACCACACAAGAGAGCTGACAGATCCTCTATATACTACACCACACAGGAGAACAGACAGATCCTCTATATACTACACCACACAGGAGAGCAGACAGGTCCTCTATATACTACACCACACAGGAGAGCTGACACATCCTCTATATACTACACCACACAGGAGAGCTGACAGATCCTCTATGTACTACACCACACAGGAGAGCCGACAGATCCTCTATATACTACACCACACAGGAGAGCCAACAGATCCTCTATATACTACAAAACACAGGAGAGCTGACACATCCTCTATATACTACACCACACCGGAGAGCTGACAGATCCTCTATATACTGCACCACACAGGAGAGCTGACAGATCCTCTATATACTACACCACACAGGAGAGCGGACAGATCCCCTATATACTACACCACACAGAAGAGCAGACAGGTCCTCTATATACTACACCACACAGGAGAGCTGACAGATCCTCTATATACTACACCACACAGAAGAGCAGACAGGTCCTCTATATACTACACCACACAGGAGAGCCGACAGATCCTCTATATACTACACCACACAGGAGAGCTGACAGATCCTCTATATACTACACCACACAGGAGAGCTGACACATCCTCTATATACTACACCACACAGGAGAGCCGACAGATCCTCTATATACTACACCACATAGGAGAGCTGACAGATCCTCTATATACTACACCACACAGAAGAGAAGACAGATCCTCTATATACTACACCACACAGGAGAGCCGACAGATCCTCTATATACTACACCACACAGGAGAGCTGACAGATCCTCTATATACTACACCACACAGTAGAGCTGACACATCCTCTATATACTACACCACACAGGAGAGCTGACAGATCCTCTATATACTACACCACACAAGAGAGCTGACAGATCCTCTATATACTGCACCACACAGCAGAGCTGACACATCTTCTATATTCTATATCACACAGGAGAGCCGACAGATCCTCTATATACTACACCACACAGGAGAGCTGACACATCCTCTATATACTACACCACACCGGAGAGCTGACAGATCCTCTATATACTGCACCACACAGGAGAGCTGACAGATCCTCTATATACTACACCACACAGGAGAGCGGACAGATCCCCTATATACTACACCACACAGAAGAGCAGACAGGTCCTCTATATACTACACCACACAGGAGAGCTGACAGATCCTCTATATACTACACCACACAGAAGAGCAGACAGGTCCTCTATATACTACACCACACAGGAGAGCCGACAGATCCTCTATATACTACACCACACAGGAGAGCTGACAGATCCTCTATATACTACACCACACAGGAGAGCTGACACATCCTCTATATACTACACCACACAGGAGAGCCGACAGATCCTCTATATACTACACCACATAGGAGAGGTGACAGATCCTCTATATACTACACCACACAGGAGAGCTGACACATCCTCTATATACTACACCACACAGAAGAGAAGACAGATCCTCTATATACTTCACCACACAGGAGAGCCGACAGATCCTCTATATACTACACCACACAGGAGAGCTGACAGATCCTCTATATACTACACCACACAGTAGAGCTGACACATCCTCTATATACTACACCACACAGGAGAGCTGACAGATCCTCTATATACTACACCACACAAGAGAGCTGACAGATCCTCTATATACTGCACCACACAGCAGAGCTGACACATCTTCTATTTTCTATATCACACAGGAGAGCCGACAGATCCTCTATATACTACACCACACAGGAGAGCTGACAGATCCTCTATATACTACACCACACAGGATAGCTGACAGATCCTGTATATACTACACCACAATGGAGAGCTGACAGATCCTCTATATACTACACCACACAGGATAGCGGACAGATCCTGTATATACTACACCACACAGGAGAGCCGACAGATCCTCTATATACTACAGCACACAGGAGAGCCAACAGATCCTCTATATGCTACACCACACAGGAGAGCCCACAGATCCTCTATATACTACACTACACAGGAGAGCCGCCAGATCCTCTATATACTACACCACACAAGAGATCTGACACATCCTCTATAAACTATATCACACAAGAGAGCCGACAGATCCTCTATATACTACACCACACTGGAGAGCTGACAGATCCTCTATATACTACACCACACAGGATAGCTGACACATCCTCTATATACTACACCACACAGGATAGCTGACACATCCTCTATATACTACAACACACAGGACAGATCCTCTATATACTACACCACACAGGAGAGCCGACAGATCCTCTATACATTACACCACACAGGAGAGCCAACAGATCCTCTATATGCTACACCACACAGGACAGATCCTCTATATACTACACCACACAGGAGAGTTGACAGATCCTCTATATACTACACCACACAGGAGAGCTGACATATCCTCTATATACTACACCACACAGGAGAGCCGACAGATCCTCTATATACTACAGAGCACAGGAGAGCCGACAGATCCGCTATATACTACACCACACAGGAGAGCTGACACATCCTCTTTATACTACACCACACAGGAGAGCTGACACATCCTCTATATACTACACCACACAGGAGAGCTGACAGATCCTCTATATACTGCACCACACAGGAGAGCTGACAGATCCTCTATATACTACACCACACAGGAGAGCGGACAGATCCTCTATATACTACACCACACAGAAGAGCAGACAGGTCCTCTATATAATACACCACACAGGAGAGCTGACAGATCCTCTATATACTACACCACACAGAAGAGCAGACAGGTCCTCTATATACTACACCACACAGGAGAGCCGACAGATCCTCTATATACTACACCACACAGGAGAGCTGACAGATCCTCTATATACTACACCACAGAGGAGAGCTGACACATCCTCTATATACTACACCACACAGGAGAGCCGACAGATCCTCTATATACTACTACACACAGGAGAGCCGACAGATCCTCTATATACTACACCACACAGGAGAGCTGACAGATCCTCTATATACTGCACCACACAGGAGAGCTGACACATCCTCTATATACTACACCACACAGGAGAGCTGACAGATCCTCTATATACTACACCACACAAGAGAGCTGACAGATCCTCTATATACTACACCACACAGGAGAACAGACAGATCCTCTATATACTACACCACACAGGAGAGCAGACAGGTCCTCTATATACTACACCACACAGGAGAGCTGACACATCCTCTATATACTACACCACACAGGAGAGCCGACAGATCCTCTATATACTACACCACACAGGAGAGCTGACACATCCTCTATATACTACACCACACAGGATAGCTGACAGATCCTGTATATACTACACCACAATGGAGAGCTGACAGATCCTCTATATACTACACCACACAGGAGAGCGGACAGATCCTGTATATAATACACCACACAGGAGAGCCGACAGATTCTCTATATACTACAGCACACAGGAGAGCCAACAGATCCTCTATATGCTACACCACACAGGAGAGCTGACACATCCTCTATATACTACAACACACAGTACAGATCCTCTATATACTACACCACACAGGAGAGCTGACAGATCCTCTATATACTACACCACACAGGAGAGCTGACAGATCCTCTATATACTACACCACACAGGAGAACCGACAGATCCTCTATATACTACACCACACAGGAGAGCTGACAGATCCTCTATATACTACACCACACAGGAGAGCCGACAGATCCTCTATATACTACACCACACAGGAGAAACGACAGATCCTCTATATACTACACCACACAGGAGAGCTGACAGATCCTCTATATACTACACCACACAGGAGAACCGACAGATCCTCTATATACTAAACCACACAGAAGAGCTGACAGATCCTCTATATACTACACCACACAGGAGAACCGACAGATCCTCTATATACTACACCACACAGGACAGATCCTCTATATACTACACCACACAGGAGAGCTGACAGATCCTCTATATACTACACCACACAGGAGAGCTGACATATCCTCTATATACTACACCACACAGGAGAGCCGACAGATCCTTTATATACTACAGAGCACAGGAGAGCCGACAGATCCGCTATATACTACACCACACAGGAGAGCTGACACATCCTCTTTATACTACACCACACAGGAGAGCCGACAGATCCTCTATATACTACACCACACAGGAGAGCCGACAGATCCTCTATATACTAAACCACACAGGAGAGCCGACACATCCTCTATATACTACACCACACAGGAGAGCCGACAGATCCACTATATACTACACCACACAGGACAGATCCTCTATATACTACACCACACAGGAGAGCCGATACCTCCTCTATACACTACACCACAGAGGAGAGCCGACAGATCCTCTGTATACTACACCACACAGGAGAGCTGAAAGATCCTCTATATACTACACCACACAGGAGAGATGACACATCCTCTATATACTACACCACACTGGAGAGCTGACAGATCCTCTATATACTACACCACACAGGATAGCTGACACATCCTCTATATACTACAACACACAGGACAGATCCTCTATATACTACACCACACAGGAGAGCCGACAGATCCTCTATACATTACACCACACAGGAGAGCCAACAGATCCTCTATATGCTACACCACAAAGGACAGATCCTCTATATACTACACCACACAGGAGAGTTGACAGATCCTCTATATACTACACCACACAGGAGAGCTGACATATCCTCTATATACTACACCACACAGGAGAGCCGACAGATCCTCTATATACTACAGAGCACAGGAGAGCCGACAGATCCTCTATATACTACACCATACAGGAGAGCCGGCATATCCTCTATATACTACACCATATAGGAGAGCCAACATATCCTCTGTATACTACACCACACAGGAGAGCCGACAGATCCTCTATATATTACACCAGACAGGAGAGCCGACAGATCCTCTATATACTACAGAACACAGGACAGATCCTCTATATACTACACCACACAGGAGAGCTGACAGATCCTCTATATACTACACCACACAGGACAGATCCTCTATATCCTACACCACACAGGCGAGCTGACAGATCCTCTATATACTACACCACACAGGAGAGCTGACACATCCTCTATATACTACACCACACAGGAGAGCCAACAGATCCTCTATATACTACAGAGCCGACAGATCCTCTATATACTACACCATACAGGAGAGCCGACATATCCTCTATATACTACACCACACAGGAGAACCGACAGATCCTCTAGATACTACTCCAGACAGGACAGCCGACAGATCCTCTATATACTACAGAACACAGGAAAGCCGACAGATCCTCTATATACTACACCACACAGGAGAGCCGACAGATCCGCTATATACTACAGCACACAGGAGAGCCGACAGATCCTCTATATACTACAGCACACAGGAGAGCTGACAGATCCTCTATATACTACACCACACAGGAGAGCTGACAGATCCCCTGTATACTACAGCACACAGGAGAGGTGACAGATCCTCTATATACTACAGCACACAGGAGAGCCGACAGATCATCTATATACTACACCACACAGGAGAGCCGACAGATCCTCTATATACTACACCACACAGGAGAGCTGACAGATCCACTGTATACTACAGCACACAGTAGAGGTGAGAGATCCTCTATATACTACACCACACAGGAGAGCCGACAGATCCGCTATATACTACACCACACAGGAGAGCCGACAGATCCTCTATATACTACACCACACAGGAGAGCTGACAGATCTTCTACATACTACACCACACAGGAGAGCCCACAGATCCTCTATATACTACACCACACAGGAGAGCCGACAGATCCTCTATATACTACACCACACAGGAGAGCCGACAGATCCTCTATATACTACACCACACAGGAGAGTTGACACATCCTCTATATACTACACCACACAGGAGAGCCGACAGATCCTCTATATACTACAGCACACAGGAGAGCTGACAGATCCTCTATATACTACACCACACAGGACAAATCTTCTACATACTACACCACACAGGACAGATCCTCCATGTACTACACCACACAGGAGAGCTGACAGATCCTCTATATACTACACCACACAGGAGAGCTGACAGATCCTCTATATACAACACCACACAGGAGAGCTGACAGATCCTCTATGTACTACACCACACAGGAGAGTCGACAGATCCTCTATATACTACACCACACAGGAGAGCCAACAGATCCTCTATATACTACACCACACAGGAGAGCTGACACATCCTCTATATACTACACCACACCGGAGAGCTGACAGATTCTCTATATACTGCACCACACAGGAGAGCTGACAGATCCTCTATATACTACGCCACACAGGAGAGCGGACAGATCCCCTATATACTACACCACACAGAAGAGCAGACAGGTCCTCTATATACTACACCACACAGGAGAGCTGACAGATCCTCTATATACTACACCACACAGAAGAGCAGACAGGTCCTCTATATACTACACCACACAGAAGAGCCGACAGATCCTCTATATACTACACCACACAGGAGAGCTGACAGATCCTCTATATACTACACCACACAGGAGAGCCGACAGATCCTCTATATACTACACCACACAGGAGAGCTGACAGATCCTCTATATACTACACCACACAGGAGAACTGACACATCCTCTATATACTACACCACACAGGAGAGCCGACAGATCCTCTATATACTACACCACATAGGAGAGCTGACAGATCCTCTATATACTACACCACACAGGAGAGCTGACACATCCTCTATATACTACACCACACAGAAGAGAAGACAGATCCTCTATATACTACACCACACAGGAGAGCCGACAGATCCTCTATATACTACACCACACAGGAGAGCTGACAGATCCTCTATATACTACACCACACAGTAGAGCTGACACATCCTCTATATACTACACCACACAGGAGAGCTGACAGATCCTCTATATACTACACCACACAAGAGAGCTGACAGATCCTCTATATACTGCACCACACAGCAGAGCTGACGCATCTTCTATATTCTATATCACACAGGAGAGCCGACAGATCCTCTATATACTACACCACACAGGAGAGCTGACAGATCCTCTATATACTACACCACACAGGATAGCTGACAGATCCTGTATATACTACACCACAATGGAGAGCTGACAGATCCTCTATATACTACACCACACAGGAGAGCGGACAGATCCTGTATATACTACACCACACAGGAGAGCCGACAGATCCTCTATATACTACAGCACACAGGAGAGCCAACAGATCCTCTATATGCTACACCACACAGAAGAGCTGACACATCCTCTATATACTACAACACACAGTACAGATCCTCTATATACTACACCACACAGGAGAGCCGACAGATCCTCTATATACTACACCACACAGGAGAGCTGACAGATCCTCTATATACTACACCACACAGGAGAACCGACAGATCCTCTATATACTACACCACACAGGAGAGCTGACAGATCCTCTATATACTACACCACACAGGAGAACCGACAGATCCTCTATATACTACACCACACAGGAGAGCTGACAGATCCTCTATATACTACACCACACAGGAGAGCCGACAGATCCTCTATATACTACACCACACAGGACAGATCCTCTATATACTACACCACACAGGAGAGCTGACACATCCTCTATATACTACACCACACAGGAGAGCTGACAGATCTTCTATATACTACACCACACAGGATAGCTGACACATCCTCTATATACTACACCACACAGGACAGCTGACAGATCCTCTATATACTACACCACACAGGAGAGCTGACAGATCCTCTATATTCTACACCACACAGGAGAGCTGACACATCCTCTATATACTACACCACACAGGAGAGCTGACAGATCCTCTATATACTACACCACACAGGAGAGCTGACACATCCTCTATATACTACACCACACAGGAGAGCTGACACATCCTCTATATACTACACCACACAGGAGAGCCGACACATCCTCTATATACTACACCACACAGGAGAGCTGTCAGATCCTCTACATACTACACCACACAGGAGAGCTGACAGATCCTCTATATACTACACCACACAGGAGAGCCCACAGATCCTCTATATACTACACCACACAGGAGAGCTGACAGATCCTCTATATACTACACCACACAGTACAAATCCTCTATATACTACACCACACAAGAGAGCTGACAGATCCTCTATATACTACACCACTCAGAAGAGCAGACAGGTCCTCTATATACTACACCACACAGGACAAATCCTCTATATACTACACCACACAGGACAGATCCTCCATGTACTACACCACACAGGAGAGCTGACAGATCCTCTATATACTACACCACACAGGAGAGCCGAAAGATCCTCTATATACTACAGCACACAGGAGAGCCGACAGATCCTCTATATATTACAGTACACAGGAGAGCCGACAGATCCTCTATATACTACACCACACAGTACAAATCCTCTATATACTACACCACACAGGAGAGCTGACAGATCCTCTATATACTACACCACACAGAAGAGCAGACAGGTCCTCTATATACTACACCACACAGGAGAGCTGACAGATCCTCTATATACTACACCACACTGGACAGATCCTCCATGTACTACACCACACAGGAGAGCTGACAGATCCTCCATATACTACACCGCACAGGAGATCCGACATTTCCTCTATATACTACACCACACAGGAGAGCCGACAGATCCTCTATATACTACACCACACAGGAGATTCCACAGATCCTCTATATACTACACCACACAGGAGAGCCGACAGATCCTCTATAAACTACACCACACAGGAGAGCTGACACATCCTCTATATACTACACCACACAGGAGAGCAGACAGATCCTCTATATACTACACCACACAGGAGAGCTGACAGATCCTCTATATACTACAGCACACAGGAGAGCTGACACATCCTCTATATACTACACCACACAGGAGAGCCCACAGATCCTCTATATACTACACCACACAGGAGAGCTGACACATCCTCTATATACTACACCACACAGGAGAGCGGACAGATCCTCTATATACTACACCACACAGGAGAGCCCACAGATCCTCTATATACTACACCACACAGGAGAGCTGACACATCCTCTATATACTACACCACACAGGAGAGCAGACAGATCCTCTATATACTACACCACACAGGAGAGCTGACAGATCCTCTATATACTACAGCACACAGGAGAGCTGACACATCCTCTATATACTACACCACACAGGAGAGCTGACAGATCCTCTATGTACTACACCACACAGGAGACCTGACACATCCTCGATATACTACACCACACAGGACAGCTGACAGATCCTCTATATACTACACCACACAGGATAGCTGACACATCCTCTATATACTACACCACACAGGAGAGCTGAGAGATCATCTATATACTACACCACACAGGAGAGCCGACAGATCCTCTATATACTACACCACACAGGATAGCTGACACATCCTCTATATACTACAACACACAAGAGAGCTGACACATCCTCTATATACTACACCACACAGGAGAGCTGACACATCCTCTATATACTACACCACACAGGAGAGCTGACAGATCCTCTATATACTACACCACACAGGACAGCTGACAGATCCTCTATATATTACACCACACAGGAGAGCGGACAGATCCTCTATATACTACACCACACAGGAGAGCTGACAGATCCTCTATATACTACTACACACAGGATAGCTGACAAATCCTCTATACACTACACCACACAGGAGAGCCGACAGATCCTCTGTATACTACACCACACAGGAGAGCTGACAGATCCTCTGTATACTACACCACACAGGAGAGCTGACACATCCTCTATATACTACACCACACAGGAGAGCCGACACATCCTCTATATACTACAACACACAAGAGAGCTGACACATCCTCTATATACTACACCACACAGGAGAGCTGACAGATCCTCTATATACTACACCACACAGGAGAGCTGACAGATCCACTATATACTACACCACACAGGACAGATCCTCTATATACTACACCACACAGGAGAGCTGACACATCCTCTGTATACTACACCACACAGGAGAGCTGACAGATCCTCTATATACTACACCACATAGGAGAGCTGACAGATCCTCTATATACTACACCACACAGGAGAGCCGACAGATCCTCTATATACTACACCACACAGGAGAGCCGACAGATCCTCTATATACTACACCACACAGGAGAGCTGACACATCCTCTATATACTACACCACACAGGAGAGCTGACAGATCCTCTATATACTACACCACACAAGACAGCTGACAGATCCTCTATATACTACACCACACAGGAGAGCGGACAGATACTCTATATACTACACCACACAGGATAGCTGACAAATCCTCTATATACTACACCACACAGGAGAGCTGACAGATTCTCTATATACTACACCACACAGGATAGCTGACACATCCTCTATATACTACACCACACAGGAGAGCCGACACATCCTCTATATACTACAACACACAAGAGAGCTGACACATCCTCTATATACTACACCCCACAGGAGAGCTGACAGATCCTCTATATTCTACACCACACAGGAGAGCTGACACATCCTCTATATACTACACCTCACAGGAGAGCTGACAGATCCTCTATATACTACACCACACAGGACAGCTGACAGATCCTCTATATACTACACCACAAAGAAGAGCAGACAGGTCCTCTATATACTACTACACACAGGAGAGCTGACAAATCCTCTATACACTACACCACACAGGAGAGCCGACAGATCCTCTGTATACTACACCACACAGGAGAGCTGAAAGATCCTCTATATACTACACCACACAGGAGAGCTGACAGATCCTCTATATACTACACCACACAGGACAGATCCTCTATATACTACACCACACAGGAGAGCGGACAGATCCTCTATATACTACACCACACAGGATAGCTGACAAATCCTCTATACACTACACCACACAGAAGAGCAGACAGGTCCTCTATATACTACTACACACAGGATAGCTGACAAATCCTCTATACACTACACCATACGGGACAGATCCTCTATATACTACACCACACAGGACACATCCTCTATATACTACACCACACGGGACACATCCTCTATATACTACACCACACAGGAGAGCTGACAGATCCTCTATATACTACACCACACAGGAGAGCTGACAGATCCTCTATATACTACACCACACAGGATAGCTGACACATCCTCTATATACTACAGCACACAGGACAGCCGACAGATCCTCTATATACTACACCACACAGGAGAGCTGACACATCCTCTATATACTACACCACACTGGAGAGCTGACAGATCCTCTATATACTACACCACACAGGATAGCTGACACATCCTCTATATACTACAACACACAGGACAGATCCTCTATATACTACACCACACAGGAGAGCCGACAGATCCTCTATACATTACACCACACAGGAGAGCCAACAGATCCTCTATATGCTACACCACACAGGACAGATCCTCTATATACTACACCACACAGGAGAGTTGACAGTTCCTCTATATACTACACCACACAGGAGAGCTGACATATCCTCTATATACTACACCACACAGGAGAGCCGACAGATCCTCTATATACTACAGAGCACAATAGAGCCGACAGATCCTCTATATACTACACCATACAGGAGAGCCGGCATATCCTCTATATACTACACCATATAGGAGAGCCGACATATCCTCTATATACTACACCACACAGGAGAGCCGACAGATCCTCTATATATTACACCAGACAGGAGAGCCGACAGATCCTCTATATACTACAGAACACAGGACAGATCCTCTATATACTACACCACACAGGAGAGCTGACAGATCCTCTATATACTACACCACACAGGACAGATCCTCTATATCCTACACCACACAGGAGAGCTGACAGATCCTCTATATACTACACCACACAGGAGAGCTGACACATCCTCTATATACTACACCACACAGGAGAGCCAACAGATCCTCTATATACTACAGAGCCGACAGATCCTCTATATACTACACCATACAGGAGAGCCGACATATCCTCTATATACTACACCACACAGGAGAGCCGACAGATCCTCTAGATACTACTCCAGACAGGACAGCCGACAGATCCTCTATATACTACAGAACACAGGAAAGCCGACAGATCCTCTATATACTACACCACACAGGAGAGCCGACAGATCCTCTATATACTACAGCACACAGGAGAGCCGACAGATCCTCTATATACTACAGCACACAGGAGAGCTGACAGATCCTCTATATACTACACCACACAGGAGAGCTGACAGATCCCCTGTATACTACAGCACACAAGAGAGGTGACAGATCCTCTATATACTACAGCACACAGGAGAGCCGACAGATCATCTATATACTACACCACACAGGAGAGCTGACAGATCCCCTGTATACTACAGCACACAAGAGAGGTGACAGATCCTCTATATACTACACCACACAGGAGAGCCGACAGATCCTCTATATACTACACCACACAGGAGAGCTGACAGATCCACTGTATACTACAGCACACAGGAGAGGTGAGAGATCCTCTATATACTACACCACACAGGAGAGCCGACAGATCCGCTATATACTACACCACACAGGAGAGCCGACAGATCCTCTATATACTACACCACACAGGAGAGCTGACAGATCTTCTACATACTACACCACACAGGAGAGCCCACAGATCCTCTATATACTACACCACACAGGAGAGCCGACAGATCCTCTATATACTACACCACACAGGAGAGCCGACAGATCCTCTATATACTACACCACACAGGAGAGTTGACACATCCTCTATATACTACACCACACAGGAGAGCCGACAGATCCTCTATATACTACAGCACACAGGAGAGCTGACAGATCCTCTATATACTACACCACACAGGACAAATCTTCTACATACTACACCACACAGGACAGATCCTCCATGTACTACACCACACAGAAGAGCTGACAGATCCTCTATATACTACACCACACAGGAGAGCTGACAGATCCTCTATATACAACACCACACAGGAGAGCTGACAGATCCTCTATGTACTACACCACACAGGAGAGCCGACAGATCCTCTATATACTACACCACACAGGAGAGCCAACAGATCCTCTATATGCTACAAAACACAGGAGAGCTGACACATCCTCTATATACTACACCACACCGGAGAGCTGACAGATCCTCTATATACTGCACCACACAGGAGAGCTGACAGATCCTCTATATACTACACCACACAGGAGAGCGGACAGATCCCCTATATACTACACCACACAGAAGAGCAGACAGGTCCTCTATATACTACACCACACAGGAGAGCTGACAGATCCTCTATATACTACACCACACAGAAGAGCAGACAGGTCCTCTATATACTACACCACACAGGAGAGCCGACAGATCCTCTATATACTACACCACACAGGAGAGCTGACACATCCTCTATATACTACACCACACAGGAGAGCCGACAGATCCTCTATATACTACACCACATAGGAGAGCTGACAGATCCTCTATATACTACACCACACAGGAGAGCTGACACATCCTCTATATACTACACCACACAGAAGAGAAGACAGATCCTCTATATACTACACCACACAGGAGAGCCGACAGATCCTCTATATACTACACCACACAGGAGAGCTGACAGATCCTCTATATACTACACCACACAGTAGAGCTGACACATCCTCTATATACTACACCACACAGGAGAGCTGACAGATCCTCTATATACTACACCACACAAGAGAGCTGACAGATCCTCTATATACTGCACCACACAGCAGAGCTGACACATCTTCTATATTCTATATCACACAGGAGAGCCGACAGATCCTCTATATACTACACCACACAGGAGAGCTGACAGATCCTCTATATACTACACCACACAGGATAGCTGACAGATCCTGTATATACTACACCACAATGGAGAGCTGACAGATCCTCTATATACTACACCACACAGGAGAGCGGACAGATCCTGTATATACTACACCACACAGGAGAGCCGACAGATCCTCTATATACTACAGCACACAGGAGAGCCAACAGATCCTCTATATGCTACACCACACAGGAGAGCCCACAGATCCTCTATATACTACACTACACAGGAGAGCCGCCAGATCCTCTATATACTACACCACACAAGAGATCTGACACATCCTCTATAAACTATATCACACAAGAGAGCCGACAGATCCTCTATATACTACACCACACTGGAGAGCTGACAGATCCTCTATATACTACACCACACAGGATAGCTGACACATCCTCTATATACTACACCACACAGGATAGCTGACACATCCTCTATATACTACAACACACAGGACAGATCCTCTATATACTACACCACACAGGAGAGCCGACAGATCCTCTATACATTACACCACACAGGAGAGCCAACAGATCCTCTATATGCCACACCACACAGGACAGATCCTCTATATACTACACCACACAGGAGAGTTGACAGATCCTCTATATACTACACCACACAGGAGAGCTGACATATCCTCTATATACTACACCACACAGGAGAGCCGACAGATCCTCTATATACTACACCACACAGGAGAGCTGACACATCCTCTATATACTACACCACACAGGAGAGCCGCCAGATCCTCTATATACTACACCACACAGGAGAGCTGACAAATCCTCTTTATACTACACCACACAGGAGAGCTGACACATCCTCTATATACTACACCACACAGGAGAGCTGACACATCCTCTATATACTACACCACACAGGAGAGCTGACAGATCCTCTATATACTGCACCACACAGGAGAGCTGACAGATCCTCTATATACTACACCACACAGGAGAGCGGACAGATCCTCTATATACTACACCACACAGAAGAGCAGACAGGTCCTCTATATACTACACCACACAGGAGAGCTGACAGATCCTCTATATACTACACCACACAGAAGAGCAGACAGGTCCTCTATATACTACACCACACAGGAGAGCTGACAGATCCTCTATATACTACACCACACAGGAGAGCTGACAGATCCTCTATATACTACACCACACAGGAGAGCTGACAGATCCTCTATATACTACACCACACAGGAGAGCTGACAGATCCTCTATATACTACACCACACAGGAGAGCTGACAGATCCTCTATATACTACACCACACAGAAGAGCTGACAGATCCTCTATATACTACACCACACAGGAGAGCTGACAGATCCTCTATATACTACACCACACAGAAGAGCAGACAGGTCCTCTATATACTACACCACACAGGAGAGCCGACAGATCCTCTATATACTACACCACACAGGAGAGCTGACAGATCCTCTATATACTACACCACAGAGGAGAGCTGACACATCCTCTATATACTACACCACACAGGAGAGCCGACAGATCCTCTATATACTACTACACACAGGAGAGCCGACAGATCCTCTATATACTACACCACACAGGAGAGCTGACAGATCCTCTATATACTGCACCACACAGGAGAGCTGACACATCCTCTATATACTACACCACACAGGAGAGCTGACAGATCCTCTATATACTACACCACACAAGAGAGCTGACAGATCCTCTATATACTACACCACACAGGAGAACAGACAGATCCTCTATATACTACACCACACAGGAGAGCAGACAGGTCCTCTATATACTACACCACACAGGAGAGCTGACACATCCTCTATATACTACACCACACAGGAGAGCCGACAGATCCTCTATATACTACACCACACAGGAGAGCTGACACATCCTCTATATACTACACCACACAGGATAGCTGACAGATCCTGTATATACTACACCACAATGGAGAGCTGACAGATCCTCTATATACTACACCACACAGGAGAGCGGACAGATCCTGTATATAATACACCGCGCAGGAGAGCCGACAGATCCTCTATATACTACAGCACACAGGAGAGCCAACAGATCCTCTATATGCTACACCACACAGGAGAGCTGACACATCCTCTATATACTACAACACACAGTACAGATCCTCTATATACTACACCACACAGGAGAGCCGACAGATACTCTATATACTACACCACACAGGAGAGCTGACAGATCCTCTATATACTACACCACACAGGAGAACCGACAGATCCTCTATATACTACACCACACAGGAGAGCTGACAGATCCTCTATATACTACACCACACAGGAGAACCGACAGATCCTCTATATACTAAACCACACAGGAGAGCTGACAGATCCTCTATATACTACACCACACAGGAGAACCGACAGATCCTCTATATACTACACCACACAGGACAGATCCTCTATATACTACACCACACAGGAGAGCTGACAGATCCTCTATATACTACACCACACAGGAGAGCTGACATATCCTCTATATACTACACCACACAGGAGAGCCGACAGATCCTTTATATACTACAGAGCACAGGAGAGCCGACAGATCCGCTATATACTACACCACACAGGAGAGCCGACAGATCCTCTATATACTACACCACACAGGAGAGCCGACAGATCCTCTATATACTACACCACACAGGAGAGCCGACACATCCTCTATATACTACACCACACAGGAGAGCCGACAGATCCACTATATACTACACCACACAGGACAGATCCTCTATATACTACACCACACAGGAGAGCTGATACCTCCTCTATACACTACACCACAGAGGAGAGCCGACAGATCCTCTGTATACTACACCACACAGGAGAGCTGAAAGATCCTCTATATACTACACCACACAGGATAGCTGACACATCCTCTATATACTACAACACACAGGACAGATCCTCTATATACTACACCACACAGGAGAGCCGACAGATCCTCTATACATTACACCACACAGGAGAGCCAACAGATCCTCTATATGCTACACCACACAGGACAGATCCTCTATATACTACACCACACAGGAGAGTTGACAGATCCTCTATATACTACACCACACAGGAGAGCTGACATATCCTCTATATACTACACCACACAGGAGAGCCGACAGATCCTCTATATACTACAGAGCACAGGAGAGCCGACAGATTCTCTATATACTACACCATACAGGAGAGCCGGCATATCCTCTATATACTACACCATATAGGAGAGCCGACATATCCTCTATATACTACACCACACAGGAGAGCCGACAGATCCTCTATATATTACACCAGACAGGAGAGCCGACAGATCCTCTATATACTACAGAACACAGGACAGATCCTCTATATACTACACCACACAGGAGAGCTGACAGATCCTCTATATACTACACCACACAGGACAGATCCTCTATGTCCTACACCACACAGGCGAGCTGACAGATCCTCTATATACTACACCACACAGGAGAGCTGACACATCCTCTATATACTACACCACACAGGAGAGCCAACAGATCCTCTATATACTACAGAGCCGACAGATCCTCTATATACTACACCATACAGGAGAGCCGACATATCCTCTATATACTACACCACACAGGAGAGCCGACAGATCCTCTAGATACTACTCCAGACAGGACAGCCGACAGATCCTCTATATACTACAGAACAGAGGAAAGCCGACAGATCCTCTATATACTACACCACACAGGAGAGCCGACAGATCCTCTATATACTACAGCACACAGGAGAGCCGACAGATCCTCTATATACTACACCACACAGGAGAGCTGACAGATCCTCTATATACTACACCACACAGGAGAGCTGACAGATCCCCTGTATACTACAGCACACAGGAGAGGTGACAGATCCTCTATATACTACACCACACAGGAGAGCTGACAGATCCCCTGTATACTACACCACACAGGAGAGGTGAGAGATCCTCTATATACTACACCACACAGGAGAGCCGACAGATCCGCTATATACTACACCACACAGGAGAGCCGACAGATCCTCTATATACTACACCACACAGGAGAGCTGACAGATCTTCTACATACTACACCACACAGGAGAGCCCACAGATCCTCTATATACTACACCACACAGGAGAGCCGACAGATCCTCTATATACTACACCACACAGGAGAGCCGACATATCCTCTATATACTACACCACACAGGAGAGCCGACAGATCCTCTAGATACTACTCCAGACAGGACAGCCGACAGATCCTCTATATACTACAGAACACAGGAAAGCCGACAGATCCTCTATATACTACACCACACAGGAGAGCCGACAGATCCTCTATATACTACAGCACACAGGAGAGCCGACAGATCCTCTATATACTACAGCACACAGGAGAGCTGACAGATCCTCTATATACTACACCACACAGGAGAGCTGACAGATCCCCTGTATACTACAGCACACAGGAGAGGTGACAGATCCTCTATATACTACAGCACACAGGAGAGCCGACAGATCATCTATATACTACACCACACAGGAGAGCCGACAGATCCTCTATATACTACACCACACAGGAGAGCTGACAGATCCACTGTATACTACAGCACACAGGAGAGGTGAGAGATCCTCTATATACTACACCACACAGGAGAGCCGACAGATCCGCTATATACTACACCACACAGGAGAGCCGACAGATCCTCTATATACTACACCACACAGGAGAGCTGACAGATCTTCTACATACTACACCACACAGGAGAGCCCACAGATCCTCTATATACTACACCACACAGGAGAGCCGACAGATCCTCTATATACTACACCACACAGGAGAGCCGACAGATCCTCTATATACTACACCACACAGGAGAGTTGACACATCCTCTATATACTACACCACACAGGAGAGCCGACAGATCCTCTATATACTACACCACACAGGAGAGCCGACAGATCCTCTATATACTACACCACACAGGACAAATCTTCTACATACTACACCACACAGGACAGATCCTCCATGTACTACACCACACAGGAGAGCTGACAGATCCTCTATATACTACACCACACAGGAGAGCTGACAGATCCTCTATATACAACACCACACAGGAGAGCTGACAGATCCTCTATGTACTACACCACACAGGAGAGCCGACAGATCCTCTATATACTACACCACACAGGAGAGCTGACAGATCCTCTATATAGTACACCACACAGGAGAGCAGACAGATCCTCTATATACTACACCACACAGGAGAGCTGACACATCCTCTATATACTACACCACACCGGAGAGCTGACAGATTCTCTATATACTGCACCACACAGGAGAGCTGACAGATCCTCTATATACTACGCCACACAGGAGAGCGGACAGATCCCCTATATACTACACCACACAGAAGAGCAGACAGGTCCTCTATATACTACACCACACAGGAGAGCTGACAGATCCTCTATATACTACACCACACAGAAGAGCAGACAGGTCCTCTATATACTACACCACACAGAAGAGCCGACAGATCCTCTATATACTACACCACACAGGAGAGCTGACAGATCCTCTATATACTACACCACACAGGAGAGCCGACAGATCCTCTATATACTACACCACACAGGAGAGCTGACAGATCCTCTATATACTACACCACACAGGAGAGCTGACACATCCTCTATATACTACACCACACAGGAGAGCCGACAGATCCGCTATATACTACACCACATAGGAGAGCTGACAGATCCTCTATATACTACACCACACAGGAGAGCTGACACATCCTCTATATACTACACCACACAGAAGAGAAGACAGATCCTCTATATACTACACCACACAGGAGAGCCGACAGATCCTCTATATACTACACCACACAGGAGAGCTGACAGATCCTCTATATACTACACCACACAGTAGAGCTGACACATCCTCTATATACTACACCACACAGGAGAGCTGACAGATCCTCTATATACTACACCACACAAGAGAGCTGACAGATCCTCTATATACTGCACCACACAGCAGAGCTGACGCATCTTCTATATTCTATATCACACAGGAGAGCCGACAGATCCTCTATATACTACACCACACAGGAGAGCTGACAGATCCTCTATATACTACACCACACAGGATAGCTGACAGATCCTGTATATACTACACCACAATGGAGAGCTGACAGATCCTCTATATACTACACCACACAGGAGAGCGGACAGATCCTGTATATACTACACCACACAGGAGAGCCGACAGATCCTCTATATACTACAGCACACAGGAGAGCCAACAGATCCTCTATATGCTACACCACACAGGAGAGCTGACACATCCTCTATATACTACAACACACAGTACAGATCCTCTATATACTACACCACACAGGAGAGCCGACAGATCCTCTATATACTACAACACACAGTACAGATCCTCTATATACTACACCACACAGGAGAGCTGACAGATCCTCTGTATACTACACCACACAGGAGAGCTGACAGATCCTCTATGTACTACACCACACAGGAGAACCGACAGATCCTCTATATACTACACCACACAGGAGAGCTGACAGATCCTCTATATACTACACCACACAGGAGAACCGACAGATCCTCTATATACTACACCACACAGGAGAGCTGACAGATCCTCTATATACTACACCACACAGGAGAGCCGACAGATCCTCTATATACTAAACCACACAGGACAGATCCTCTATACACTACACCACACAGGAGAGCTGACACATCCTCTATATACTACACCACACAGGAGAGCTGACAGATCTTCTATATACTACACCACACAGGATAGCTGACACATCCTCTATATACTACACCACACAGGACAGCTGACAGATCCTCTATATACTACACCACACAGGAGAGCTGACAGATCCTCTGTATACTACACCACACAGGAGAGCTGACACATCCTCTATATACTACACCACACAGGAGAGCTGACACATCCTCTATATACTACACCACACAGGAGAGCTGACACATCCTCTATATACTACACCACACAGGAGAGCCGACACATCCTCTATATACTACACCACACAGGAGAGCTGACAGATCCTCTACATACTACACCACACAGGAGAGATGACAGATCCTCTATATACTACACCACACAGGAGAGCCCACAGATCCTCTATATACTACACCACACAGGAGAGCTGACAGATCCTCTATATACTACACCACACAGGACAAATCCTCTATATACTACACCACACAAGAGAGCTGACAGATCCTCTATATACTACACCACTCAGAAGAGCAGACAGGTCCTCTATATACTACACCACACAGGACAAATCCTCTATATACTACACCACACAGGACAGATCCTCCATGTACTACACCACACAGGAGAGCTGACAGATCCTCTATATACTACACCACACAGGAGAGCCGAAAGATCCTCTATATACTACAGCACACAGGAGAGCCGACAGATCCTCTATATACTACAGTACACAGGAGAGCCGACAGATCCTCTATATACTACACCACACAGTACAAATCCTCTATATACTACACCACACAGGAGAGCTGACAGATCCTCTATATACTACACCACACAGAAGAGCAGACAGGTCCTCTATATACTACACCACACAGGAGAGCTGACAGATCCTCTATATACTACACCACACTGGACAGATCCTCCATGTACTACACCACACAGGAGAGCTGACAGATCCTCCATATACTACACCGCACAGGAGATCCGACATTTCCTCTATATACTACACCACACAGGAGAGCCGACAGATCCTCTATATACTACACCACACAGGAGATTCCACAGATCCTCTATATACTACACCACACAGGAGAGCTGACACATCCTCTATATACTACACCACACAGGAGAGCCCACAGATCCTCTATATACTACACCACACAGGAGAGCTGACACATCCTCTATATACTACACCACACAGGAGAGCGGACAGATCCTCTATATACTACACCACACAGGAGAGCCCACAGATCCTCTATATACTACACCACACAGGAGAGCTGACACATCCTCTATATACTACACCACACAGGAGAGCAGACAGATCCTCTATATACTACACCACACAGGAGAGCTGACAGATCCTCTATATACTACAGCACACAGGAGAGCTGACACATCCTCTATATACTACACCACACAGGAGAGCTGACAGATCCTCTATATACTACACCACACAGGAGACCTGACACATCCTCGATATACTACACCACACAGGACAGCTGACAGATCCTCTATATACTACACCACACAGGATAGCTGACACATCCTCTATATACTACACCACACAGGAGAGCTGAGAGATCATCTATATACTACACCACACAGGAGAGCCGACAGATCCTCTATATACTACACCACACAGGATAGCTGACACATCCTCTATATACTACAACACACAAGAGAGCTGACACATCCTCTATATACTACACCACACAGGAGAGCTGACACATCCTCTATATACTACACCACACAGGAGAGCTGACACATCCTCTATATACTACACCACACAGGAGAGCTGACAGATCCTCTATATACTACACCACACAGGAGAGCGGACAGATCCTCTATATACTACACCACACAGGGGAGCTGACAGATCCTCTATATACTACTACACACAGGATAGCTGACAAATCCTCTATACACTACACCACACAGGAGAGCCGACAGATCCTCTGTATACTACACCACACAGGAGAGCTGACAGATCCTCTGTATACTACACCACACAGGAGAGCTGACACATCCTCTATATACTACACCACACAGGAGAGCCGACACATCCTCTATATACTACACCACACAGGAGAGCTGACACATCCTCTATATACTACACCACACAGGAGAGCTGACAGATCCTTTATATACTACACCACACAGGAGAGCGGACAGATCCTCTATATACTACACCACACAGGAGAGCTGACAGATCCACTATATACTACACCACACAGGAGAGCTGACACATCCTCTATATACTACACCACACAGGAGAGCTGACAGATCCTCTATATACTACACCACACAGGAGAGCTGACAGATCCTCTATATACTACACCACACAGGAGAGCTGACAGATCCTCTGTATACTACACCACACAGGAGAGCTGACACATCCTCTATATACTACACCACACAGGAGAGCTGACACATCCTCTATATACTACACCACACAGGAGAGCTGACAGATCCTCTATATACTACACCACACAGGAGAGCCGACAGATCCTCTGTATACTACACCACACAGGAGAGCTGACAGATCCTCTGTATACTACACCACACAGGAGAGCTGACACATCCACTATATACTACACCACACAGGAGAGCTGACACATCCTCTATATACTACACCACACAGGAGAGCTGACAGATCCTCTATATACTACACCACACAGGAGAGCCGACAGATCCTCTGTATACTACACCACACAGGAGAGCTGACAGATCCTCTGTATACTACACCACACAGGAGAGCTGACACATCCTCTATATACTACACCACACAGGAGAGCCGACACATCCTCTATATACTACACCACACAGGAGAGCTGACACATCCTCTATATACTACACCACACAGGAGAGCTGACAGATCCTTTATATACTACACCACACAGGAGAGCGGACAGATCCTCTATATACTACACCACACAGGAGAGCTGACAGATCCACTATATACTACACCACACAGGAGAGCTGACACATCCTCTATATACTACACCACACAGGAGAGCTGACAGATCCTCTATATACTACACCACACAAGAGAGCTGACACATCCTCTATATACTACACCACACAGGAGAGCTGACAGATCCTCTATATACTACACCACACAGGAGAGCTGACAGATCCACTATATACTACACCACACAGGAGAGCTGACACATCCTCTATATACTACACCACACAGGAGAGCTGACAGATCCTCTATATACTACACCACATAGGAGAGCTGACAGATCCTCTATATACTACACCACACAGGAGAGCCGACAGATCCTCTATATACTACACCACACAGGAGAGCCGACAGATCCTCTATATACTACACCACACAGGAGAGCTGACACATCCTCTATATACTACACCACACAGGAGAGCTGACAGATCCTCTATATACTACACCACACAAGACAGCTGACAGATCCTCTATATACTACACCACACAGGAGAGCAGCCAGATCCTCTATATACTACACCACACAGGATAGCTGACAAATCCTCTATATACTACACCACACAGGAGAGCTGACAGATTCTCTATATACTACACCACACAGGATAGCTGACACATCCTCTATATACTACACCACACAGGAGAGCCGACACATCCTCTATATACTACAACACACAAGAGAGCTGACACATCCTCTATATACTACACCACACAGGAGAGCTGACAGATCCTCTATATTCTACACCACACAGGAGAGCTGACACATCCTCTATATACTACACCTCACAGGAGAGCTGACAGATCCTCTATATACTACACCACACAGGACAGCTGACAGATCCTCTATATACTACACCACACAGGAGAGCGGACAGATCCTCTATATACTACACCACACAGGATAGCTGACAAATCCTCTATACACTACACCACAAAGAAGAGCAGACAGGTCCTCTATATACTACTACACACAGGATAGCTGACAAATCCTCTATACACTACACCACACAGGAGAGCCGACAGATCCTCTGTATACTACACCACACAGGAGAGCTGAAAGATCCTCTATATACTACACCACACAGGAGAGCTGACAGATCCTCTATATACTACACCACACAGGAGAGCGGACAGATCCCCTATATACTACACAATACAGGAGAGCTGACACATCCTCTATATACTACACCACACAGGAGAGCTGACAGATCGTCTATATACTACACCACACAGGAGAGCTGACACATCCTCTATATACTACACCACACAGGAGAGCGGACAGATCCTCTATATACTGCACCACACAGGAAAGCGGACACATCCTCTATATACTGCACCACACAGGACAGATCCTCTATATACTACACCACACAGGAGAGCGGACAGATCCTCTATATACTACACCACACAGGATAGCTGACAAATCCTCTATACACTACACCACACAGAAGAGCAGACAGGTCCTCTATATACTACTACACACAGGATAGCTGACAAATCCTCTATACACTACACCACACAGGAGAGCTGACATATCCTCTATATACTACTACACACAGGATAGCTGACAAATCCTCTATACACTACACCACACAGGAGAGCCGACAGATCCTCTGTATACTACACCACACAGGAGAGCTGAAAGATCCTCTATATACTACACCACACAGGAGAGCCAACAGATCCTCTATATACTACACCACACAGAAGAGCAGACAGGTCCTCTATATACTACACCACACAGGAGAGCCGACATATCCTCTATATACTACTACACATAGGATAGCTGACAAATCCTCTATACACTACACCACACAGGAGAGCCGACAGATCCTCTGTATACTACACCACACAGGAGAGCTGAAAGATCCTCTATATACTACACCACACAGGAGAGCTGACACATCCTCTATATACTACACCACACAGGAGAGCTGACAGATCCTCTATATACTACACCACACAGGAGAGCTGACAGATCCTCTATATACTACAGCACAGGAGAGCTGACAGATCCTCTATATACTACACCACACAGGAGAGTGGACAGATCCTCTATATACTACACCACACAGGAGTGCCAACAGATCCTCTATATACTACACCACACAGGAGAGCTGACACATTCTCTATATACTACACCACACAGGAGAGCTGACAGATCCTCTATATACTACACCACACAGGAGAGCTGACAGATCCTCTATATACTACACCACACAGGAGAGCTGACAGATCCTCTATATACTACACCACACAGGAGAGCCGACAGATCCTCTATATACTACAACACACAGGAGAGCCAACAGATCCTCTATATACTACACCACACAGGAGAGCCGACAGATCCACTATATAGTACACCACACAGGAGAGCAGACAGATCCTCTATATACTACACCACACAGGACAGATACTCCATATACTACACCACACAGGACAGATCCACTATATACTACACCACACAGGAGAGCTGACAGATCCTCTATATACTACACCACACAGGAGAGCTGACACATCCTCTATATACTACACCATACAGGAGAGCGGACAGGTCCTCTATATACTACACCACACAGGAGAGCAGACATGTCCTCTATATACTACACCACACAGGAGAGCTGACATATCCTCTATATACTACTACACATAGGATAGCTGACAAATCCTCTATACACTACACCACACAGGAGAGCCGACAGATCCTCTGTATACTACACCACACAGGAGAGCTGAAAGATCCTCTATTTACTACACCACACAGGAGAGCCGACAGATCCTCTATATACTACACCACACAGGAGAGCTGACACATCCTCTATATACTACACCACACAGGAGAGCTGACAGATCCTCTATATACTACAGCACACAGGAGAGCCGACAGATCCTCTATATACTACACCACACATAAGAGCAGATGTAGCGCCCCGAGGGTTCGGCCGCTACAGGGGTATTGCACCTCAGACCAGATGTGTGATATTCCACTCCCAGGTAAGGATGGAGTGTGGACCAGGGCTCAGTTAGCTGCATGCAGCACACACACCCCATTTCCGAGGGACAGCTCAACGGTGCTCCCACTAGACAGAAGTGCAGGCACGACCGACCATGTCCCTGCTGGAGTGGGGAGGGAGGGGTGGAACACCCATTGCTGTAGGGGCAGATAGGGGGCGGTTCCTGAGCGTAGGAAGGAGCCCATTGGTTGCTGGTCACCTGGGCTCATGGTCAGAGGGAGGTATAAAAGGCGGGCACCATCTTAGAACAGGGTTCGTTCTGTGGAGAGGAGAAGACAGGGAGCAGCAGCTCAGGCTGAGTGCTGCTCCAGAGGCAGGCCTAGGGAAGAGGCCGGGGCCTGAGAGGAGAAGGAGAAGTGGGCCTGGAGAAGAGGCCGAGGAGGAGGTGAAGGGGAGCTGAGATTCTGGCTCATCTCAGCTCCAAGAGAAAGGAACAGAAACAGAAAGGAACTGCAAAGAAGGAGAGACAGAGAAACAGAAGGGCTCAGGAACAAGAAGGTGGAAGGGTCCCTAAGAACCCACGAGAATCCAGGGTGCAGGATCATTACCAACCCGCCACAAGCGGGTATTGCGTGCCTGAAGAAAATTGCACATGTTTCCCGCCGTCCGGAGTCGTTTCCCGACATCCGGAGCCTATTCCCGCCATCAGACGCCATCTTGGACCGTTTCCCGCCATCTTCATCCGTCTTTCCCGCCCTGGCAGAGCGGACGCCATTATGTGCGCACCAAAAGACAGCAGGAAGCCACCTCCCATCGTGGGCCAGGTCCCAGAATGGCGCCAAAAAAGGAGCCCGCCCCCACCAGCCATGAATGCAGAAGTGGAGATGTCCATCAACATGGGGGGGCTGCCCCTGAAAGTGATTGTCAGCAGAATGCCCCAGGACCACCCCCTCTGGGGGCGGAGAGAGAAGAAAACTGTGGGGCAGGGCGCAGTCTGGATCAGTCTGGCCAGGCCGCACCCGGAGATGGAGGGAGAAACCAGTTCCGGTACCCTGGCAAAGGGCCTGCTGCAAGCTACACCACCATGCAGCCTCACCGAGCTGTTAGCCCATCTCCCCAAGGAGGACCCCGAATATACACGGGCGGCGTTGGAAGAGCTGGACCGGAGGATGGTCCGAGCGCAGCAGGACGTGATCGCCGGATGGAAGAAGGAAGTGGCCCGGCGGGCTGTGATCCTGCAGCCGAAGGCGCCATCGACGAGCAGCGCACCAGCCACCGAGGGCAGTGAAGGCCGAGCGGAGGCCGAGGACGACGCCGCGGAGGAGGCCGCGACAGCAGAGGCAGGTAACGGAGACGCCCCTGCACTGAATCCTGAGGCCGCCGACCTGCCCCTGCACCCCGTCACGGAGCCCAACGCACCGGGACCCGCCGTCGACACCGTGCCCCCGCCGCCATCAACCGGCCCCCAGGCCGTCGACGCTGCCGGTGAGCCCCGCCCCACGCCGTGCCCTCTGACCCCGGGCGTGCTCAGCCAACCACCATCGCAGGCCCGGCCGCAAGGCCCTGCGCCCCCGGGCGCCGCTGCCCTGACGGAACCCCCTGCACCTGCTGTACCGCCCTTGGGAGCAACCAGGAAACAACCAGCACGGGCCTGGTCGCAAGGTCACGTGCCCCCGGGCGCCGCCAACCCACCTGCGCCCCCTGCTGCTGCAGTACCACCACTGGGCGTGGATCTTTTCGCCCAATACACCACTCCGGATGGGCTGCCTTTCATCTGGCCCCCCGAGTTTGTCAACCCCCGCTTCCGGAGGAGCCCGTCCGCGGACGTCGAAGTACCCTCTGAGCCCCTCATACCTGCTCCGGCGCCTCAGGAAATCCCCCAGCTGCCATTGGAAGATGCCCAGTTTGAATGGGACCCCACAGGGGAGGACCTGATGGGGTTCACGAAAGAAACGCAAGCGGGCGCAGCTGAGCGGCGGGAGGCCTGCCGCCAACAGCTGGAGATGTTTGAGAAGGAGCAGCGAGAGCGGCGGGTAAAGCAAGAGAAGCTGCAGGTCCAGAGCGCAGAGCAGAAAATGAAGGCGCGACGAGATCCCCGAACTGGCCGCAGACCCCGAGTCACCGGGACTGTGGTGAAGTTCCAGATGGAGCGCGGCTGGGGCTTCATCCGAGACCCCGAGACCATCAGTGACGTGTTTGTGACAAGGAGAGATGTGGAGAGTCACCTACCGGAAGGCCATCATGGGCGGGATCTATTCCCAGGCGACGTGGTGTCTTACACCCGACACCAAGGCGTGAAGGGGTGGTACGCCCTACACGTCCGCCGAGTAGTAGAGGAGGAGGAACAGCACTACTCGTACGTTGAGTACCAGGAGGGCCCGGACGGGCCTGAAGATCCGTATGAGGAGGAAGAAGGAGCGTCACGAAGACACCGTTACCAGTGAACGGTCAAGTGGCATTGTAAATAGTTACCCGTAAGGGTACAGAGAACTGTGTGGGACTGTTTCAAATTGAGTGTGGTCCCCGTTAGGACTGATATAGGACTGTGTGAACGTTATGCCCTATCCCCTAAGTAACCTGGCTGAGGACTGAGAGCAGCCATCCCTCTTCCCCTAACAGGCTGAGGACTGTGAGCAGCCATTCCCCTATCCCCACCGGCCGAGGACTGGGAACGGCCAATCCCATGTATATAGTTGCGCTTCTTAAAGCGCCCCCTACTGGTTTTATACAAGAACTGCAACGTCTACCTCAAAGTTAGAATGGACTGTTGCACCTTTAAAAAGAAAGAACGCCTGGTCGCAAGTTGCACCGCCGCCAGGATCCAAGAATGTGCTTTACTTAAAAAAATGTTTTATGTGAAAAGGTTTTATATGCTGCTAAATAGTCATGTGAAAGTTTTCTATAATGTTTTATACAAAAGAGTTCCGGAAGCATTGAAAAAGTTTTCTATAATGTCTAGTGAAAAGAAAAGTGTTTCCCATAAAGGGAATTGAACCGTAATGTCTGTTTCTAATGTAAAAAGTTATTGAAAAAGTTTTGCATGTCCTGTAATTATCTGTTTTTGCCCTTTTCCAGCCCGAGGACGTGCTGTGCTTTACCAGGGGGGAATGTAGCGCCCCGAGGGTTCGGCCGCTACAGGGGTATTGCACCTCAGACCAGAGGTGTGATATTCCACTCCCAGGTAAGGATGGAGTGTGGACCAGGGCTCAGTTAGCTGCATGCAGCACACACACCCCATTTCCGAGGGACAGCTCAACGGTGCTCCCACTAGACAGAAGTGCAGGCACGACCGACCATGTCCCTGCTGGAGTGGGGAGGGAGGGGTGGAACACCCAGTGCTGTAGGGGCAGATAGGGGGCGGTTCCTGAGCGTAGGAAGGAGCCCATTGGTTGCTGGTCACCTGGGCTCATGGTCAGAGGGAGGTATAAAAGGTGGGCACCATCTTAGAACAGGGTTCGTTCTGTGGAGAGGAGAAGACAGGGAGCAGCAGCTCAGGCTGAGTGCTGCTCCAGAGGCAGGCCTAGGGAAGAGGCCGGGGCCTGAGAGGAGAAGGAGAAGTGGGCCTGGAGAAGAGGCCGAGGAGGAGGTGAAGGGGAGCTGAGATTCTGGCTCATCTCAGCTCCAAGAGAAAGGAACAGAAACAGAAAGAAACTGCAAAGAAGGAGAGACAGAGAAACAGAAGGGCTCAGGAACAAGAAGGTGGAAGGGTCCCTAAGAACCCACGAGAATCCAGGGTGCAGGATCATTACCAACCCGCCACAAGCGGGTATTGCGTGCCTGAAGAAAATTGCACATGTTTCCCGCCGTCCGGAGTCGTTTCCCGACATCCGGAGCCTATTCCCGCCATCAGACGCCATCTTGGACCGTTTCCCGCCATCTTCATCCGTCTTTCCCGCCCTGGCAGAGCGGACGCCATTATGTGCGCACCAAAAGACAGCAGGAAGCCACCTCCCATCGTGGGCCAGGTCCCAGAATGGCGCCAAAAAAGGAGCCCGCCCCCACCAGCCATGAATGCAGAAGTGGAGATGTCCATCAACATGGGGGGGCTGCCCCTGAAAGTGATTGTCAGCAGAATGCCCCAGGACCACCCCCTCTGGGGGCAGAGAGAGAAGAAAACTGTGGGGCAGGGCGCAGTCTGGATCAGTCTGGCCAGGCCGCACCCGGAGATGGAGGGAGAACCCAGTTCCGGTACCCTGGCAAAGGGCCTGCTGCAAGCTACACCACCATGCAGCCTCACCGAGCTGTTAGCCCATCTCCCCAAGGAGGACCCCGAATATACACGGGCGGCGTTGGAAGAGCTGGACCGGAGGATGGTCCGAGCGCAGCAGGACGTGATCGCCGGATGGAAGAAGGAAGTGGCCCGGCGGGCTGTGATCCTGCAGCCGAAGGCGCCATCGACGAGCAGCGCACCAGCCACCGAGGGCAGTGAAGGCCGAGCGGAGGCCGAGGACGACGCCGCGGAGGAGGCCGCGACAGCAGAGGCAGGTAACGGAGACGCCCCTGCACTGAATCCTGAGGCCGCCGACCTGCCCCTGCACCCCGTCACGGAGCCCAACGCACCGGGACCCGCCGTCGACACCGTGCCCCCGCCGCCATCAACCGGCCCCCAGGCCGTCGACGCTGCCGGTGAGCCCCGCCCCACGCCGTGCCCTCTGACCCCGGGCGTGCTCAGCCAACCACCATCGCAGGCCCGGCCGCAAGGCCCTGCGCCCCCGGGCGCCGCTGCCCCGACGGAACCCCCTGCACCTGCTGTACCGCCCTTGGGAGCAACCAGGAAACAACCAGCACGGGCCTTGTCGCAAGGTCACGTGCCCCCGGGCGCCGCCAACCCACCTGCGCCCCCTGCTGCTGCAGTACCACCACTGGGCGCGGATCTTTTCGCCCAATACACCACTCCGGATGGGCTGCCTTTCATCTGGCCCCCCGAGTTTGTCAACCCCCGCTTCCGGAGGAGCCCGTCCGCGGACGTCGAAGTACCCTCTGAGCCCCTCATACCTGCTCCGGCGCCTCAGGAAATCCCCCAGCTGCCATTGGAAGATGCCCAGTTTGAATGGGACCCCACAGGGGAGGACCTGATGGGGTTCACGAAAGAAACGCAAGCGGGCGCAGCTGAGCGGCGGGAGGCCTGCCGCCAACAGCTGGAGATGTTTGAGAAGGAGCAGCGAGAGCGGCGGGTAAAGCAAGAGAAGCTGCAGGTCCAGGGCGCAGAGCAGAAAATGAAGGCGCGACGAGATCCCCGAACTGGCCGCAGACCCCGAGTCACCGGGACTGTGGTGAAGTTCCAGATGGAGCGCGGCTGGGGCTTCATCCGAGACCCCGAGACCATCAGTGACGTGTTTGTGATAAGGAGAGATGTGGAGAGTCACCTACCGGATGGCCATCATGGGCGGGATCTATTCCCAGGCGACGTGGTGTCTTACACCCGACACCAAGGCGTGAAGGGGTGGTACGCCCTACACGTCCGCCGAGTAGTAGAGGAGGAGGAACAGCACTACTCGGACGTTGAGTACCAGGAGGGCCCAGACGGGCCTGAAGATCCGTATGAGGAGGAAGAAGGAGCGTCACGAAGACACCGTTACCAGTGAACGGTCAAGTGGCATTGTAAATAGTTACCCGTAAGGGTACAGAGAACTGTGTGGGACTGTTTCAAATTGAGTGTGGTCCCCGTTGGGACTGATATAGGACTGTGTGAACGTTATGCCCTATCCCTTAAGTAACCTGGCTGAGGACTGAGAGCAGCCATCCCTCTTCCCCTAACAGGCTGAGGACTGTGAGCAGCCATTCCCCTATCCCCACCGGCCGAGGACTGGGAACGGCCAATCCCATGTATATAGTTGCGCTTCTTAAAGCGCCCCCTACTGGTTTTATACAAGAACTGCAACGTCTACCTCAAAGTTAGAATGGACTGTTGCACCTTTAAAAAGAAAGAACGCCTGGTCGCAAGTTGCACCGCCGCCAGGATCCAAGAATGTGCTTTACTTAAAAAAATGTTTTATGTGAAAAGGTTTTATATGCTGCTAAATAGTCATGTGAAAGTTTTCTATAATGTTTTATACAAAAGAGTTCCGGAAGCATTGAAAAAGTTTTCTATAATGTCTAGTGAAAAGAAAAGTGTTTCCCATAAAGGGAATTGAACCGTAATGTCTGTTTCTAATGTAAAAAGTTATTGAAAAAGTTTTGCATGTCCTGTAATTATCTGTTTTTGCCCTTTTCCAGCCCGAGGACGTGCTGTGCTTTACCAGGGGGGAATGTAGCGCCCCGAGGGTTCGACCGCTACAGGGGTATTGCACCTCAGACCAGAGGTGTGATATTCCACTCCCAGGTAAGGATGGAGTGTGGACCAGGGCTCAGTTAGCTGCATGCAGCACACACACCCCATTTCCGAGGGACAGCTCAACGGTGCTCCCACTAGACAGAAGTGCAGGCACGACCGACCATGTCCCTGCTGGAGTGGGGAGGGAGGGGTGGAACACCCAGTGCTGTAGGGGCAGATAGGGGGCGGTTCCTGAGCGTAGGAAGGAGCCCATTGGTTGCTGGTCACCTGGGCTCATGGTCAGAGGGAGGTATAAAAGGTGGGCACCATCTTAGAACAGGGTTCGTTCTGTGGAGAGGAGAAGACAGGGAGCAGCAGCTCAGGCTGAGTGCTGCTCCAGAGGCAGGCCTAGGGAAGAGGCCGGGGCCTGAGAGGAGAAGGAGAAGTGGGCCTGGAGAAGAGGCCGAGGAGGAGGTGAAGGGGAGCTGAGATTCTGGCTCATCTCAGCTCCAAGAGAAAGGAACAGAAACAGAAAGAAACTGCAAAGAAGGAGAGACAGAGAAACAGAAGGGCTCAGGAACAAGAAGGTGGAAGGGACCCTAAGAACCCACGAGAATCCAGGGTGCAGGGTCAGGCAGATTAAGGGTACCGGATCCCAAGTTGGTGGAGGAGAAACAACCCTCAGCCAAAGACCGGTCGTCGTGATCATATATTGTTGCGACACCTCATCAAACCTGCTAGGAAGGCACCATATAGGACAGCGGAGGACGGGGCCCACGTTTAACCGCACAGGTCCGCGGCAGCTGGACAAAAGTGGGTCACTGGTGAGGCAGGCCAGAGAAAGGATAAAAGGGGGTCCTGTGCCATGCTCCTGAACTGCCTGGGAGTTGACCGAGCCCCTCACCTGGTGGACGCAGCACGGCTCAGGCGGTCACTGCTGGCCGAAGTGACCTGGAACAAACGAACTGTGAGTAAAGAACCTGGACTGTAGCTTGTTGTCTGTGTGCTCCTTCGCGCCTCCAGCACTATCAGCACCGGGACTCGCACTACCATCACTCCCAACATCCACTACACTGCCCTGGGGCTGAACTCTTCCCGTGGGGAGTCACATCACCTCAGCTGCACCCATCATCAGCCCCAGCGGACTGTCTTGCAGCGGCGGTTCCTAATAACCGCAATCCACGGGTGGCGTAGTCGGACATTATTTGGAGCACATAGCAGACTACCATTGGCCTGACCACCCTGAGCCGCGGGACCGGGCCGCCACTACTACTACCCCCATCGTTCCCCTATCGCCCGGATCCGCGTGCCCCACGGCCCAGGGGGCGAGTCACAAACAGGTCCTCTATATACTACACCACACAGGAGAGCTGACAGATCCTCTATATACTACAGCACACAGGAGAGCTGACAGATCCTCTATATACTACACCACACAGAAGAGCAGACAGGTCCTCTATATACTACACCACACAGGAGAGCTGACAGATCCTCTATATACTACACCACACAGGAGAGCTGACACATCCTCTATATACTACACCACACAGGATAGCTGACAGATCCTCTATATACTACACCACACAGGACAGATCCTCTATATACTACACCACACAAGAGTGCTGACAGATCCTCTATATACTACACCACACAGGAGAGCTGACATATCCTCTATATACTATACCACACAGGAGAGCCGACAGATCCTCTATATACTACACCACACAGGAGAGCCGACAGATCCTCTATATACTACAGAGCACAGGAGAGCCGACATATCCTCTATATACTACACCACACAGGAGAGCCGACAGATCCTCTAGATACTACACCAGACAGGAGAGCCTACAGATCCTCTATATACTACAGAACACAGGAAAGCTGACAGATCCTCTATATACTACACCACACAGAAGAGCAGACAGGTCCTCTATATACTACACCACACAGGAGAGCTGACACATCCTCTATATACTACACCACACGGGAGAGCCGACAGATCCTCTATATACTACACCACACAGGAGAGCTGACAGATCCTCTATATACTACACCACACAGGAGAGCTGACACATCCTCTATATACTACACCACACAGGAGAGCTGACAGATCCTCTATATACTACACCACACAGGAGAGCCCACAGATCCTCTATATACTACACCACACAGAAGAGCCCACAGATCCTCTATATACTACACCACACAGGAGAGCCCACAGATCCTCTATATACTACACCACACAGGAGAGCCCACAGATCCTCTATATACTACACCACACAGGAGAGCCAACAGATCCTCTATATACTACACCACACAGGAGAGCTGACACATCCTCTATATACTACACCACACAGGAGAGCTGACAGATCCTCTATATACTACAGCACACAGGAGAGCCGACAGATCCTCTATATACTACACCACACAGGAGAGCCAACAGATCCTCTATATACTACACCACACAGGAGAGCTGACAGATCCTCTATATACTACACCACACAGGAGAGCTGACAGATCCTCTATATACTACACCACACAGGAGAGCCGACAGATCCTCTATATACTACACCACACAGGAGAGCTGACAGATCTGACGCGCCCCTGGGCCTGAGTCGCGCAGCGTTGCGCACGCGGGAGCCTACCCGGAGCCGGATCTGATAGGGGTAGTAGTCTCGTGGCGGTGACCCGGTCCGTGCCCAGGGAGTCAAGCTGAGTGGCAGTTTTTAGCAGAAGATGGTACGGTGTTCGACTACGCCACCCGTTGAATGCGGCTATGAAGCCGCCGCTGCAGGGCAGACCGCTGAGGCCGGTGGTAAGGTCGTGCAGCGTAGCTGGTAGAACCCCCAAAGGGAGGGGTATGGCCTCAGGGCAACCGACGTGTTTGAAGGGGGTAGCAGGAACCACTCAGAGACGGTGCGGTGTAGTTCTGGGTCTTTACTGGTGACAAAGTAGACCCTCCCGGAGTACTGGCTAGCGATCGGGGCCTGGTCAGTCCGTGAGCTGATGGGATCTCCCCTGGCCAGGCGGAGTTGTAGGCCTCCCCAACTAATCGTACTCTTCTGGCTACCTTGCTAGAGGCTGATAAAAGTAGCCCACGTCCCTGAGTGTACCGTGTGGTGCTCACCCGTATGGCCGGTGACTCGGGGCCTTCTGGTAGCTTCCGCTCCACGACGGCGGTGCTGGTCCCTTGCGTGTGACCGTGCCTTCGGGTTTCTTGGCCAGAGGACCTGAAATCCCCTGCCGGGCGGTTTCTGCTGCTGGGTAAGGATTAGTCCCCACAGCCTCGGACTCCGGGTCCGGTAAGAACTCTTCAATCAGGGCGAGCTCTACAGCTTCCAGCCCCTGACCTCTTATAGCACAGCTCCCACAGAGCTCCTGATCTTTCTTTCCTATAGCTGCTCCACTACAGACCAGACTGTGTCTCTGTCTGTGTTCTCTGCTCTTTCTCCCTAACCCTGCCTCAGCCCCAGCTTTATATAGGGGAAGTTCTTCCCCTCCCAGGACTGGGCAGGAGGTGTGGCATGCATAGGATGTCTGACCAGGAAACCTCCCACCTGCTCACAGACGTAATATTGCTATCACTGTGGGAACCAGACCCCTGGGGTGCCACATTCCCCCCTAGTGAAATTTAGTACTCCGGGACTAAACATATTTTTGTAAAACATAACAAGTAAAAACAGAAACAGTACAATAAAGAAAAACACATTAGGATGGTCACGGAATGTCCGCAACCGGGTGCAGTCTTTGAAGAAAACAAAGGTGTCCATTTCACCAAGAGACAGGGAGCCGTAACCAAGTAGGGGTCTGTCCTACCCCGAGTCCTTAACAGTCTTTAGTCCATTCCCGGGTTACGCTCCAAACATATGTACAAAGGATTCCGGATAATCCACAAACGACACCTATAGAATAACTAAAAATACACAATTATTTACAGGTAACAGAAAACAGGTAAATACAAATAAACATTCTAAACACTTAGATCCTCCAACGTACGGGTAACTGGCCTCTAGTGGCTCTAGTGGACCTACGGAGCTGACTGACTGGTCCTGAGCTACCAGGTGTAGGAGCTGTCAAAGGTAAACTGGGCAGCTGTCTACGGGCTCTTTGGCTCACTAGGGGTACGGCAGGCTCACTATAAGCAGAGGGTTGATCCTCCTGGTCTGCTTGTGTGGGGTCTTCTGCCTCCTGGACCGGCTGCTCTTCCAGCTCTACCTGTTTCTCCGTAGGTACTTGAGATGCTGGTTGGAGGAAGGTGAGGACGGGTACCACAACTGCGCCATTGACTTGAGTCCAAGACCGAGGGAAGTCTCCGAGCACAGTACTAACCATATCTTCCCTTTCCTCTGCGGGTCGAGGGTCTTCTTGTTCTTCTTCAGGGCTTCGTAGCTGTTCGGGACACTTCTTCAGGTGATCTCGGGATACAATGGCTGTGGTTTCTCCTCCATCCTTACTGATTGTGCAGACTTTCGGGTTCTCATGGCTTGAGGGCAGTACGGTGTACGGGTCCTTCTCCCACTGGTCGTCCAACTTGTGGAGGCGTCTCTTCCTCTTCAAGACCTGCTCTCCAGGTACCAGGGGAACAGCGGGAGCATACTGGTTGTAAGTCTTCTCCTGTCTTTCTCTAGCTTGACAGAGACTTCGCTCCACGCTCTCCTGTACTTTCCGGTACTGCTGCTGCCTTTCTGTGTCCCAGTCTGCTTCTGGTGAAGTGTCCTCGGGTGTCAGGACTCCCATCTCCAGATCAACAGGAAGCTTACCAGGTCTTGCTCTCATTAGGTAAGCCGGGGTACAGTTGGTAGAACCTACCGGGATGTGGTTGTATAGGTCCACCAGATCAGGCAGTTTCTCAGGCCACAGACTGCGTTCCTCCAGAGGCAATGTTTTCAGAAGATCTATCACCACCTGGTTCATTTTCTCGCAGAGCCCATTGGTTTGCGGATGATAGGGTGTTGTTCTTATCTTCCGGCAGCCATACAGAGTACAGAACTCCTGGAAGACTTCCGCTTCAAAGGCAGGTCCCTGGTCCGTCAGCACCTGCTCCGGGTATCCGTGTGGACGGCAGAAGTGCTGCTGGAAGGCTCTAGCTGCTGTTTGAGCCGTTAAGTCCTTGACCGGGACCACCACCAGGAACCGGGAGTAATGATCTACGATTGTGAGGGCGTAGACATACCCAGATCTGCTTGGAGCCAGTTTCACATGGTCCAGGGCTACCAGTTCCAGTGGCTGTCGGGTGATGATGGGCTGCAAGGGAGTCTTCTGGCTGGCACGGTCCTTCCTTCTTAGGTGGCACGGTCCACAGTCTCTGCACCACCTCTCGATGGTTCCCCTCATGCCTACCCAGTGGAACCGCCCGCGCAGCAGGAACTCCAGCTTCTTCCATCCGAAGTGCCCAGCTCCGTCGTGGTATGCCTCCAACACCATAGCCGCGTCTCTTCTTGGCACCACTACTTGCCAGATCAGTTCATGCGACCGGGAGTTAACCATTCTGCGGCAGAATTTCCCGTGGTAAAGGAACAGTTGACTCTTCTCAATCCACAGTTGCTTGGCCTCCTCCGGAGCGTCTGGGTCAAGGCGGGCATCTGGCTGAGTCAGCATCTCCTTCACCAGTCGGACGGCGGGGTCACTGTCTTGCGTTTCCGCCCAGTTGTAATGAGGTAAGGGGTTGAACGTAGCGGATTGCTTACTCCTTACACGGTGGGAATACTGGATAGTCCCATGCCGGTGGAACGCGGGAAGTTCAACCTCCTCCATTTCCTCTGGATCTTCCCCCACGTCCGGTAGGTTTGGCATTCTGGACAAGGCATCCGCGTTGGTATTGGAGCGTCCTGCCCGGTATTTGATTGTGAACTCAAAGTTGGACAGGCGGGCCATCCATCTCTGCTCCAGGGCACCGAGTCTTGCTGTGTCCAGGTGTGTCAACGGGTTGTTATCCGTGTACACGGTGAACCGGGAAGAGGCGAGGTAGTGCTTAAAGCGTTCGGTGACTGCCCACACCACTGCCAGGAACTCTAGCTTGAATGAGCTGTAATTCTCAGGGTTTCTTTCGGTGGGTCGCAGTTTTCGGCTGGCGTAAGCAATTACTCGTTCTTTCCTCTGCTGGATCTGGGACAGTACGGCTCCTAGCCCGATGTTACTTGCGTCGGTGTAGAGGATAAAGGGCTGGCTGTAATCCGGGTACGCCAGGATTTCATCCCCCGTGAGGGCCATCTTCAGCTGGCGGAAGGACTCTTCTTCCAGCTTCTCCCATCTGAAGGGCGGCTTCTGGTTCTTGGCCTTCCTGGACTGGCCTATCAGGAGGTCCTGCATAGGAGCTGCCTTTTTGGTGAAACCGGGAATGAATCTTCGGTAGTAGCCTACCAACCCGAGGAACTGCCGCACTTCCTTTACGCTGGAGGGGCTTGGCCATTCCTTAATTGCGGTGATCTTATCAGGGTCGGGAGCCACTCCGTCAGCACTCACCACGTGTCCCAGGTACTGCACCTTTGGTTTCAGGAGGTGACACTTGGAGGGTTTCACCTTTAGGCCGTAGTTTGCCAGGGCTTCGAACACTTCTGCCAGGTGTTTCAGGTGGTCCTCGTAGGTCTTGGAGTAGACGATGACATCGTCCAGGTATAACAGGACCGTCTCGAAGTTTCGGTGTCCCAGACAGCATTCCATCAATCGTTGGAAGGTTCCTGGTGCGTTGCAGAGTCCGAACGGCATGCAGGTAAACTCGCTAAGTCCCATCGGGGTGGTGAATGCGGTCTTCTCCCGGTCCGCCTCTGCTACAGGAACCTGCCAGTACCCGCTAGTGAGATCCAAAGTGGAGAAGAAGTTAGCAGATTTTAAAGCAGCCAAAGACTCCTCTATCCTTGGTAAGGGGTACGCATCTTTGTGTGTGATACTGTTGATTTTCCGGTAATCTACACACATTCTCATGGTGTTGTCTTTCTTTTTAACCAAGACTAGTGGAGCTGCCCAGGGGCTACAGCTATCCCTGATTACCCCAGCCTCCTTCATGTCTCTAAGCATCCCCTTGGCGTGTTGGTAGTGTGCAGGGGGTACGGGTCGGTATCTCTCCTTTATGGGAGGATGGTCTCCCGTGGGGATGTGGTGTTCTACCCCCTTTACTCGCCCGAAGTCTAACGGGTGTTTACTAAACACTCTCTCGTACTCTTGAACCACCCGATAGACTCCTTGTTTCTGGTGTGAGGGAGTGGAGTCAGTACCCAGATGTAGTTGCTGACACCAGTCCTCCATTGGTTTCTTAGAGCCGTTACCTTCCTCTGGTTGAGATGGAGGCAAGGGTTCCACGGCCTGTACAGAATTCTGGTTTATGGTGAACAATTTAGCTAGCGTGGCATACCGGGGCAGGTGTACTTCTCTCTTCCCGATGTTTATTATGCGAACGGGCACCCTCCCATGGCGTACATCAACCACCCCCCGTGCTGTCAAAATGGTGGGCCTACTGTCTGAGTAGACGGGTTCTACCATTGCTTGGTAGTCTCTACCCCTTAGACCAATAGCTGCCCGGCACCAAATCATCATTTCACTTTTTGGGGGCATGGCAATAGGGAAAGGGTCACACATTCTCACGCTTCCAATCTCACCACCAGAGAGTTCCACCTGTTGCCGTCGCATCAGTGCCCGGATCTCTTTTTGGAGCACTCGCTGCTGGCCGGAGCTGGCGTTCTTGGCAACCTGCTGTAAAATGAAAATCACCTCTGCAAGACAATTTTCAATCACATTAGTTCCTAGCGTTATCTTTGGGTGACTCTCGCGCTTGTCAATGTCTACAATGATCAGTCCCTGTGCTGCCAGTTCGACTCTACCGACTTTAATGGTCATCTCTTTGAATCCGATCTGTGGCATGGGTTGACCATTGCTGGCGATGATACTCAAGTCGTCGTCAGGGTAGCGGGTTATATCCGAGTCATTCCAGTACTGCTTGAAGAGCACGTATGGGATGGTGGTGACCTGTGACCCGGTGTCAAGTAGGGCACTCATAGGAATGCCATCCAGTACCACAGGCAAGACTGGACGTCCTCCCACATATTTGTCACGCCAGTTCGATGGGCCTGGTGATCTTATTCCTAGGGGTCGGCCCTCTACCCCAGGTTGTGCCAGTTTAAAGGACAGTACCTTGCCATATGTCCGGGTTGATTGCAGCGGCGGCAGATGGGTTGTCCGTCCTCGTTGTATCGGTCGCTGGGTCTTCCTCTGGCCGGTGGGGTCCTCCTTGGTCGACGCCACGGGATATCCTCCGGTCCGGATGCCAGCTGGATCTTCCCTGGAGCAGAAACCTGTAATGACTGCACAGTTCGGGTTAGCGCGGCAACGCTTTTAGCTAGCTCTTGGACCTGATGGTGCAGGTCTGGAGCCGGGTCATTGTTCAAAGCCTGCGCATCAGCTCCCACAGGCCCTGCCGACAAGGGCGCCGCCTCCTGGTGGTAAGCGGTAGTAGGGCGCCTGTGGGTCACAACGCCACCCGGTGCCGGTTCTCGGAGCACCCGGATGGCTCTGTCCTTGAACTGTGCAAAGTCCAGATGAGGATCCTGTAAGGCCATTGCCCGCAACTGGGTTCGGTGGGCATTGCAATATAGTCCCTCTATAAATTGTTCAGTCAACAGCCTGTCCTCGTTTCCCACGCCGTCAGGGTCGGTCTGCTTAATGGCTCTCAGGGCCTCTTGTAGGTTTAAAGCATAGTCTCTTATACTCTCATGTGCTCGCTGTTTGCACCCGTAGAATCTAAGCTTAATCTCGGCTGAGGTGCGGGTATCAAAGGTGTCCTTCAGCCGGGTTAATATCCCTGCGACAGTCCTCCTCCCAGGTGGCCAGGACTTTACCTCCCTTTGGGCTGCCCCAGTTAGTTGGGCCACCAGGATGCTCACTTTTTGCTCTTCTGTGAGGGGGTACACCTGGAAGAGGCTATCCAGCTTTTCTCTAAAGTCATTCAGGGTATGTGACTCCCCTGAGTACTGGGGTAGCCAGGCTGCCCCCGGGATATAGGGCATAGTGAAAGGCATGACCGCAGCAGCGGTGGTGCTGGCGGTGGCTGCGGCAGTGAAGCTCTCCTCCGTATCCGACATCTTCCTCCCCCCTAGTGGACCGTGGCCTACCTTGCGATGATCCTCTTCCGTAGGCCGCGGCTCCGCAGTGGATCGTCAGGGTCGAGGACCTTCCGTCGCGCTCCTGTGACGTCGGCGTCTGCTGGGTTCCTTCCAGGACCTTACGCAACGTCCGGACGTGAGGCGGGGCTTCAGTTCTCGCGCGCTTTTCGGAGTCCACGCCCCTCTTCTTCCCGCGCGGCGCCCTCAAGATGGCGCCCAATGGCGGGAAAACTCCACGGATGGCGGGAAGAAGGCAGAAGATGGCGTCCAACGGCGGGAAAACTCCACGGATGGCGGGAAGAAGGTAGAAGTTGGCGTCGGATGGCGGGAATCTTCACCACAGGTAAGTTTAAAAGTCTCTTTTTCAGGCACGCAGTACACGGTGGTTGCAGGCACGAAATCCTGCCGACTACGCCAAAAGTTGACGCGCCCCTGGGCCTGAGTCGCGCAGCGTTGCGCACGCGGGAGCCTACCCGGAGCCGGATCTGATAGGGGTAGTAGTCTCGTGGCGGTGACCCGGTCCGTGCCCAGGGAGTCAAGCTGAGTGGCAGTTTTTAGCAGAAGATGGTACGGTGTTCGACTACGCCACCCGTTGAATGCGGCTATGAAGCCGCCGCTGCAGGGCAGACCGCTGAGGCCGGTGGTAAGGTCGTGCAGCGTAGCTGGTAGAACCCCCAATGGGAGGGGTATGGCCTCAGGGCAACCGACGTGTTTGAAGGGGGTAGCAGGAACCACTCAGAGACGGTGCGGTGTAGTTCTGGGTCTTTACTGGTGACAAAGTAGACCCTCCCGGAGTACTGGCTAGCGATCGGGGCCTGGTCAGTCCGTGAGCTGATGGGATCTCCCCTGGCCAGGCGGAGTTGTAGGCCTCCCCAACTAATCATACTCTTCTGGCTACCTTGCTAGAGGCTGATAAAAGTAGCCCACGTCCCTGAGTGTACCGTGTGGTGCTCACCGGTATGGCCGGTGACTCGGGGCCTTTTGGTAGCTTCCGCTCCACGTCGCGGTGCTGGTCCCTTGCGTGTGACCGTGCCTTCGGGTTTCTTGGCCAGAGGACCTGAAATCCCCTGCCGGGCGGTTTCTGCTGCTGGGTAAGGATTAGTCCCCACAGCCTCGGACTCCGGGTCCGGTAAGAACTCTTCAATCAGGGCGAGCTCTACAGCTTCCAGCCCCTGACCTCTTTTAGCACAGCTCCCACAGAGCTCCTGATCTTTCTTTCCTATAGCTGCTCCACTACAGACCAGACTGTGTCTCTGTCTGTGTTCTCTGCTCTTTCTCCCTAACCCTGCCTCAGCCCCAGCTTTATATAGGGGAAGTTCTTCCCCTCCCAGGACTGGGCAGGAGGTGTGGCATGCATAGGATGTCTGACCAGGAAACCTCCCACCTGCTCACAGACGTAATATTGCTATCACTGTGGGAACCAGACCCCTGGGGTGCCACAGATCCTCTATATACTACACCACACAGGAGAGCCGACAGATCCTCTATATACTACAGCACACAGGAGAGCCGACAGATCCACTATATAGTACACCACACAGGAGAGCAGACAGATCCTCTATATACTACACCACACAGGAGAGCCGACAGATCCTCTACATACTACACCACACAGGAGAGCTGACACATCCTCTATATACTACACCACACAGGAGAGCTGACAGATCCTCTATATACTACAGCACACAGGAGAGCCGACAGATCCTCTATATACTACACCACACAGGAGAGCTGACAGATCCTCTATATACTACAGCACACAGGAGAGCTGACAGATCCTCTATATACTACACCACACAGAAGAGCAGACAGGTCCTCTATATACTACACCACACAGGAGAGCTGACAGATCCTCTATATACTACACCACACAGGACAAATCCTCTATATACTACACCACACAGGAGAGCTGACACATCCTCTATATACTACACCACTCAGGAGAGCTGACAGATCCTCCATATACTACACCACACAGGAGAGCTGACAGATCCTCTATATACTACACCACACAGGAAAAGCACAAAATGTATCTCAAAACTGATTGGATTTATGAGCGATGGGCGAATTTATTGCATTGAATGTAATTTTATTTGCCTTTTATAAAAATCATTTTATTTAAAAATTTTGTATTTTTTTGTTTCGCTCTGCTTGAATTTAGCCAACTGGCTGCCATTATGCTAATCTGTAGAAGGCAAAATATATAAAATCTTTAAAATAAAATTAAAAAATGTAAACACTGCTCATCTTTTTGCAGTTCCCGATGCTTACTGCCCATCCACCGGTCCTCAGGATCTTTTTTTTTCATGGTTACAAGTTGCATCTGTGGAATTTTGATTCTAGAACAGGACTTTCGTTTGCTTCCAGGACATGGAGGTCACAGTGCGTCTTACATTTACGGTGCACATCATGATGTTACAATTTCACAACTTGCAGGGACATCCAAGTACTGGTCTCTGCCAGAAGTCCCATTCTAGAGAGAAGACCCTGAAGATGCAGATCATGATGGCAAATAGAAGAGACCCTTAGTAGTTGATATGAGGGAGAGTGAGCAGCGGGATATTAGGAGAGAGGATGTACCAAAAAATAAAAAACAAAAACATACCTCACCGATCATATGTTTATAAGGCTGTAAGATCTGTAGTTACTAGTGTTGATCGAGCACTAAAATGCTCGGGTGCTCGAAGCTCGGGCCAAGCTCGCCGTGATACTCGGGTGCTCGACCCGAGCAACGAGCCCAATGTTAGTCTAAGGGAGACCCGAGCATTTTTGCGGTGGCACCCCCGGCAGTCTTTTAAAAGCCTAACAAGTGCCCAAAACGATAGTGACAGTGCTCAAATGACATGGGGACAGCATGGGGATCGCCCCAGGAAGCATTTCTGACCCCCAGGTCACTGCTGTCAACAATGTGGTCAGAGGTATTAAGCCACTTTTACAGGCTCACAATAAAACGTTCAAAAACGTAACTGAAACTTTTTTCCTGTGAAATATGTTAAGGAATTTATTTTCCAGGGTAAAGACTTGTGTATAAGGTAAAATAAATAACCAAAAACAAAAATACTCCTCCACACCTTGGGCTATGTTCACAAGTAGCATTTTTTAAGCGTTTTTGCACTTTTGTATTGCTTTCAACTGTGACAAATGCATTCACCGGGAAATGTCATTTTAACATTTTACAACCTTATCTGGCCATGTGCTGTGTGACACATGCATAAAGTGCTGAAAAGACATGGGAACAGCATGGGGAAGACCCCTGGAAGCATCTCTGACACCCAGGTCACTGTCTAAAAGTGTGCCCATCATAAGTGATCCTTGACGCATCAGAAGATGCAGACTTGCAACTATCCCCGTGCAAGTTCTAGTCCCAGGGCAGTGTTCAATTGTACCTCCCCCATTCCTTGCAATACAAGCGCAAGTATGCAGACTGCCACCCACCCACCCCCAGGCTGCAATACTATACTGCTTGCTTGCACTTGAAATTGGGCCTTTTAGGCATGTGGAGGCGGAATCTGGCCACCACGTCATGACTGCGTTGGCGGCCTGGAATCCATACTCAGTCCCCAGACGCCCGACGGCCGGGTGTTCATGCTCGGTCCCCAGCCGCCCCGCGGCCGGGTGTCCACACACGGTTCCCAGCCGCCTGGGGGCAGCCGGGTGTCCATAAACGGTCCCCAGCCGTGCCTATTTCTCCTTGGAACATCCCCCAACACACTTTTCTTAGCCCGGCCTGCTTTAGGGCAGCATTGGACGAGCCCACCAGAGAACCAGACTCCTCCGGTGGGCCCTGGCTTCTCCATCAGGGGAGTTGAGAGTGCCAAGGTGAGGAGCATGATGATGATTTCAGAAGTTAGCATCTGCTTTGTTTTCTTTTAAAGCAAGTGTAAGTGTGCAGCCTGCCACCCACCCACCCCCAGACTGCAATGCCATACTGGTAGCTTGCACTTGAAATGGGGCCTTTTAGTTTGGAGGAGGCTGAAGCTGGCCACTAACTCATGGCTGCTTCAGCAGCGAGGTATCCATACCCAGTCCCCAGCCGCCCCTATTTGTCCTGGTGTGCCTTATACATAAGATTAAGCGAGTATACCAAAACATTACCTGTGCCCTCCCCAGTGCATTTAGTGGGAAGGAGAGCCTATTCCGCTGTAGTGTGTGCATGCCAAACCCCTGTTCATGGTACATGCGAAGATGCCTCCCACCCTGCACCTGTCATTGCAGACTTGCAACTATCCCCGTTCAAGTCCTTGTCCCAGGGAAGTGTTCAATTGTACCTCTCCCATTCCTTGCAATGCAAGTGCAAGTATGCAGCCTACCAAGCTGCAATACCATACTGCTTGCTTGCACTTTAAATTGGGCCTTTTAGGCATGTGGAGGCGGAATCTGGCCACCACGCCATGGCTGCGTCGGCGGCCTGGTATCCATACTCAGACCCCAGCTGCCCGGTGGCCGGATGTCCCCGCTTGCTCCCCAGCCTCCAGGGGGCAGCCGGGTGTCCATACTCGGTCCCCAGCCACCCCTATTTATCCCGGTAACCTTTCCCACACTTTTCTTAGCCTGGCCTGATTTAGGGCAGCATTGGCCGAGCCCACCAGACAACCAGACTCCTCCGGTGGGCCCTGGCTTCTCCATCAGGGGAGTTGAGAGAGCCAAGGTGAGGAGCATGATGAGGATGATAGAAGTTAGCATCTGCTTTGTTTTCTTGGAATGCAAACGCATGTATGTAGTAGCGGCTAGGCCTGAGGTGGTCAGCGTTTTGGCGCATATCCTACCTCCTCCGAGGATTGCTGGATGTTTTCCTGCTACTATCCAAGTTCTATGACTCACGTTAAAACAAAGCTTCAGGTGATAAATGATGGATGAGGTAGTGGCAAAGGAGAAAGAGCAGGAGGAACTGCGACCAATCACATCAATATCAGGCCAGTCAACCAGATATGTCTTGTAGGATATGTTTCTGTAACAAAAGGAGCGGTTCGGCTACACAGTTATAGGGCATACAGTGAGTGCAATGCCTACCAAAATTTTCGAGGCACTCCAATGCCCCTTGGAAATGACATGGAGGTCAGAGGGCCTTAAATAAACCTTTTTTTCCATTTATAGCAACTGGGTCTCCTGTGCACTGTTGGCCTAAGCAGTGAATGGAAGGCTTTCCAAAAATTATGAGGAACTGCAATGCCCCATACAAGAGCCATGCAGTACAGCATATTACAAACATAAGTCCCATTATTGGGGAATGGGTCTTCCATAGGATTTGCTTATGCCTTCCAAGCAAAAGCTTCCAAAAATTAGGACGGAGCAACTTGCAATGCCCCTTACAAGAGCCATGCAGTACAGCATATTACAAACATAAGTCCCATTATTGGGGAGTTGGTCTCCCACAATCTTTGCTTATGCCTTCCAAGCAAAAGCTGACAAAAATAAGGACGGAGGAACTTGCAATGCTGGCACCCTGGTGATATAGTGGTGGTGGAGGCTGAGGATAAGGAGAAGAACATAAAACAGCCGAAATGAGGAAGAGTATACACATGTGTGGGTGTGAAGCGGTGCATGTGAATGCACCTCCCGAAATAACACAGTGTATTTGACTTTATGTTACTCTGCTGTCATTTGGTGGTGATGAGAAGTCTGGCCCAATCCAGCCCTTGTTCATTTTGATAAGGGTCAGCTTGTCAGCATTGTCAGTTGACAGGTGAGTGCGCTTATCAGTTATAATTCCCCCAGCGGCACTAAAAACACGCTCCGATAACACGCTAGCGGCAGGGCAGGCCAGGACCTCCAAGGCGTACAGAGCGAGTTCATTCCAAGTGTCCAGCTTGGATACCCAATAATTAAAAGGCACAGAGGAATCACGGAGGACGCTGGTACGGTCGGCAAGGTACTCCCTCACCATCTTTTGAAACTTTCCACTCCTTGTGAGAGTACCCCGCGCCTCAAGGCCTGTAAGCTGGGCTTGTGTCAGAAATCTGTCCCAGAACATTGACAGTGTTCCCCTGCCTCTGCTGGATTGGAGTTGCATCTCTCTCGCCTGTACGCCTTGGTTGGGCAACGAACTGTGACCTCTGCCGCTAGCGTGTTCAGATGAGAATTTTTTTAAGAGTTCTGCAGCAAGTGCCTTCTGGTACTGCCCCATTTTTGTAGACCTCTCCACCTCAGGAATAAGAGAGTGAAAGTTCTCCTTGTAGCGGGTGTCTAAAAGTGTCACCAACCAGTAATGACTGTCACCCAACATTTTGACAACGCGAGGGTCACGGTTAGAGATGAGCGTTGTTCTACTCGAACTGTTCGCCAATCTCAAATTCGAGCTGTTTTGGGCGGTGTTCGAGCCGGTCGGCGAACACGAACAATTTGAGAAAAATTCGGCTGTTCGAGGTTATGTTCGATAACTGTTTGTGCACCAAAATCATAACTGGATTTTTTCTCAGTAATGATGAAAATTAATGTTAATACGCAGTTTGAGTGTACAGCGGGGCGGGGGGAGGGGCAGGGGATGGATCTCTGCAGGAACAATGAAGATCTCCATTTTTTTTTCTCTTTCCCGCATTTGCAGTGGGGAGGTGCAATCTGTCAGCCTATCAGCAGCGCACACACGGAGCGAAGTGCTTTTTTTCACACAAGCAAGGGCATGTGTGATTGGCAGTGTATGTCACATGTCCTTGCCCTATAAGACCAAGCCATTTTCCCCGTCGCCACCATTTTCTCACTGCTGCAGCTGCGTGTTAGACGGCACCGCTGTTGCTGTGTGCGCTATACCTTGTTAATTTCAAGCCAATTTTCGCACAAATATACAGATAGCTTGGGAGTAGGGAATAGTTGTGATTGCAGTCCTTTTAAGGACTAGGTTACAGCATTTCCTACGACTTTTATCAGGCAGGTCTGTGCTCTTAAATAGATAGATTGTGGGAGTAAAGACTAATTGTAATTGGAGTCATTTTCAGGACTAGGTTACATCAGTTCCTATCAGTTTTTGCCAGGCAGGTCTGTGCCAGTGCTGTGCAAGTTTTTTTCACAGCATTTGGCTGAATCTAGCAAAGCTAATCCTTTTTGGCCTATTGCAGAGTGTGTTAGTCAGTGGAGTAGCCTATCTGTGTTGCAAGATATACCACCTGTGTATAGAATACCAATTTTTTTACTGCACCTAGTGAAGTAAAATCTTTTGGGCATAGCATCATTCTATTAGTCCATCTATACTGACCTCCATCAGGTTGCAAACTGAATATAATTTTTTTCTGCATCTAGCTCTGAAAAAATATTTGGGCTTCTAGCAGTGTGTGGGACTTGGTCTATTAGTCCATCTATACTGACCTCCATCAGGTTGCAAATTAAAAATAATTTTTTTCTTCATTTAGCTCTGAAAAAATATTTGGGCTTCTAGCAGTGTGTGGGACTTGTTCTATTAGTCCTTCTATACTGACCTCCAGCAGGTTGCAAATTGAATATAATTTTTTTCTGCATCTAGCTCTGAAAAAATATTTGGGCTTCTAGCGGTGTGTGGGACTTGGTCTATTAGTCCATCTATACTGACCTCCATCAGGTTGCAAATTAAAAATATTTTTTTTCTGCATCTAGCTCTGAAAAAATATATGGGCTTCTAGCAGTGTGTGGGACTTGGTCTATTAGTCCATCTATACTGACCTCCATCAGGTTGCAAATTAAAAATAATTTTTTTCTTCATTTATCTCTGAAAAAATATTTGGGCTTCTAGCAGCGTGTGGGACTTGTTCTATTAGTCCATCTATACTGACCTCCATCAGGTTGCAAATTAAAAATAATTTTTTTCTGCATCTAGCTCTGAAAAAATATTTGGGCTTCTAGCAGTGTGTGGGACTTGGTCTATTAGTCCATCTATACTGACCTCCATCAGGTTGCAAATTAAAAATAATTTTTTTCTGCATCTAGCTCTGAAAAAATATTTGGGCTTCTAGCAGTGTGTGGGACTTGGTCTATTAGTCCATCTATACTGACCTCCATCAGGTTGCAAATTGAATAAAAAAATTTTCTGCATCTAGCTCTGAAAAAATATTTGGGCTTCTAGCGGTGTGTGGGACTTGGTCTATTAGTCCATCTATACTGACCTCCATCAGGTTGCAAATTGAATATAATTTTTTTCTGCATCTAGCTCTGAAAAAATATTTGGGCTTCTAGCGGTGTGTGGGACTTGGTCTATTAGTCCATCTATACTGACCTCCATCAGGTTGCAAATTAAAAATAATTTTTTTCTGCATCTAGCTCTGAAAAAATATTTGGGCTTCTAGCAGTGTGTGGGACTTGGTCTATTAGTCCATCTATACTGACCTCCATCAGGTTGCAAATTGAATAAAAAAATTTTCTGCATCTAGCTCTGAAAAAATATTTGGGCTTCTAGCGGTGTGTGGGACTTGGTCTATTAGTCCATCTATACTGAACTCCATCAGGTTGCAAATTAAAAATAATTTTTTTCTGCATCTAGCTCTGAAAAAATATTTGGGCTTCTAGCAGTGTGTGGGACTTGGTCTATTAGTCCATCTATACTGACCTCCATCAGGTTGCAAATTGAATAAAAAAAATTTCTGCATCTAGCTCTGAAAAAATATTTGGGCTTCTAGCGGTGTATGGGACTTGGTCTATTAGTCCATCTATACTGACCTCCATCAGGTTGCAAATTAAAAATAATTTTTTTCTGCATCTAGCTCTGAAAAAATATTTGGGCTTCTAGCGGTGTGTGGGACTTGGTCTATTAGTCCATCTATACTGACCTCCATCAGGTTGCAAATTAAAAATAATTTTTTTCTGCATTTATCTCTGAAAAAATATTTGGGCTTCTAGCAGCGTGTGGGACTTGTTCTATTAGTCCATCTATACTGACCTCCATCAGGTTGCAAATTAAAAATAATTTTTTTCTGCATCTAGCTCTGAAAAAATATTTGGGCTTCTAGCAGTGTGTGGGACTTGGTCTATTAGTCCATCTATACTGACCTCCATCAGGTTGCAAATTAAAAATAATTTTTTTCTGCATCTAGCTCTGAAAAAATATTTGGGCTTCTAGCAGTGTGTGGGACTTGGTCTATTAGTCCATCTATACTGACCTCCATCAGGTTGCAAATTGAATAAAAAAATTTTCTGCATCTAGCTCTGAAAAAATATTTGGGCTTCTAGCGGTGTGTGGGACTTGGTCTATTAGTCCATCTATACTGACCTCCATCAGGTTGCAAATTGAATATAATTTTTTTCTGCATCTAGCTCTGAAAAAATATTTGGGCTTCTAGCGGTGTGTGGGACTTGGTCTATTAGTCCATCTATACTGACCTCTATCAGGTTGCAAATTAAAAATAATTTTTTTCTGCATCTAGCTCTGAAAAAATATTTGGGCTTCTAGCAGTGTGTGGGACTTGGTCTATTAGTCCATCTATACTGACCTCCATCAGGTTGCAAATTGAATAAAAAAATTTTCTGCATCTAGCTCTGAAAAAATATTTGGGCTTCTAGCGGTGTGTGGGACTTGGTCTATTAGTCCATCTATACTGACCTCCATCAGGTTGCAAATTAAAAATAATTTTTTTCTGCATCTAGCTCTGAAAAAATATTTGGGCTTCTAGCGGTGTGTGGGACTTGGTCTATTAGTCCATCTATACTGACCTCCATCAGGTTGCAAATTAAAAATAATTTTTTTCTGCATCTAACCCAGCCAATAGTTTTGGCCTAATACCACAGTTTGGCCACTCAGCTCTGCTCGGTTACCATCCATTGTTTTTTTGTGCAAACAACTCCAGAGTTGTGAATTAGTTAACCACCGAAATGAGTGGAAAAAGGCCTGCTGCTGGTGGAAAGGGGAATAGGCGTGTTGGGAAGGGGAAAAAAGGTTGTGTCCGTGGGGTAGGTGCAGAAGAAAGACCATCTTCCAGCCAAACTAAAATGTCTACTTCTTTTAGCGGACAATGTGATAAGATCCCTTTCTTACGGCCACGCCAATCGCTACAAATTCCAGATGAGGCACAAAAACAGCAGGTGCTTCAACGGATATCAAGTGCTCCTTTAAGTGGGCTCTCCTCCACATCAACTTCAACATCACAAATACTCCAGTCCTCAAAGGTGTCACCCAAATCGCACTTGCTTCCTCACAGCTCCCAAATCTCCAGCTGCCCGTCTGAGTATGAGGTAGAACAGATGGTTGAGTCTGCAGAGCTGTTTACTCATACTATAGCCTGGGAATCAGAGGTCGACTCCAGCGCTTCTGTGAATCCAGACGAGGAAATGATCTGCACTGATGCCCAGAATCTTTATGAGTCGGATCCAGGACCAGACGCAGAAGGTTCTGACCATAATGTAGACCCTCATTCCCAAACTGTAACTCCTGTTGGTGGAGACAATGAGGAAGACGATGATAAGACTCAAATACCTGATTGGAGCGACAACTTTAGTTTTTTGTCAGGGCAGGAACAGGTTGGCTCTGAGGACGACGGGTGTGATAACGCACAGGGTGATGATGATGAGGTTGGAGATCCCACTTACTGTCAACCCACAGTCAGCCAAGAGATGAGGTCAGCAGAGGAGGTGGAGGAAGATGCTAGTGACGACGAGGTCAGGTTGCGCCTTCCTGGACAGAGACGTAGTACTGGAAGCACGTCAACAACTGCATCCTCAAACACAACTCTGCCTCTCACCACAAGTCGTGGTGGCTCTTCAGGTCGCATGGGTGCTAAGCCTTGCATAGCCTGGGCATTTTTTCAGATCGATAAAGATGACCCAACTCGTGTTATCTGTAACATTTGTCAGCAAAAGCTAAGTAGAGGCCAAAAAATACATAGTTTCAGTACTTCATGCATGAACCGGCACATGGACATGAAGCATAAGTTGCAGTGGGAAGCTCAGTGTGCTACAATGCGGTCTAGCCGGCCGGGCCAACCACCGTCTGCCATATCTTGTGCATCCGCGGCCTCTTCATCCTCTGTGACTGGGGGGACAGCAGTCACACCTGTTTTGGGGCGCAGACCTGCCACCTCTTTACCCGCAACAGCCAGCGTGATTGGCAGGTCATCATTTTCTTTGGAGGTGGTAACACCAGCTGGTCTTGAGCGCTGTCCGACATCGATAGCACCACCTTTGGATCAAGGCAACCTAACATGTCCGCCTGCATCTTCCTCACAGACCGGCAGTTTGCCGGGGACACCCTTATCAACCCCGTCTAAGCACAATAGCCAGCCCTCGGTCCCTCAGATGTGGACAAGTAAAAGACCATTTCCTCCTAGCCATGAGAAAGCTAAGAGGTTGAATTTCACCATCTGCAAGCTCTTGGCTACAGAAATGCTGCCTTTCCGCCTGGTGGACACAGAGGATTTTCGAGACCTTATGTCCGTCGCAGTGCCCCAGTACCAGATGCCCAGTCGGCACTACTTCTCAAAGAAAGGTGTGCCTGCGCTCCACCAGCATGTCGCACACAACATCACCGCTTCTTTGAGAAACTCTGTGTGTGACAGGGTGCATTTCACCACAGACACTTGGACGAGTAGGCATGGACAGGGGCGTTACATGTCGCTGACTGGGCACTGGGTAACTATGGTGACAGCAGGACAAGGGGCTGCTGTCCAAGTCTTGCCATCCCCACGAGTTGTGCGTCAATCCTCTTTATGTCAAAGTTCCTCCACTGCTTCTGCCTCCTCAACCTCCTCTCGGTCTTCCACCTGCACCCAAAGCCTGTCTGGTAATGCCACAAGCTTTCTAACTGCGCAGAAGGGATCCTGCACACCTCCTTACTATGCTGGCAGTAGGGCTCAACGTCATCAGGCGGTTTTTACATTGAAATGTCTGGGAAATGTGAGTCACACAGCTGAGGAGTTGTGGTCAGCTCTGGAGAACCAATTTCATGAATGGTTGTCTCCACTGGACCTGAAACCAGGGAAGGCCGTGTGCGACAATGCTGCAAACCTGGGTGCGGCCCTTCGCCGGGGCAATGTCACACACGTGCCTTGTATGGCTCACGTGTTGAACCTGGTTGTCCAGCAATTTTTAGCCCACTATCCCAGACTAGATGGCCTTCTGCAGAGGGCACGGTCGCTGTGTGCTCACTTCCGCCGTTCGCATCCCGCAGCTCAGCGACTTACATCTCTACAGAAGTCGTTGGGCCTGCCACTTCACCGGCTAAAATGCGATGTGCCTACCCGGTGGAATTCAACTCTGCACATGTTGCAGCGACTGTGGCAGCACCGACAAGCCCTGGTGCAATACGTTCTGACGTATAGCCTGGGCCAACGAGATTCAGAGGTGGGGCAAATCACGCTGGAGGAGTGGTCTCAGATCAGGGACCTATGCACCCTTCTGCACAGTTTTGAAATGGCGACGAAGATGTTTAGTGCTGACGATGCCATTATCAGCATGACTATTCCGGTGATTTACATGCTGGAGCACATGTTAAACAGAATTCGGAGTCAGGTGGTGGCACAAGAGGAGGTGGAGGAAGTAGAGGAGGAGGAGTTGTATGCGGAAGGGCTAACATCTGCAAGGTCCAGACGGTCGGCAGCACCAAGGCGGCAGGCATGTGAGGGTGGGGGAGATGGTTTTACCAGGGCGCATGGTAGCAGCCAAACTAGTGAGGAAGGTGCAGGAGCCCAGGAAGAAGTGGAGGACGAACTGATGGAAGACTCATCAGATGAGGGAGACCTTGATCACATTTCTGTTGTGCGAGGTTGGGGGGAGAGGACAGAGGAAGGAAGCATGATTGTTACCTCGCCACCAACACAACAGGGACTTGGTGCTCCTGGATGCGCAACACACATGAGTGCCTTCTTGCTGCACTACCTGCAACATGACCCTCGAATTGTGAGAATTAGAAATAATCCTGACTACTGGGTTGCCACACTGTTAGATCCCCGGTACAAAAGTAAATTTGCAGAAATTATTCCTGCCATAGAAAGGGATGCACGCATGCAGGAGTATCAGCAGAGACTGTTGCAGAATCTTACATGTGCTTTTCCACAAAATACCAGTGGTGCACGTAGTGAATCTCACAGTTCCAACTTGCCAACCGTGGGACCGTCAAGTGTTCAGCACTCAAACCGTAACAGAACCACAGTATCTGCTGGTAACATCAATTTTGCGGAATCATTTCACCACTTTTTTAGCCCATCCTTTGCAAGGCCACAGGAGACAAGAAGTCTGACACATAGTCAACGCCTAGAGACGATGGTACAGGAGTATCTCCAAGTAAACATTGAAGCCACGACTGTGTCACTGGACCCTTGCTCTTTTTGGGCTTCCAATCTGGATAAATGGCCGGAGCTAGCCACTTACGCCTTGGAGATCTTGTCATGCCCCGCAGCCAGCGTTCTGTCTGAACGTGTGTTCAGCGCTGCTGGTGGTGTGCTGACAGATAAGCGCACGCGGCTCTCCACTGATAATGTTGACAGACTCACGTTCATAAAGATGAACAAATCATGGATCCGAAATGACTTTTCTACCCCTGTGTCATCCTGGGGAGAGTAAAAGCTTGATGATTGGTTAAAATCACCCTACCAACCGTTTTAAGCTTTCAAATTACTAATCATGTTTATCTGTATCTTGACTGGAAAATAATTTGGGCTTTGTAGCAGTGTGCAGCACTGATCCTATTAGGCCATCTATAATAAGCTTCACCAGATTTAAAATTAAAAATAATTTTTAGCTGCATCTAGCCCGGAAAATAATTTTGGGGCTCCGAGATGCGCAAGACACATAAGTGCCTTCTTGCTGCACTACCTGCAGCATGACCCTCATATTGTCAGAATTCGAAGTAATCATGACTACTGGGTTGCCACACTCTTAGATCCCCCAAACTTTTCGATCAACCTTTTCATTTTAATAAAGACCAAAAAAATGGTCATTTTTGAAATTATAAGCATTAGCAGGTTGTTAGAAACTGAAATCAAACAGTTTTCAACTCAAAACTTTATTCTAGGTGATGTTACATTTTCACATAGGACCCCTTGTTCGAAAGGAGCTTCTGAACTCTCTCGTCCATTGAATTTGTCAGGTTTTGGATGGTTTCTGCTTCAATTGTTTTGCATGAGGACAGAATACCCTCCCAGAGCTGTTGCTTAGATGTGAACTGCCTCCCGCCATCATAGACACTCCTTTTAATGATGCTCCAAAGGTTCTGAATGGGGTAGAGGTCAGGGGAGCATGGGGGTCACACCATAAGTTTGTCCCCTTTTGTGCCCATATCAGCCAGAGATGCAGATGTTTTATGTGCAGCATGAGATGGTGCATTATCATGCAGAAAAATGATCTTGCTGTGAAATACACGGTTCTTCTTCTTGAACCATGGCAGGAAGTGCTGTTTGAGAAAATCCACATACATTATGGAGTTCATCTTTAGCGCCTTCAGGGATCCTAAAGGGGCCGACAATCTCTCTCCCCATGATTCCAGCCCAAAACATTACTCCACCTCCTCCTTGTTGGCGCTGTAGCCGTGTTTGCGTGGGGTGTCCATCAACCAGACATCCTCCACTCCATTCATCTGGACCATCGAGCGCTGCACGGCACTCATCCGTGAACAAAACAGTTTTGAAATCAGTCTTCATGTAATGTTTGGCCCACTGGAGCCGTTTCTGCTTGTGTGAAGTGGATAGAGGAGGTCGACAGGATGGCGTATGCACAGCTGCAAACCTCTGAAGGACCCTGCATCTTGTTGTTCGGGGGACGTTGGAGGCACAAGCAGCTTCAAAAACTTGTCTGCTGCTATGACAAGGCTTTTTTGCCGCTGCTCTTTCAACCTGACGTAATTGCCTGTAGGAAAGAGTCCTCAATTTGCCCTTATCAGCACGCACACGTGTGTACTGTGAATCAGCTACATACTTCTTGATTGCCAAGACACTTCATCCTGATCATCGCACAATGTTGATTGTAGTCATGCCTTGACCTAAACACTCCACAATTTGTTGCTTCTCAGCAGCCGACACATCCTTTTTCTTTCCCATTTTGGCAGAAAATGTAGGCTGCTTAATAATGTGAGAGAGCCTTCTTAAGTAGTCTTGCCTTTCATTGGACACACCTGCCAAACTAATTAGCACAGGTGTCTGCAATTGCTTACAGTGATATAAAGAGCCCTGACACACATCACCATCAATGAGTTTAACTGACAAACAAACAAATTCTTCCCTTATCACTCCTAAACACTTTTTGCATAATAATTTGGAACGCGGTGTACATGTGCTTTTCCACAAAACACCAGTGGTTCACGTAGTGAATCTTACAGTTCTAACTTGCCAACCGTGGTCTGTATGGAATTGTTCAATAAAGGGCCCAAAATTAAGATAACATAGATGGGAGAGGTCTCTATGAATAGGAATTCCTAAGTATTTGATACCCTGTGAGGGCCAGGCAAAGGGAAAGTTGGACTGGATGGAATCCTATATGGATTTAGGGAGGGAGACATCGAGGGCCTCAGACTTCGCTGCATTGATTTTAAAATTTTACCATGTAACAAAGTGATCTATTTCAGCCATAACAGCAGGGATGGATATATGTGATTGAGTGATATATACTAGGACATCATCAGCAAATAGAGAGCACTTGTACTCGGTGCCTCCCACCTCAATCCACCTAATATTGGGGTTATGGCGAATTGATGAGAGCAGGTGCTCCGTCACTAGGATGTATAAGAGAGGGGACAGAGGACATCCCTGCCTTGTCCCATTGGTGATTGTGAAAGGTGATGAAAATGTTCTGACGCACCCCCTGGGCCTTGGGACACCCGGAGCCGGACCCTTTTTGGTGGATGCTGGTGGTTGTAGTCTTCGTGGCGGCGATCCGGTTCCGTGGCTCAGGGCGGTCAAACCAGTGGCGGAACTATTTATGTGGTTTTGATGTTTAAATGTCCGACTACGCCACCCGTGGATTGCGGTCAGAGTGAACCGCCGCTACAGGGCAGACCGCTAAGGCTGGTGTTGTGGGTGCAGCAGAGCGTAGCATAACTCCCCACGGGAGGAGTATAGCCTCAGGGCAGTGTTTGCGGAGGATGGGGGTGATGGTGCAGGGCAGCAGCAGTAACTACACGGAGTCAGTGATGCAGTTCAGGGCCTTTACTCACAGTTCTTATTATCCAGACCACGTCTGCAGGTAACGGCTGCCCACGTCGTACTGTGCTCACCAGGTGAGGGGCTCAGACAACTCCCAGATAACTTTGGAGCGCTTCACAGGACCCCCTTTGTGTGTCCTTTGTCTGGCCTTTCTTACCAACACTTCTGTCCGGCTGCCTCGGGCCTCCTCTTGGTAAACTTGGCGCCAGTTTCCCTGACCCTATGTGGTGCCTTCCTAGCGGGTGGAGCAAGGGGCTGCGCCACATAAAATGTCAGAGCCTCTGGTTTCTAGCTAAGGGTCGTTTCCTGCCTCCACTAGTTCGGGGACCGGTCTCCCCCTTTGGCCTGACCCCTCCACGCAGGTGGATTCGGGCGTGCCGTGGCGACTCGCCCGTCCGCACCCCTGGGATCCCTTCATTCCTCGTTCCTGGAGCCTTCTCCGCTCCTCTTCCTTCCTTCTCCCTCTTGCAGGCCTGGGCCTCTGTTACTAGGCCCGCCTCCGGAGCAGAGCTCATGCAGAGCCCCTGCTCCCTGCCACTTCTGCTCAGACTTCTCTGCACTGAACTAAGATGGTGCCCACCTTTTATACTCCCTTCTCAATGCACCCAGGAACTGCTTCCTCCCTGCTCCTGCACTGCAGGGTTCCCCTTCCTCAGTGTTCCCTCCCCCCACTCGAGCCAGGGACAGGGACTGTCGTGCCCATCTCAGGGGCATATTGGTCGCCCTGCCCCACGGCAATGTGGTGTAATGCATGCAGGTGTCGGGTCCTGATCCACACTCCATCCTTATCTGAGAGTGAGATATCACACCTCTGGGTGAGGTGCAATACGTCTGTAGCAACCGAGCCCTCGGTGCTACAGTTCCATTTATCTTCAGCCTAGGTGACGTATTGTGACACAGGGCCGTGATTTTGGCTATAAAAGGGTCCCCTAGACCCCTACCCCAAGCTTTTTAAGAGAATCATATATGGCGTGCCAGGAGACTCTATGGAATGCTTTCTCAGCATCCAACGAGAGTATCTACTTACAAATTTTTAACTGCATCTAGCCCAGGAAATACTTTGTGCCTAGTAGCAGTGTCTGCTAGTCAGCGGATTATCCCGGCTGTTAAGCAAGCTACACCACCTGTAGTTTGGACACTTAATTTTTTCAAAGGAAATGCTTCGGGACCACGGGATACTTAGTGAAGAGCATCAGGAGGCACCCCAAGGCATAGGGGCTGGGACTGGCACTAGGATGCCTTGCGGTGGACAGCCGAGCTCGATCCTTATAAAAGCTTTTTAACTGCAGCAGCTTTAGTGGACGCTACTGGAGCTGGAATTACGCGGCTGCTGGCATGAGACTTGCCCTCCAATAGATCCTTGTAAATGGATTTAAAGTGTATTCATTCAAATTAGAGGGACAATTTAAATTAAAAAGCTTAGAGCTGCCTCCACCACAGGGGGGCTCTCTCGACCCACCAGCGGACAGGCACCAGTATTGGGAGAGGGGGGCTGGCCGTCAGGGTTCACCGCGGCTCTGGCACAAACCCGGCGACACGGAGGTGGCACGGGCAGGAGCGGACTGGCCGTCTCGGCTTCTCACTTTTTGGATTTTAGAAGGGCATGACATGCCTATATCTGTGTCTCCCCCTCCTTTTACTCCTCCACCTCTTTTCTTTTCGCATGACTATATGTACTTGTCACTTTTCCATGTGTTAGTTGTGTCTTCTGAGCAGTTTGTCAGCTTTTGGACACCTTTGAAGGTGTTTTCTATGTGTTTCTATGTGTTTTTGTTTGCCTGCCATTGGTTTTAACGGTGTTCGAAGGTGTTCGACGAACAGTTCGACGAACAGTTCGGCGAACACACGGGTGTTCAACGAACCGAACCGAACTCGAACACTACGGGGGTGGCTCAACACTAGTCACGGTTAAGGCAGCGTAACATAAAGTCAGCCATGCGTGCCAGACTGGTAACGGGCAAGATTTCCGTGTCCTCACCAAGATGACGACTGACCATGCTCTCCTCATCCTCCTCCTCCTCCTCCCCCCTGTCCTCAGGCCACCCACGCTGAACCGACGGTATGACACTTGTACAGGTACTACCGTCTACAGCGCATGATAGCAGCTCCTGTTCTTCCTCCTCCTCCTCCTCTCCCTCATTGTCCCCCAATGCACATTGGGATGAGATGAGGCTGGGCTGTGTGTAATCCCCCACTATGGCTTCTTGATCCATCTCATCATACTCTGGCTGCAATGCCTCCTCTTTAATTCACTGCAGAGAGCGTTGCAAAAGACAGACAAGTGGGATGCTGACACTAATGATGGCGTCATTGCCACTCACCATCTTGGTGGCCTCCTCAAAGTTTGTCAGGATGGTACATATGTCAGACATCCAGGTCCACTCCTGAGGTCTTATGTGTGGAGTCTGACCTGAATATCGACGGCCTTGTTGTATCTGGTACTCCACAACTGCTCTCTTCTGCTCACAAATTCTTTGCAACATGTGGAGGGTAGAGTTCCAACGTGTGGGGACATCACACACCAGTCGGTGTGCAGGAAGCTGCAAATGCTGCTGCAACACAGCAAGGGCGGCGGAAGCTGTAGCCGACTTGCGAAAATGAGCTGACTGGCGGCGTACGTTCACGAGCAGATCTGGCAACTCGGGGTACGATTTTAGAAACCGCTGAACCACGAGGTAAAGCACATGAGCCAGGCATGGTACGTGTGTGATCTCATCTCACCTCAGAGCCGCCACCAGGTTACGGCCATTGTCACACATGACCATGCCGGGATGTATTTCAGTGGTCTCAGCCACAGATCTGCCTGCTCTTTCACAGCTGTCCACAACTCACAAGCAGTGTGAGGTTTATCACCTAAGCTTATGAGTTTCAGCACAGCCTGTTGCCGCTTGGCGGAGGCAGTACTGCAGTGCTTCCAGCTTGTAACTGATGTGGTGATATCTGAGATGGAGGCTGAACATGAGGAGGAGAAGGAGGAGGATGCGCAGGAGCTATACACTGTGGGGGCAACTATGACTGACATAGGGCCCGAAATCCTCGGTGTGGGGAGGACGTGTTCCGTCCCAACGTCTGACTGGGTCCCGGCTTCCACTATGTTTACCCAGTGTGCCGTCAGAGAGATGTACCGTCCCTGGCCACAAGCACTTGTCCACGTGTCCGTTGTCAGGTGGACTCTCCCAGTAACTGCGTTGTTGAGGGCACGGCAGATGCTTTGGGACACGTGCTTGTGTAGTGCGGGGATGGCACACCGGGCAAAATAGTGTCGGCTGGGGACCGAGTACCGAGGGACGGCCACCGCCATAAGATTGCGGAAGGATTCCGTCTCCACCAGCCTAAAAGGCAGCATTTCTAACGCAAGCAGTCGTGAAATGTGTGAATTTAGGACTGTGGCCTGTGGGGCGTTAGCTGCGAATTTCCGCTTTCGTTCAAAGGTCTGGGATATGGACAATTGAACGCTGCGGTGGGACGTGGACGTGGACGTTGATGCTGTTTCTTGAGAAACTGCCATAACAAGTGAAGACTGAGAGGAGGGGGTATCTTTACATGCAGTATGGACAGGGGATTGCCTTGCACACACAACAGGGGGTTCTATTGCACGCACTACAGTGGAAGAAGCAGTGGTGACACCCGCTGACACTGGTCGTGGACCCTGGGTTTCGCCCCACAAAGTCGACTGCTTTGCTACCATGTGCCTGATCATGCTGGTGGTGGTCAGGCTGGTAGTTTTGTCACCCCTGCTGATGCTGGCATGGCAGGTGGAACATATGGCCTTTTTGGGGTTATCAGCAGAGTCTTTAAAAAAATTCCAGACTCTGGAAGACCTACCGCTTGTACTGGCAACGTCCCTCGTGTTGGTGTTATGGGGAACGGTTGCCCGCCTTCTGTCTGCGGCCACCACACTGCTTCTTCCTGCCTGTTGGGGTACTCTGCCTCCCTCCACCTGTGTGCTGCTGGCCTCACTCTGCATGTCCTCCTGCCACGTTGGGTCAGTTACTAGATCATCCACCACCTCCTCCTCTTCCACTTGCGCACCACGATGCTCCTCCTCACTTCCTGGCAATTGTGTCTCGTCATCATCCACCTCTTGTGACAAATTGCCAGTGTCGACTTCCTGTGGCCGTGGCTGTTCAAATATTTGGGCATCGCTACATGGGATCTCCTCTTCCACCACTTCAAGCGTATCAGGCGAGGGGCACAAATCTGGAAATGGACCAGTGAACAGCTCTTCAGAGTGTCCAAGTGTGGGATCAATTGCTGTCTGACGACACTCGGCATGGTGGGAGGAAGGAACATCAGGGTGAGGAGGAGTATGCGGTCGAGAATCACGGCTACTAAGAGTTGACCGTGTGGAAGACAGACCGGAGGTGGTGGTGCCCAGATAACTAGAAGTATTATCTGCTATCCAATTAATAACCTGTTCACACTGATCAGTTCTCAATACAGGTGTTGTTCTGTGCTTCCCTAGTAATTCGGTCAAGAAGTGGGAGTGAGAAGATGTGGCTGTTGGTTGTGGCACATTTTCACCTTGGCCACGGCCCCGTCCTCTGCACGAACCATCACCAGAACGTCCACTTCCACGTCCCTTGCCACGCGCCTTACCCATTGTAAAGGAAGTAAAATAGCTTACACTTGCACTATCAATGGAAAAAGGGTAATAAAAAGTAGATTAGAACCATGGAAGAGGAAAACCACATTTCTATTGCTCTGGCCTACACCCGACTCTTTTAAACAATCTGAACAATCAGGGAGAAACTATTACTGTTTTTCTTTACGTAAAAAATAACAAAACCTGAATAATAGAGATTTTTACCGTGGGATGGCAAAACCACAGTTATTGTTTACTGGGGTATACCAGACTTTTTTTAAATATATAGATTTGCGGCTGAACAGTGAGCGACACACTTAAACTGTGTTTTTTTAGATACCAAAGGCCCAAAACTGGATAGTACAGAGATTTGACCCGTGGAACTACAAAACCACACTGGAATTTGTCGAGCCTACACCAGTCTATTTTCAACAGATATATTTTTGTGTCACAACAGTCAGGAGACACTACTGTTTTTCTTTACGGAAAATATACCAAAACCTGAATAATAGAGATTTTTTTACCTTGGGATGGCAAAACCACAGTTATTGTTTACTGGGGTATACCAGACTTTTTTAAATATATAGATTTGCGGCTGAACAGTGAGCAACACACTCAAACTGTGTTTTTTTTAGATACCAAAGGCCCAAAACTGGATAGTACAGAGATTTGACCCGTAGAACTGCAAAACCACACTGGGATTTGTTGGGCCTACACCAGACTATTTTCAACAGATATATTTTTGTGTCACAACAGTCAGGAGACACTACTGTTTTTCTTTACGGAAAATATACCAAAACCTGAATAATAGAGATTTTTTACCGTGGGATGGCAAAACCACAGTTCTTGTTTACTGGGGTATACCAGACTTTTTTAAATAGATATATTTGCGGCTGAACAGTGAGCGACACACTCAAACTGTGTTTTTTTAGATACAAATGGCCCAAAAGTGGATAATACAGAGGTTTGAACCGTGGAAGAGCAAAACAACACTTCTGTTTCTCTAGCCTACACCTGACTATTTTCAACAGATATATTTGTGTTTGAAAAATCAGAGACACGCTTTTTTTTGGGGGGGGGACCCCAAAAGGTTAATAAGACGGTTATTTGTACAGTGTGAAGGAGGGAAAAAAAAAAGAGGATAAGTCCAGCAATTTCAGCAACAGGAGCAGCACACAGGACTGTAATGCAGCGTTTGCTGGTATAACCACTGCGTCTCCTATACAGCCTGCCTGCCTGATATCTGGGATGGCTATTAGTCCTGAGAAGGACTGTTTGTTTGATCTGGCAGCCTTTACAGACCCTACACTAACTATTTCGCAGTTTATATCTCTCCCTAAATCAGCAGCGCTGTCCCTACACTGTCTGATCCCAGCCGTCTGTGTCCAAGATGGCGGCGCCCCCCCAAAAAAAAGTGTGTCTCTGATTTTTCAGACACAAATATATCTGTTGAAAATAGTCTGGTGTAGGCCAGAGAGACAGAAGTGTGGTTTTGCAGTTCCACGGTTCAAACCTCTGTATTATCCACTTTTGGGCCATTTGTATCTAAAAAAAAACAGTTTGAGTGTGTCGCTCACTGTTCAGCAGCAAATATATGTATTTAAAAAAGTCTGGTATACACCAGTAAATTATAACTGTGGTTTTGCTGTTCCACTGTAAAAAATCTCTATTATCCTGCTTTTGGCATTTTTTGCCGTAAAAAAAAACTAATAGTGTCTCCCTGATTTTTCAGACACAAATATATCTGTTGAAAATAGTCTGGTGTAGGCTAGAGAAACAGAAGTGTGGTTTTGCAGTTCCATGGTTCAAACCTCTGTATTATCCACTTTTGGGCCATTTGTATAAAAAAAACAACAGTTTGAGCGTGTCGCTCACTGTTCAGCCGCAAATATACAGTACAGACCAAAAGTTTGGACACACCTTCTCATTTAAAGATTTTTATGTATTTTCATGACTATGAAGATTGTACATTCACACTGAAGGCATCAAAACTATGAATTAACACATGTGGAATTAGATACTTAACAAAAAAGTGTGAAACAACTGAAAATATGTCTTATATTCTAGGTTCTTCAAAGTAGCCACCTTTTGCTTTGATGACTGCTTTGCACACTCTTGGCATTCTATTGATGAGCTTCAAGAGGTAGTCACCGGAAATGGTTTTCACTTCACAGGTGTTCCCTGTCAGGTTTAATAAGTGGGATTTCCTGCCTTATAAATGGGGTTGGGACCATCAGTTGCCTTGTGCAGAAGTCTAGTGGATACACAGCTGATAGTTCTACTGAATAGACTGTTATAATTTGTATTATGGCAAGAAAAAAGCCGCTAAGTGAAGAAAAATGAGTGGCCATTAGTGTTGAGCGAGCACTAAAATGCTCGGGTGCTCGAAGCTCGGGCCGAGCTCGCCGTAATACTCGGGTGCTCGACCCGAGCAACGAGCCCAATGTTAGTCTATGGGACACTCGAGCATTTTTGCGGCGGTTCCCCCGGCAGTCTTTTAAAAGCCTAACAAGTGCCCAAAACGATAGTGACAGTGTTCAAATGACATGGGGACAGCATGGGGATCGCCCCAGGAAGCATTTCTGATGCCCAGGTCACTACTGTCAACAACGTGGTCAGAGGTATTAAGCCACTTTTACAGGCTCAAAATAAAACGTTCAAAAACGAAAGTGAAAGTGCTTTCCTGTGAAATATGTTAAGGATAGTGTTGAGCGATACCTTACGATATCAGGAAATATCGTATCGGATTGGATCGGACCGATACCCAAAAAGTATCGGATATCGCCGATTCCGATACCGGAAACCAATGCAAGTCAATGGGACACAAATATCGGAATGAAAATAAACCCTTTCTTTCCTTGTAGGTTAATTCTACATGAAGTAAAACAACTAAGAATAATGTAGAATGTATTACGCGAAAAGCCGGCAATTCAGCAGCAGCATACACCGGTACCCGACAATTTACAACAGAAAGAATAGAGCTTCACACATAGATTAGATAGATAGAAACATGTCAGTCACATATATATGAAGTACAGTGACAGTGTTGCTTACTGTACTTGTCATTTAGTGCAAAGGATTTATTTAAAAAAATAATTGTGTTTTCATGCACTGTCTCTTTAAAACAGCCGGCCGGCAATTCAGCTGCGGTACCCGACAATTTATAACAGACAGAATAGAGCTTCACACATAGATTAGATAGATAGAAACATGTCAGTCACATATATATGAAGTACAGTGATAGTGTTGCTTACTGTACTTGTCATTTAGTGTTAAAATAAAGGATTTATTTAAAAAAAATTGGCGTGGGGTTCCCCGAAATTTTAGTCTCTAGCGGAGGTTAAGCAGACGGCTGGGGCAGATGTTTGAAGCCTGGGAAGGGGGTAATACCCACGGAGCTTCCCAGGCTACTAATATCAGCCCCCAGCTGAATACCTAGCCTTTACTAGCTATTAAAATGGGGGACCCCCTCACAAAAATGACATGGGGTCCCCCATAATTTAATAGCTAGCAAAGGCTAGGCAGACAGCTGGGGGCTGATATTAATAGCCCAGGAAGGGTGCCATGAATATTGGCCCCCTCCCAGGCTAGAAACACCAGCCGTCAGCCGCCCCAGAAATGGCGCATCCATAGGATGCGCCAATTCTGGCACTTAGCCTCGCTCTTCCCACTGCCCTGTAGCGGTGGCAGTGGGGTAATAGGGTTGGGGTTGATGTCAGCTTATAATGCCAGCTGACATCAAGCCCAGGTTAGTAATGGGGAGGCGTCTATAAGACACCCCCATTACTAACCCCATAGTCAAAGTTAAAAAAAAAACACAAACACCCAGAATAAAGTCCTTTAATTGAAATAAACACACAATTCTTTATTGTTCTAAATTAAACTCTACTTACCATCACGCCCATTCCAGCTGAAGCCAACGATCTCCTGCAATAAAAGAAAAATAATAAAGCAACCTCATCCTTACCTTTCCATGGTTCCCAGGACAGCTTCAGCTCTGCTACATCGAGATGACAGGCTGGACCGCAGCAGAACGCTGCCATCCAACCTGTCATCCCGCAGACACTGAGAAGCGCAGGCATGCTTGCGCTCCTCAGTGTCTCTCTGTGACGGCATCCAGATGAGCCGAGGTCATGTCCAATGAACTCGGCTCACCTCATGCACGTCACTGACAGCGTGGGAGAATTCTCCTGCACTCAGCGCTTCAGCGTGAGAATTTTCCCACGCTGTCAGTGACGTGCATGAGGTGAGCTGAGTTCATTGGACATGATCTCACCTCATTCACGTCACTGACAGCGTGGGAAAATTCTCACGCTGAAGCGCTGAGTGCAGGAGAATTTTCCCACGCTGTCAGTGACGTGCATGAGGTGAGCCGAGTTCATTGGACATGACCTCGGCTCATCTTTATGCCGTCACAGAGAGACACTGAGGAGCGCAAGTGTAGCACCCTGAGGATTCGGCTGCTACAGGAGTATTGCACCTCAACCCAGAGGTGTGATATTCCACTCCCGGGTAAGGATGGAGTGTGGAACTGAGCTCGGTAGGCTGCATGCACTACACACATCCCATTTCCGGGGAACAGGCCGACGGTACTCCCACTTAGAAATGTGCAGGTACGACCGAGTCTGTTCCTGGCTGGAGTGGGAGGGGGGTGGTACATCCCAAGTAGTGTAGGGGCAGATAGGGGGAGCAGCCTGGGTAAAGATAGGAGCTCATTGGGTGCTGGTCACCTGAGCTCACACATAGAGGGTGTATATAAGGTGGGCACCAACTAAGATCAGGGTCAGATGCAGAGGATCAGATGCAGAGAGTCAGTCAGCTGCAGAGAACAAGTCAGGAGCAGAGGAGAGAAGAAAGACAAAGACCCAGAGTGAGAGAGGAGAAAAGAGAGAGACCCAGAGCACAGAAGAGAAGGACTCTGAGATCCCAACTCAAAGCACCGGGTGAAGAGTCGGCATCAGGGTACCGGAACCCAAGCTGGTGGGGGTAAAAACATTCCCCAGCCAGAGACCGGAGACCGTGGGCAGCGTCTGCCACGGTCACCCATCACATCCACCCCGAAGGCACACCACATGAAGGGTCAGGGAACCCAGGGCCAAGGGTGTCCCAACAGAAGGCCCGAGGGAGCTGGACCTAGGTGGATTACTGGTGGGGACGGCCAGAGAACGGGACAGAAAGAGAGCTCAGGGCCACGCTCCGGACTTGTTTGGGGGTTGGCTGGATCCAGGACCTGGTGGACGCAGCACGGCTCGGGTGGTCACTAGCAGCTGGAGTGACCAGTACAACATCTGCAGTAAGTAAACACCCTTAACTGCACAACCCGACTCTGTCTTCACTGCCGTCTGCACTACACCACCACAACCCCCATCCTCTGCGCCTGTCCCCTCTGAGGCTATACCCCTCCCGTTGGGGGTTATCCCACCAAGCTGCGCACCCACCATCAGCCTCAGCGGACCCTGCTGCAGCGGCGGCCACAGTGACCGCATCACAACGGGTGGCGTAGTCGACACAAAAGAACTCTTAATAACATCTGTAGGACTGCCACATAACACTGAGCTTGACGCCCTGGGCACGGGCCGGGTCACAGCCGCTCGGAGACTACAAACCCCCCCCATCTGATCCGGTGCCGGGTATTCCCCTCAAAAAGGAATATGTCCCAGGGGGCGCGTCAACTTTGGCGTAGTCGGCAGGATTACGTGCCCGCAACACCCGGGTACTGCGTGCCTGAAGAAAAGTGCAAGTTTACCTCAGAAAGAAGTCTCCCGCCGGTTCCGGAGGGTCCACGCCATCGGACTCCATCACCAGTCGTTTCCCGCCGATTGTCCGCCATTTCCAACTTGTTCCCGCCATCTGCAGAGTTTCCCGCCACTGGGCGACGCTTCCCGCCAAAACCGCAGATTTCCCGCCTTGGAAGAGCAGCGGACGCCATTATGGGCGTGCCAAAGGAGGGCAGGAGGCCGCCTCCCATCGTGGGCCAGGACAGAAAATGGCGCCAAAAGTGGAAACCGCCCCCACCAACAGAGACTGTGATGCTGGAGGTGTCTGTCAGCGTGAAAGAACTACCCCTGGAGCTGACAGTCACCGAGTTGCCCCGGGACCGCCCTCGAAGTGGGAGGAGACGAAAGGAGAGAACAAAGATGGGTGTCGCTTGGAGCAGTCTGGAGCGAGCGCACCCGGAGACAAGAAGTCTGGAGAGGAGTAGCAGAGAAGCTCACCCGGAGATGTCCAGAGAGCAGAGCAGCACCGGCCCGCTGGCCAGGAGCCTGCTGGAAGAAGAGCAGAGCAGCACCGACCCGTTGGTCAGGAGCCTGCTGGACACCACGACCCCACTAGGCCTAGTGGAGGTCCTTGCACAGCTCCCCCGAGACCGGGAGTGTGCGCAGACTGCCCTGGAGGGCCTCGCACGGAGGATGGCCCGGGTACAGCGCGAGATATTGGCGGAATGGAGCCGGGAGATGGCTCAGCAAACCAAGACCCGGAGCACGCCAGCCGAGATGAGGAAGGAGACCGCCTCTGAGGATGGCGCGGGAGGACCCAAGGCCGGAGACGGCGCCGAGGAGGGAGCCGAACGCATGGAGGCAGGTAAAGGGGACGTCTATACCCCAAGCCGTGACACCGCTTACCTGCCCCAGCTCCCCGTCGCAGAGCCCGAAAGTCCCCCTGCTGTGCCCGAAAACGCCATGTCACCGACGCAGACTAGGCCCCAACCGGAAGCCGCCGCCGCGACCCCTGTGACGTCACACGCCTCAACCCCGAGCGTGACCAAGCAGGAAGTACCACCAGCCTGGTCGCAGGGCCTAGAATTCCCGGGCGTCGCATCACCAACAGCGCCCCCTACCTCCGCGGAGCCTCCGGCCTGGTCGCAAGGCCAGGTAGCCCAGGGCGCCGCCGTATTAACGGTGCCCTTCACCTTCCAGGTGCCCCAGGCCTGGCCGCAAGGCCTGGGCAACCCGGGCGCCACCACCACCGCGCCCGCACCCGTAAAACCAAGGGTGCCGCGTCTGGGAGAGGACTTGTTTGCCCAGCACACGTGGCCGGACGGGCAGCCTTTCATCTGGCCCCAGAAGTATTACGAACTGGAGCACCAGAGGAGGGTTGGGGCCATGTGTGCACCCCTGATTCCGGCTCCGAAGCCCATAATAAGGATCTCGCCCCCACTAGCGGAAGCGCAGTTTGAGTGGGACCCCACCGGAGAAGATCTAATGGGGTTCACTCAGGAAACTAGGGCAGCTGCAGCAGAGCGTGCGGAGTGCTGCCGCCAACAGCTCGAGGAGTTTGCGAGGGAGCGGAGAGAGAGGCGGGTCCGGGAACAACAGGCCCAAATAAGGAGCGCCGAGCAAAAGAGCCGGACCAGGAGGGACCCCCGTGCAGCGCACAGTCCCCGTACCACCGGGACTGTAATCAAGTTTAACCAGCAGCACGGGTGGGGCTTCATTCGAGACAACAACACCCCCGGCGACGTCTTTGTCACGCGCAGAGACGTGGAGTCCCATCTGCCGGAGGGGCACAGAGGTCGTGACCTCTACATCGGAGACGAGGTCACCTTCACCCGGCACAAGTGTGCCAAAGGACCTTACGCCCTCCACGTACACCGCCTGACGGAGGAGGAGTTGCGGTGCGAGGAGGAGGAGCAAGAGGACCCGGACGGGTCTGAAGTAACAACCAGCTGTAAGCAAAGAGCAGGAGGAAGACGCCGTTGAGTGCGGCAGAGCAAGTGATGTAAATAGTTACCCGACCGGGTACCAAAGAAACTGTTGATACATATATATATAGTCCCCGTTGGGACCAGCTGAGTGAACTGTTTACCCGTTAACCCCTTAATCCCACAGGCTGAGGACTGTGAGCAGCCATTCCCTTCCCTCTACCTGGCCGAGGACTGAGAGCGGCCAACTTCCCCTGTATATAGTTGCGCTTCCTAAAGCGCCCCTACCGGTTTTATAGGAAAACCAGTTTTTCTAAGAGACTGTCGCACTTTTCCCGGACACACGTTGCACAGTGTCCGGAGGAGGAACCAGAAACAAGAGACGACGAGAATGTTATATGAAAAGTTTTATATATATATAATGTTTTATATGTTTTATATGTTTATATGAAAAAAAAAAAAATTTTGTATGTTTTGGTGTTATTTATGTCTTACAGCCCGAGGACGTGCTGTGATTTACCAGGGGGGAATGTAGCACCCTGAGGATTCGGCTGCTACAGGAGTATTGCACCTCAACCCAGAGGTGTGATATTCCACTCCCGGGTAAGGATGGAGTGTGGAACTGAGCTCGGTAGGCTGCATGCACTACACACATCCCATTTCCGGGGAACAGGCCGACGGTACTCCCACTTAGAAATGTGCAGGTACGACCGAGTCTGTTCCTGGCTGGAGTGGGAGGGGGGTGGTACATCCCAAGTAGTGTAGGGGCAGATAGGGGGAGCAGCCTAGGTAAAGATAGGAGCTCATTGGGTGCTGGTCACCTGAGCTCACACATAGAGGGTGTATATAAGGTGGGCACCAACTAAGATCAGGGTCAGATGCAGAGGATCAGATGCAGAGAGTCAGTCAGCTGCAGAGAACAAGTCAGGAGCAGAGGAGAGAAGAAAGACAAAGACCCAGAGTGAGAGAGGAGAAAAGAGAGAGACCCAGAGCACAGAAGAGAAGGACTCTGAGATCCCAACTCAAAGCACCGGGTGAAGAGTCGGCATCAGGGTACCGGAACCCAAGCTGGTGGGGGTAAAAACATTCCCCAGCCAGAGACCGGAGACCGTGGGCAGCGTCTGCCACGGTCACCCATCACATCCACCCCGAAGGCACACCACATGAAGGGTCAGGGAACCCAGGGCCAAGGGTGTCCCAACAGAAGGCCCGAGGGAGCTGGACCTAGGTGGATTACTGGTGGGGACGGCCAGAGAACGGGACAGAAAGAGAGCTCAGGGCCACGCTCCGGACTTGTTTGGGGGTTGGCTGGATCCAGGACCTGGTGGACGCAGCACGGCTCGGGTGGTCACTAGCAGCTGGAGTGACCAGTACAACATCTGCAGTAAGTAAACACCCTTAACTGCACAACCCGACTCTGTCTTCACTGCCGTCTGCACTACACCACCACAACCCCCATCCTCTGCGCCTGTCCCCTCTGAGGCTATACCCCTCCCGTTGGGGGTTATCCCACCAAGCTGCGCACCCACCATCAGCCTCAGTGGACCCTGCTGCAGCGGCGGCCACAGTGACCGCATCACAACGGGTGGCGTAGTCGACACAAAAGAACTCTTAATAACATCTGTAGGACTGCCACATAACACTGAGCTTGACGCCCTGGGCACGGGCCGGGTCACAGCCGCTCGGAGACTACAAACCCCCCCCATCTGATCCGGTGCCGGGTATTCCCCTCAAAAAGGAATATGTCCCAGGGGGCGCGTCACAAGCATGCCTGCGCTTCTCAGTGTCTGTGGGATGACAGGCTGGATGGCAGCGTTCTGCTGCGGTCCAGCCTGTCATCTCGATGTAGCAGAGCTGAAGCTGTCGTGGGAACCATGGAAAGGTAAGGATGAGGTTGCTTTATTATTTTTCTTTTATTGCAGGAGATCGTTGGCTTCAGCTGGAATGGGCGTGATGGTAAGTATAGTTTAATTTAGAACAATAAAGAATTGTGTGTTTATTTTAATTAAAGGACTTTTTCTGGGTGTTGTGTTTTTTTTAAATACTTTACTAGAAATTCATGGTGGTCATGTCTAATATTGGTGTGACCCCATGAATTTCGGGCTTAGGTCCAGCCGATAATGCCAAGCTGGCCTTAACCCCTTTATTACCCAGTGAGCCACCGCACCAGGGCCCTGGATGAGTTGGGTACAGCGCCAGAAGATGGCGCTTCTATGAACGCGCCATTTTCCGGGATGGCTGCGGACTGCAATTTGCAGCGGGTGGGGCCCAGAAAGCTTGGGCCTCCCTGCGCTGCGGATTCCAGCCCCCAGCTGCCTAGTTGTACCTGGCTGGACACAAAAATAGGACGAAGCCCCACGTTTTTTTTTTTTTAATTATTTCATGAAATTCATGAAATAATTAAGAAAAAAAGGGCTTCCCTATATTGTTGTGTCCAACCAGGTACAAATAGACAGCTGGTGGTTGGGGGCAGCCCGTTCCTGCCTGGTGTGCCTGGCTGGACACAAATATAGTGCGAAGCCCCACGTCAATTTTTTTTAAATTATTTCATGAAATAATTTTTTTAAAAAAGGGCTTCCCTATATTGTTGTGTCCGGCCAGGTACAAATAGGCAGCTGGTGGTTGGGCGCAGCCCGTTCCTGCCTGCTGTACCTGGCTGGACACAAATATAGGGCGAAGCCCCACATCAATTTTTTTTAAATTATTTCATGAATTTCCTGAAATAATTAAAAAAAAATTGACGTGGGGCTTCGCACTATATTTGTGTCCAGCCAGGTACAGCAGGCAGGAACAGGCTGCGCCCAACCACCAGCTGCCCATTTGTACCTGCCCGGACACAACAATATAGGGAATCCCTTTTTTCTTTATTATTTCATGAATTTCATGAAATAATTAAAAAAAAAAATACGTGGGGCTTCTTCCTATTTGTGTGTCCAGCCAGGTACAACTAGGCAGCTGGGGGATGGAATCTGCAGCGCAGGGAGGCCCAAGCTTTCTGCCCCCCCCCCCCCGGTGCAAATTGCAGTCCGCAGCCACCCCGGAAAATGGCGCGTTCATAGAAGCTGGATGCTGTACCTGGCTTGCATACAAAAATATGGCAAAGCCCATGTCAAAACTTTTGGGAAAAATTAATTAAAAAATAAATAATAATTTAGGGACTGCATCTTTATTAACTCCTCAAATGTCATTTAGTGTTAAAATAAAGGATTTATTTAAAAAAAAATTGGCGTGGGATCCCCCATAATTTTAGGCTTTAGCGGAGGTTAAGCAGACGGCTGGGGCAGATGTTTGAAGCCTGGGAAGTGGGTAATACCCACGGAGCTTCCCAGACTACTAATATCAGCCCCCAGCTGAATACCTAGCCTTTACTAGCTATTAAAATGGGGGACCCCCCCCCAAAAAATGACGTGGGGTACCCCCTATTTAATAGCTAGCAAAGGCTAGGCAGACAGCTGGGGGCTGATATTAATAGCCCAGGAAGGGTGCCATGAATATTGGCCCCCTCCCAGGCTAGAAACACCAGCCGTCAGCCGCCCCAGAAATGGCGCATCCATAGGATGCGCCAACTCTGGCACTTAGCCTCGCTCTTCCACGCTGCCCTGTAGTGGTGGCAGGGGGTAATAGGGTTGGGGTTCATGTCAGAGCCAGCTGCCATGAAGCCCAGGTTAGTAATGATGGGCGTCTATAAGACACCCCATTACTAACCTACAAAGTGTTAAAAAGAAAAAACACACTACACCCAGAAAAAAATAATATATTTGAAATAAAACACACCATTTTATTTAATTCTTAGTTTACTAAAAAAAAATAGTTACCTGTCCACATTCCTGCGCTGATCTCCCATGCACAGCTGTCACATCTGGAGATGGTGACAGCTGTGCATGGCTGCTGTAAGCTCACACTGCCGGGAACACGTCCGCTCCCGGCAGCGGGAGCCACTGACTGAGGTCACCGGAGTGCATTCAGGCAGCGCAGCTCCGGAGACCTCCTTTATGGCACTGCTGTACCGTGGGAATTTCTCACGATACAGCAGGGCCGTAAAGGAGCTAACCGGAGCAGCGCTGCCTGAACTCCGGCGAACCCACTTATGCAATGACGGGGCTGCTTTACGGCCCCATCATTCTAGCGGCGGCAGCGGTTCAGAGCGGTCACATTCTATGTGGCTGCTCTAAACTGGAGATCTTCGTGGGACACTCGTGGACTACTACGGAGGGGTAAGGATAAGGTTGTGGTTTATTATTTTATATTTTATTACAGGAGATCGATGGCTTCGGGGAATTAGGTGTCTAGGTGAGTATAGGTGTAGTTTTTTATTTTTTACTTTATTTTAGGTGGCGATCGGCGGGGACAGGTAATGTATGAACTAATTTATTGTAGGTAACCACTGGCCACAAATGACATGTATTTAACATTTATTGGGGACACAGTAGGGCAATTTAAATAGCAGGATCAGGCTGATGGGAATTACTGCTCCCATCGAGCTGATCGTGCTGGCACGAGTGGACGGGGGACAGACATAGGCCGATGGGAGTAGTAGTGTCACATCGGCCTATGTCTGCCTGCACGCACACACCCGCAGACATCGCACAGACACCGCACACACCCGCAGACATCGCACAGACACCGCACACACCCGCAGACATCGCGCAGACACACGCACAGACACCGCACACATCGCACAGACACCGCACACACCCGCAGACATCACGCAGACACACGCACAGACACCGCACACATCGCACAGACACCGCACACACTCGCAGACACACGCACAGACACCCACACACACCAATCATGACGGGCTGATCGTCTGGGAAGTGACGCTGTGCGGCCAGCCAATCACTGTAATGCCCACAAACAACATGGCTGCGGCATTACAGTGACTGGCTGGCAATCCCTGCATGTTCATTGGCTCTGTAAAGAGCACCAAACATGCAGGGCGGAGACCCGAGTTCCCGCCCGAGTAACCCGGAAATGCTCGGTGCTCGCCGAACATCCCGAGTAGCGTGATGCTCGGGCGAGTGCCGAGCAGTGTCGAGCATGTTCGCTCAACACTAGTGGCCATCATTACTTTAAGAAATTAAGGTCAGTCAGTCCGAAAAATTGGGCAAACTTTGAAAGTGTCCCCAAGTGCAGTTGCAAAAACCATCAAGCGCTACGAAGAAAATGGCTCACATGAGGACCGCCCCAGGAAAGGAAGACCAAGAGTCACCTCTGCTTCTGAGGATAAGTTTATCCGAGTCACCAGCCTCAGAAATCGCAGGTTAACAGCAGCTCAGATTAGAGACCAGGTCAATGCCACACAGACTTCTAGCAGCAGACTCATCTCTTCAACAACTGTTAAGAGGAGACTTTGTGCAGCAGGTCTTCATGGTAACATAGCTGCTAGGAAACCACTGCTAAGGACAGGCAACAAGCAGAAGAGACTTGTTTGGGCTAAAGAACACAAGGAATGGACATTAGACCAGTGGAAATCTGTGCTTTGGTCTGTTCAGTCCAAATTTAAGATATTTGGTTCCAACCACCGTGTCTTTGTGCAATGCAGAAAAGGTGAACGGATGTACTCTACATGCCTGGTTCCCACCGTGAAGCATGGAGGAGGAGGTGTGATGATGTGGGGGGTGCTTTGCTGGTGACACTGTTGGGGATTTATTCAAAATTGAAGGCATACTGAACCAGCATGGCTACCACAGCATCTTGCAGCGGCATGCGATTCCATCCGGTTTGCGTTTAGTTGGACCATCATTTATTTTTCAACAGGACAATGACCCCAAACACACCTCCAGGCTGTGTAAGGGCTATTTGACCAAGGAGGAGAGTGATGGGGTGCTACACCAGATGACCTGGCCTCCACAGTCACCAGACCTGAACCCAATCGAGATGGTTTGGGGTGAGCTGGACCGCAGAGTGAAGGCAAAAGGGCCAACAAGTGCTAAGCATCTCTGGGAGCTCCTTCAAGATTGTTGGAAGACCATTTCCGGTGACTACCTCTTGAAGCTCATCAAGAGAATGCCAAGAGTGTGCAAAGCAGTCATCAAAGCAAAAGGTGGCTATTTTGAAGAACCTAGAATATAAGACATATTTTCAGTTGTTTCACACTTTTTTGTTACGTAAGTAATTCCACGTGTTAATTCATAGTTTTGATGCCTTCAGTGTGAATGTACAATTTTCATAGTCATGAAAATACAGAAAAATCTTTAAATGAGAAGGTGTGTCCAATCTTTTGGTCTGTAGTATATATATTTAAAAAAGTCTGGTATACACCAGTAAATTATAACTGTGGTTTTGCCTTTTCACGTTAAAAAATCTCTATTATCCAGCTTTTGTTATTTTTTCTATAAAGAAAAACAGTAATAGTTTCTCCCTGATTGTTCAGATTGTTTAAAAGAGTCGGGTGTAGGCCAGAGAAATAGAACTGTGTTTTTCCTCTTCCATGGTTCTAATCTACTTTTTATTACCCTTTTTCCATTGATTGTGCAAGTGTAAGCTATTTTACTTCCTTTACAATGGGCAAGGCGCATGGCAAGGGACATGGAACTGGACGTTCTGGTGATGGTGCGTGCAGAGGACTGGGCCGTGGCCAAGGTGAAAATGTGCAACAACCAACAGCCACATCTTCTTGCTCCCACTTCTTGACCGAATTACTACGGAAGCACAGAACAACACCAGTATTGCGAACTGATCAGTGTGAACAGGTTATTAATTGGATAGCAGATAATACTTCCAGTTACCTGGGCACCACCACCTCCGGTCTGTCTTCAACACGGTCAGATCTTAGTAGCCATGAGTCTCGAATGCATACTCCTCCTAACCCTGATGCTACTTCCTCCCACCATGCCGAGTGTCGTCAGACTGCAACTGATCCCACACTTGGACACTCTGAAGAGCTGTTCACTGGTCCATTTCCAGATTTGTGCCCCTCGCCTGCTCCGCTTGAAGTGGTGGAAGAGGAGATCCCATGTAGCGATGCCCAAATATTTGAACAGCCATGGCCACAGGAAGTCGACGCTGGCAATTTGTCACAAGAAGTAGACAATGATGAGACACAATTGCCAGGAAGTGAGGAGGAGGATCGTGGTGCGCAAGTGGAAGAGGAGGAGATGGTGGATGATCTGACCCAACATGGCAGGAGGACATGGAGAGCGAGACCAGCAGCACACAGGGTGAGGGAGGCAGACTACCCCAACAGGCAGGAAGAAGCCGTGTGGTGGCCGCACACAGAAGGCAGGCAACAGTTCCCTGTAACACCAACACGAGGGACGTTGCTAGTACAACCTGTAGGTCTTCCAGAGTCTGGAATTTTTTTAAAGACTCTGCTGATAACCCCAAAAAGGCCATTTGTACCACCTGCCATGCCAGCATCAGCAGGGGTGACAAAACTACCAGCCTGACCACCACCAGCATGATCAGGCACAAGGCAGCAAAGCACCCGTCTTTGTGGGGTGAACCCCAGGGTCCACGACCAGTGTCAGCAGGTGTCACCACTGCTTCTTCCACTGTTGTGCATGCAATAGAAACCCCTGTTGTGTGTTCAAGGCAATCCCCTGTCCATACTGCATGCAAAGATGCCCCCTCCTCTCAGTCTTCACTTGTTATGGCGGTTTCTCAAGAAACAGCATCAACGTCCACGTCCCACCGCAGCGTTCAATTGTCCATATCCCAGACTTTTGAATGAAAGCGGAAATTCGCAGCTAACGCCCCACAGGTCACAGTCCTAAATTCACACATTTCATGACTGCTTGCATAAGAAATGCTGCCTTTTAGGCTGGTGGAGACGGAATTCTTCCGCAACCTTATGACGGTGGCCGTCCCTCGGTACTCGGTCCCCAGCCGACACTATTTTGCCCGGTGTGCCATCTCCGCACTACACAAGCATGTGTCCCAAAACATCTGCCGTGCCCTCAACAACGCAGTTACTGGGAGAGTCCACCTGACAACGGACACGTGGACAAGTGCTTGTGGCCAGTGACGGTACATCTCCCTTACGGCACACTGGGTAAACATAGTGGAAGCCGGGACCCAGTCGGACCTTGGGACGGAACACATCCTCCCCACACCGAGGATTGCGGGCCCTATGTCAGTCAGAGTTTCCCCCACAGTGTACAGCTTCTGCGCATCATCCTCCTCCTCCTTCTCATGTTCAGCCTCCATCTCAGATATCACCACATCAGTTACAAGCTGGAAACACTGCAGTACTGCCTCCGCCAAGCGGCAACAGTCTGTGCTGAAACTCATAAGCTTAGGTGAGAAACCTCACACTGCTTGTGAGTTGTGGACAGCTGTGAAAGAGCAGGCAGATCTGTGGCTGACACCGCTGAACCTACATCCAGGCATGGTCGTGTGTGACAATGGCTGTAACCTGGTGGCGGCTCTGAGGCGAGGCGAGATCACACACGTACCATGCCTAGCTCATGTGCTTAACCTCGTGGTTCAGCAGTTTCTTAAATCGTACCCCGAGTTGCCAGATCTGCTCATCAAAGTACGCCGCCTGTCAGCTCATTTTCACAAGTCGGCTACATGTTCCGCCGCCCTTGCTGTGTTGCAGCAGCGTTTGCAGCTTTCGTCACACCGACTGGTGTGTGATGTCCCCACACTTTGGAACTCTACCCTCCACATGTTGCAAAGGATTTGTGAGCAGAAGAGAGCAGCTGTGGAGTACCAGCTGCAACAAGGCCATCGATATTCAGGTCAGACTCCACACATAAGACCTCAGGAGTGGACCTGGATGTCTGACATATGAACCATCTTGACAAACTTTGAGGAGTCCACCAAGATGGAGAGTGGCGATGACGCCATCATTAGCATCAGCATTCCACTTGTCTGTCTTTTGCAACGCTCTCTGCAGTGAATTAAAGAGGAGGCATTGCAGCCAGAGTATGATGAGATGAATCAAGAAGCCGTAGCGGTCGATTACACACAGCCCAGTCTCATCTCATCCCAACGTGCATTGGGGGACAATGAGGGAGAGGAGGAGGAGGAGGAGGAAGAACAGGATCTTGTATCATGTGCTGTAGACGGTAGTACCTGTACAACTGTCATACCGTCGGTTCAGCGTGGGTGGCCTCAGGACAGGGGGGAGGAGGAGGAGGAGAGCATGGTCAGTCGTCATCTTGGTGAGGACACGGAAGTCTTGCCCATTACCAGTCTGGCATGCATGGCTGACTTTATGTTACGCTGCCTTAACCGTGACCCTCGTGTTGTTAAAATGTTGGGTGACAGTCATTACTGGTTGGTGACACTTTTAGACCCTCGCTACAAGGAGAACTTTCACTCTCTTATTCCTGAGGTGGAGAGGTCTACAAAAATGGGGCAGTACCAAAAGGCCCTTGCTGCAGAAGTGTTAAAAAAATTCCCATCTGAACACGCTAGCGGCAGAGGTCACAGTTCGCTGCCCAACCAAGGCGTACACGCGAGAGAGACGCAACTCCAATCCAGCAGAGGCAGAAGAACACTGCCAACGTTCTGGGACAGTTTTCTCAAACCCTCCCTTCGGACAGACCATGAGGTGCGGGGTACTCTCACAAGGAGTGGAAAGTTTCAAAAGATGGTGAGGGAGTACCTTGCCGACCGTACAAGCATCCTCCGTGATTCCTCTGTGCCTTTTAATTATTTGGTATCCAAGCTGGACACTTGGAATGAACTCGCTCTGTATGCCTTGGAGGTCCTGGCCTGCCTTGCCGCTAGTGTGTTATCGGAGCGTGTTTTTAGTGCCGCTGGGGGAATTATAACTGATAAGCGGACTCGTCTGACAACTGACAATGCTGACAAGCTGACCCTTATCAAAATGAACAAGGGCTGGATTGGGCCAGACTTCTCATCACCACCAAATGACAGCAGAGTAACATAAAGTCAAATCCACTGTGTTATTTCGGGAGGTGTATTCACATGCACCGCTTCACACCGACACATGGGTATACGCTTCCTCATTTCGGCTGTTTTATGTTCTTCTCCTTATCCTCAGCCTCCACCACCACTATACCACCAGGGTGACCATGGTCCGTGTTGCCATTATTGAAAGTTCCTCCGTCCTTATTTTTGTCAGCTTTTGCTTGGAAGGCATAAGCAAAGACTGTGGTAGACCCACTCCCCAATAATGAGAATAATATTTTTAAGATGCTGTACTGTATGGCTCTTGTAAGGGGCAATAAAACCGTCTTGTTAAGCTACTGCGACCTCCACCACTTTTCCAAGGCGCATTCAAACCGTCTTGTTAAGCTACTGCGACCTCCACCACTTTTCCGAGGGGCATTAAAACCGTCTTGTTAAGCTACTGCGACCTCCACGTCTCTTCTGAGGGGCATTAAAAGCATCTTGTTAAACCACTCTGAACTCCACAGCTCTTCCAAGGGGCATTGAAATGTTGTTTTTAATTAACTCTAACCTACACGACTCTTCGAACGGGCATTGCATTTCCTCCTAATTTTTGGCAGCTTTTGCTTGGAAGGCATAAGCAAAGACTATGGGAGACCCACTCCCCAATAATGGGAATAATGTTTGTAATATGCTGTACTGCATGGCTCTTGTAAGGGGCATTGCAAGCTCCTCCGTCCTAATTTTTGGCAGCTTTGCTTGGAAGGCATAAGTAAAGACTATGGGAGACCCACTCCCCAATAATGGGAATAATGTTTGTAATATGCTGTACTGCATGGCTCTGTAAGGGGTATTGCAAGTTCCTCCGTCCTAATTTTTGGCAGCTTTTGCGTGGAAGGCATAAGCAAAGACTATGGGAGACCCACTCCCCAATAATGGGTATAATGTTTGTAATATGCTGTACTGCATGGCTCTTGTAAGGGGCATTGCTAGTTCATCCGTCCTAATTTTTGGCAGCTTTTGCTTGGAAAGCATAAGCAAAGACTATGGGAGACCCACTCCCCAATAATGAGAATAATGTTTGTAATATGCTGTACTGCATGGCTCTTGTAAGGGGCATTAAAACCGTCTTGTTAAGCTACTGTGACCTCCACATCTCTTTCGAAGGGCATTAAAACCATCTTGTTAAGCTACTGGGACCTCCACGTTTCTTCTGAGGGGCATTAAAAACGTCTTGTTAAGCTACTGTGACCTCCACGTCTCTTCAAAGGGGCATTAAAAGAGTCTTCTTAAGCCACTCTGAACTCCACAGCTCTTCCAAGGGGCATTGAAATGTTGTTTTTAATTACCTCTAACCTCCACGACTCTTCCAACGGGCATTGCATTTACTCTTAATTTTAGTCAGCTTTTGCTTTTCAATGCAAAGGCGAAAACTAAGGGAGATCCGCTCCCCAACAATGGATAGAAGGTTTTTAGTATGCTGTAATACACGTCTGTTTCAAGGGGCATTGCAGTTGCTCATAATTTTTGGAAAGCCTTCCATTCACTGCTTAGGCCAACAGTGTACAGGAGACCCAGTTGCTATAAATGGAAAAAACGGTTTAGTTAAGGCCCTCTGACCTCCATGTCATTTCCAAGGGGCATTGGAGTGCCTCGAAATTTTTGGTAGGCATTGCACTCACTGCATGCCCTATAACTGTGCAGCTGAACCTCTGGTTTTGTTGCAGAAACATATCCTACAAGACACATGTGGTTGACTGGCCTGATATTGATGTGAATGGTCCCTGTTCCTCCTGCTCTTTCTCCTTTGCCACCACCTCATCCATCATTTATCACCTGAAGCTTTGTTTTAACGGTAGTCAAAGAACTGGGATAGTAGCAGGAAAACATCCAGCAATCCTCGGAGAAGGTAGGATATGCGCCAAAACGCTGACCACCTCAGGCCTAGCCGCTACTACATACATGCACTTGCATTCCAAGAAAACAAAGCAGATGCTAACTTCTAGCATCATCATCATGCTCCTCACCTTGGCACTCTCAACTCCCATGATGGAGAAGCCAGGGCCCACCGGAGTAGTCTGGTTCTCTGGTGGGCTCGTCCAATGCTGTCCTATAGCAGGCCGGGCTAAGAAAAGTGTGTGGGGGGAAGTTGACAGGAGAAATATGGGCGGCTGGGGACCGTTTATGGACACATCGGCTGCACCCAGGCGGTTGAGGACCGTGTGTGGACACCCGGCAACGGGGCGGCTGGGGACCGAGTATGGACACCCGGCCGCTCCCTGGCGGCTAGGGACTGAGTATGAACACATGGCCGCCCCCTGGCGGCTAGGGACCGAGTGTGGACACTCGGCCGCCGGGCGGCTGGGGACTGAGTATGGATACCAGGCCGCCAACGCAGCCATGATGTGGTGGCCAGATTCCGCCTCCACATGCCTAAAAGGCCCAATTTCAAGTGGAAGCAAGCAGTATGGTGGGGGTGGGTGGGTGGCAGGCTGCATACTTGCACTTGCATTGCAAGGAATGGGAGAGGTACAATTGAACACTGCCCTGCGACAAGGACTTGAACGGGGATAGCTGCAAGTCTGCAACGACAGGTGCAGGGTGGGAGGCATCTTCGCATGTACCATGAACAAGGGTTTGGCATGCACACACTACAGCGGAATAGGCTGTCCTTCCCACTAAATGCACTGGGGAGGGCACAGGTAATGTTTTGGTATGCGCGCTTAATCTTATGTATAAGGCTCACCGGGACAAATAGGGGCGGCTGGGGACTGAGTATGGATAACTCGCTGCCGAAGCAGCCATGAGGTAGTGGCCAGCTTCGGCCTCCTCCAAACTAAAAGGCCCCATTTCAAGTGCAAGCTAGCAGTATGGTATTGCAGTCTGGGGGTGGGTGAGTGGCAGGCTGCACACTTACGCTTGCATTCCAAGAAAACAAAGCAGATGCTTACTTCTATCATCATCATCATCATGCTCCTCACATTGGCACTCTCAACTCCCCTGATGGAGAAGCCAGGGCCCACCGGAGGAGTCTGGTTCCCTGGTGGGCTCGTCCAATGCTGCCCTAAAGAAGGCCGGGCTAAGAAAAGTGTGTGGGGGGAAGTTTACAGGAGAAATAGGGGCGGCTGGGGACCGTTTATGGACACCCGGCTGCCCCCTGGCTGCTGGGGACCGAGTGTGGACACCCGGCCGCCGGGCGGCTGGGGACCGAGTATGAAACCAGGCCGCCAACACAGCCATGACGTGGTGGCCAGATTCCGCCTCCACATGCCTAAAAGGCCCAATTTCAAGTGCAAGCAAGCAGTATGTTATTGCAGCCTGGGGGTGGGTGGGTGGTTGGCGTTTTATTGTGAGCCCTTAAAAGTGGCTTAATACCTCTAACCACGTTGTTGACAGCAGTGACCTGGGGGTCAGAAATGCTTCCTGGGGCGATCCCCATGCTGTCCCCATGTCATTTTAGCACTGTCACTATCGTTTTGGGCACTTGTTAGGCTTTTAAAAGACTGCCGGGGGTGCCGCCGCAAAAATGCTCGGATCTCCCATAGACTAACATTAGGCTCGCTGCTCGGGTCGAGCACCCGAGTATCACGGCGAGCTCGGCCCTGGCTTCGAGCACCCGAGCATTTTAGTGCTCGCTCAACACTAAGCTACACATCAAAGCCCCCACACAGGTCTCTCATGTGTTAATGGGTATATAGGGGGCTTCTACATTACTGGTAGTACAAAAACTCTGGAAAAGCAAAATGGCTCCTTGCCCCGAAAAGAGATTCAGAAAATTCTGCGCTCCCAAATCCAAATTCCCCCGCCCTTCTGAGCACCGCAGTGTGCCTAAACCACATTTAGAGTCCTCATGTTTGACAGGGGCATAATTTCCAAAATGGGGTCGCTTGAGGGGGGATTCTGCTCTAACACTTAGGGGCTTTGAATATGGAGTCCACAAAATATTCTAGGATAATCTTCGCTCCAAGAGGTAAATATCGCTCTGTCCCTCCCGAGTGTCGCCGTGTGGCCAAGCAGTACTGTACAGCAACATATGAGGTACTGCCACATTCAGCAGAAATTATGGGACAAATTTTGGTAGTTCCCAATTACATGTAGGGTGTTGGCATACGCAGGAGAAATTGCACAACAAAATGAGAGGCCCATTTTCTCCTGTTACCCATGTGAAAATAAAAAAAAATTTGGCCTAAAAAAAAATGTGATTTTTTTTATTTTCACGGCTTGACGTTATAAACTTCTGTGAAGCACCTGGGGGTTCAAAGTGCTCACCATACATCTAGATAAGTTCATTGAGGGGTGTAGTTTCCAAAATGGGGTCACTTACAGGGGGTTTCTACTGTTGAGCCCCTGGTGTGCCTATCCAAATGCGTTCACTGATTATTCCAGCAAATTTTGAATTCAAAAAGTCAAATAGCGCTCTTCCCTTCCGAGCCCTGCCGTGCACCCAAACAGTGGTTTTCTGCCAAATATTGGGTATCAGCATGCTCAGGAGAAATTGCACAATATATTTTGGGGTCCATTTTTATCTGTTACCCTTGTGAAAATAAAAAAAAATGGGTCTAAATTTAATTTGTGAAAAAAGTTAAATGTTAAATTTTTCTTCCTCATTGCGTCAGTTACTGTGAAGCACCTAAAGGGTTAATAAACTTCTTGAATGTGGTTTTGAGCACCTTGAGGGGTGCAGTTTTTGGAATGATGTCGCTTTTGGGTATTTTCTGTCATATAGACACCTCAAAGTCACTTCAAATGTGATGTGGTCCCTAAAAAAATGGTTTTGTAAATTTTGTTGTAAAAATGAGAAATCATTGGTAAACTTTTAACCCTTACAACTTCCTAACAATTTTTTTTTCCCAAAATTGTGCTCATATAAAAGTAAGCATGTGGGAAATGTTATTTATTAACTATTTTGTGTGACATATCTGATTTCAGGGCATAACAATTCAAAGTTTGAAATTTGCAAAATGTTCTAAATTTTTGCCAAATTTCCATTTTTTTTTTTAAATAAGTAAACTCAAGTCATAACAAACTAATTTTACCACTATCATGAAGTACAATATGTCACAAAAACAAACAAACAAACAATCTCGGAATCAGGGGGATCCGTTGAAGTGTTTTAGAGTAATTACCTCTTAAAGTGGCAATGGTCAGAAATGAAAAAATTGGGCTGGTCATTAACCTACAAAGTGGCTCTGTCCTTAAGGGGTTAATCTCAAGTGTATTTTTTAAACTTTGTAAAGAAATTAAAAAAAAAAAAAAGGTACACATTTTTCTTAGAAATATATCTATATTGGGAATAGGTGCTACAGTGCTGATATGTATTGGTAAGTGTAAATTCAGGAGTAAACTAAACTGTTCATTCAAAAACAGAATTATTTTCTAGTTAATATTTATAACAAGTGAAATCGACCACTGAAAATAGTTCCTCAGAGCCGATAAGGGGCTGAAGTCGTACAGCTAGTGTCTGATAGCATGTATGTTTGAAACATGCATCAAAATCTGCACAGGTGACAGTTGAACCTGCTGGTGCCCAGTGGCTTCTCAGGAGATAACAGGTCCCTCTATATTAGAGATGAGCGGGGCTGGTGCCATTCCAGCAGGAGAGGACTTCTGATGGGTTTGTGCTTATACACTTACAATGCAGAAACATAGGACTATGAATGGTATCTTTCTTGCACTGCCCTCATATTACTCTTTATGACACTTATTATATATATGTAATATGCCTCCTGCTGGAGAGATCGCCATTCTCCTATTGCTGCATCTATCTTCCTGAATTTTACAATTTTAATTAATAAAATTTGATATATTGTCTATGTTATGGGCTTAAGACCATTATCTCTCTCTCTCTCTCCTCTCCTCTGTCACTTGCCTTTATATTGATCCATTTCTTTTGGGTCATGTTCATGAGTACCCTCTAATTGTGTCTTTATACCGTGCAAACACCAATGCATAGTTCTATATACAGTACAGACCAAAAGTTTGGACACACCTTCTCATTTAAAGATTTTTATGTATTTTCATGACTTTGAAAATTGTACATTCACACTGAAGGCATCAAAACTATGAATTAACACATGTGGAATTATATACTTAAGAAAAAAGTGTGAAACAACTGAAAATATGCGTAGCACCCCATCACTCTCCTTCATGGTCAAATAGCCCTTACACAGCCTAGAGGTGTGTTTGGGGTCATTGTCCTGTTGAAAAATAAATGATGGTCCAACTAAACGCAAACTGGATGGAATAGCATGCCGCTGCAAGATGCTGTGGTAGCCATGCTGGTTCATTATGCCTTCAATTTTGTATAAATCCCCAACAGTGTCACCCGCAAAGCCCCCCCACATCATCACACCTCCTCCTCCATGCTTCACGGTGGGAACAAGGCATGTAGAGCCCATCCGTTCACCTTTTCTGCGTCGCACAAAGACACAATGGTTGGAACCAAAGATCTCAAATTTGGACTCATCAGATCAAAGCACAGATTTCCACTGGTCTAATGTCCATTCCTTGTGTTCTTTAGCCCAAACAAGTCTCTTCTGCTTGTTACCTGTCCTTAGCAGTGGTTTCCTAGTAGCTATTTTACCATGAAGGCCTGCTGCACAAAGTCTCTTCTTAACAGTTGTTGTAGAGATGTGTCTGCTGCTAGAACTCTGTGTGGCATTGACCTGGTCTCTAATCTGAGCTGCTGTTAACCTGCGATTTCTGAGGCTGGTGACTCGGATAAACTTATCCTCAGAAGCAGAGGTGACTCTTGGTCTTCCTTTCCTGGGGCGGTCCTCATGTGAGCCAGTTTCTTTGTAGCGCTTGATGGTTTTTGCAACTGCACTTGGGGACACTTTCAAAGTTTGCCCAATTTTTCGGACTGACTGACCTTCATTTCTTAAAGTAATGATGGCCACTCGTTTTTCTTTACTTAGAATTTGTATTATGGCAAGAAAAAAGCAGCTAACAGTCTATTCAGTAGGACTATCAGCTGTGTATCCACCTGACTTCTGCACAACACAACTGATGGTCCCAACCCCATTTATAAGGCAAGAAATCCCACTTATTAAACCAGACAGGGCACACCTCTGAAGTTAAAATCATTTCCGATGCCAAGAGTGTGCAAAGCAGTCATCAAAGCAAAAGGTGGCTACTTTGAAGAACCTAGAATATAAGACATATTATCAGTTGTTTCACACTTTTTTGTTAAGTATATAATTCCACATGTGTTAATTCATAGATTTGATGCCTTCAGTGTGAATGTACAATTTTCAAAGTCATGAAAATACAGAAAAATCTTTAAATGAGAAGGTGTGTCCAAACTTTTGAACTGTACTGTACACACACACGTAGGTCAATTCATTAAAGCATTTAGGTTATTATTCTGGCATAAAACACTTTGAAAATTTAGAAATGTTTTGTACGACGCGAGGATTTAGAAAAACAAAATTGTGACTCTTGGCTTTTTTGCCACAATTATCACCCAGATTTGGGTGGTGACCCCTGCTTGTCCAAGTCACAAATTCATGATGAGTGGTTGGTTTCCTACAGGGACTGGGGTAAGATTTGTGGCCGGGTGCACACGGAGGCTCGGGTAACTTCATGCCTCGCCTGATTCTTTGGGATGCATGCATCTCCTAATGAATACAGCGCCTCGCACTCCTCTATGTCCCATCATCTAGACCGGTGTGCTGGTTTGATGAATCAGAGCCTTAGTGTGTATCTCGATAAGTGTATAGTACGTTGTACACACATGATGTAAGATGTTACACTCAGTATATAGTTTATGGCACTCGCCTTACCATGATGTCACAGTATATTATAATAATGCAGACAGTGCAGTGCTATATGTACAATACATGAACTGTCAAATTACTTTAATTAAAATCACATTTAGAACAGATTATTTTTAGACAAGTATGTTTTTGCATGGTTTTATCCAATATTCTAACTGGCATGTAGAAGTGCAGCCATAAGTGAGACTGATCAGCTTCACTATGTACTGTGAGGGGTTCAAGCTAATGTCCACTTAATAAAGAATATCAAAAGAATTGTGTCAGAAGAACCTTTGGCTGCTGTTATTCTTTAGGTCCCAATACCTGTGGACAAAAGTCTCCACCCTGTATTGTTATGTGCCTTCATGCTAAATGGTCAGGCTACATCTATTGTCATCCTAAGAAGGACTAATAGTAGAAAAGCTGGAATAAACACTTCCGGTGCCATTTCTAATAATCTTCTGTATACACAGGACATTCATAGCTTCAGCCATCTATCTGAATAGGCTTTTCTCATGCTCTATATTGTGTAGTAAATGCTACTACCCCACCGGGAACAGCCGGCGCCTTTTACACTGTAATGCAGGAATTATTTGACTCCTGTGCTCATTTCCATTAAGTTAATATAGTGTCTTATATCTACTCCACTTCAGGCATCTAAATAGATTGAGTTGTAATGCATTGGCTCTTAGAAAAAGTTGCTTTTTTAGGCTAGAAGTTTTTCTGTTAATTACAATCTACCATTACATAATATATTATATATTTGCAATGTAAATATATTGTTGTCTAACTACTTTACTTACAATCATGTGTTATAATAAAGCATTGACTGCACAAAATGAAGCTAGCATTATATTTTGATCAGATTTAGCGTATGTGAATATCTGAAAAATCTGCTGCAAATACTGATGTGTTGGCAGGAAAAATTCTGCATAAAGCTATATTCACACTTGTTTTTGCTTTGTTTTTTTCTGCAGGCAAAACCTGCTCTCTTGGCAGTAAATCTGCTTACAAAAAGCAGGTTTTACCACCTGTACTGTTTGTATCTAGTATATACTGTCTGTATTAGGTTTGTTTCCCTCCTTTAAAATATTGTAAAATTCCAATAAAAAATATTGAAACATTTTGAAAGGCAGGTTTTGCTGTGGATTATATGTGTCAATTATCTACATTTCATGTTTGAAAAAAGATCGATTTATTCCCCCAAAAAATTGAGCATAAGCACAGGGTTGCTTTTTTTGCAGTGTTGTTCCACTTTCTCATTGCTTTCTATGAAAAAATGCTTCAAAAAACACTGAAAGAATTGACAACACTGTATGGCTGAGAAATGGAACCCAGGAAAATGTTTTAACGATTTTTGGGAGTGTTATAGAACATAAAAAAGGACCTCAAAGTACATAATACTTGATGGATCCAAATATATTCAATTTTTTCGGTCCCAACTAAAAAAGCTGCAGCTATATAGTGGACAATGGACTGCACAGCCCTAATCCCTGTTTATAGACTGTATTCTGTCACACTCCCTGCTCCTGTGACTCTCTCCGTCTCTACACTAAATGCACAATATATGTGATACAAACAGTAAAGCAAAGGATTAGCCCTGACGAGGACTGTTCATATGATGGTTCAGCTTCAGCACCAGTGTGAACAGTACAGGACTCTTGTACAGGTGTGTGCACAGTACAACGATTCACTCTATGATGCCGTTGCACAGCTCTGTGACAGTTCGTATTAGAAGCAGAGTGCCGAGCCTGGCGCCGCCTGCTCTTCTATAATCTCTGATGAGGTCAGATGGCCAGAAAATCACAGTAATGTCCCTACCAAGATGGCTACGGCATTACAGTGTCTCACAGGTAATCACGCATGCTTATAGGCTGCGCATCATATGCAGGGCGGAGATTAGAGTTTGAATTCGAGCACCGCCCATTGCTCGCCGAGTAACGAGCACATCCGAGCATCGGGATACTTGAGTGATAACAGGAAATTAAAAGTATCTCAGATTCAGATAAGGAGATAATAAAACACATGAAAAAATAGACCACAGCTTTCCAGTTGTAATAGGAAAAGACAAGGTCTGGTAATGGTTCTATATACAAAGTGTAACTCTCTGCAATTTTATGCTGCTCAATTATTTTTTGTGCAAAATTAACTTGTAACTAAATTTGCTACTATTTTGAGTCAGTAAACTGGAATAAAAACATTGATAAATCCCCCCTATGGTATGTAGTGTAAACTTTATAGTACAACATTCACCATAATAAAGCAATCATGCTTAAAATGACAGAGCCCTGACCTAAACCCAATTGAGCATCTCTGGAGAGAACTGAAAATGTCTGTCCACCAACATTCATCATCCAACCTGATGGACCTGGAGAGGATCTGCAAGGAAGAATGGCAGAGGATCCCCAAATCCATGTGTGAAAAACTTGTTGCATCATTCCCAAGAAGACTCATGGCTGTACTAGCTCAAAAGGTGCTTCTACTCAATACTGGGCAAAGAGTCTGAATACTTATGACCATGTGATATTTCAGGTTTTCTTTTTTAATAAATTTGCAAAAATGTCTCCATTTCTGATTTTTTTTCAGTCAAGATGGGGTGCAGAGTGTAATTTAATGACAAAAAAACCCATGTTTTTAGAATTTACCAAATGGCTGCAATGAAACAAAGAGTGAAAAATTGAAAGGGGTCTGAATACTTTACGTACCCACTGTATATGCATCATGGTGAGGCATGCTGGAGGGTAAAGCATGGTGGATGTGGAGCCACAATGTATCACTGTAGGTTAATTGATTTGTTTTATCTACTACATAGTCTTGGATATAACATTACTAGTGGAGTCAAACTATCACTTTTAAAATAAAAATCCTCAATGCTAATCAGCAAATTGTACTAGAATTTTGCTTTGTGACTCCTGATGTAAACTCCTAAAAACATATTTTATTAGATACTATGTCAAATTTTGGACAGCACTCGGTTTTAAAAATAAAACACCCACAAAAATACACACAATATAGAAAGATAGTGATAATACCAGTATATTGCTGACTCGCTTCTACCTACCAGTAGGGGTTGGCACCCTACAACAATTGATAATGGCGCCCCCGTTCCTCGGCGGCTGTTCCTAGGGTGCCTAGTGTGCCGTAGCGTAGGTTTTCAGGATCTGACAAGATCATGCCATTATTGTTAGAAAATCTAATAGTACAAGAGGACCACATGTGTCCAAACAAAAACTACACTTTAAAACCCCTAAAAACCTATATATTTTATTAGAAACTATTTACGCGTCAGCCGATGGTATCAGAGACCTCCTTTCCCATAAGTATTTCAATTTATGACTCCATATGTAATAGAATATGATTATTGTTGCTATTCCCTGATAATACATGGTGCGGTATTACTTTTCTAGGTATAACATTTTGTTATAAAATGTACGAAACTCATTAGCTAAATGTCATATAGAAGTGCAGACATATGTGGGGCTGATTAGCATGAATACACACAAGACCGTACAGAGCGGAGCCGCTTTCTGCTTTATAAAGAATCACAAGAAATGTAAAATATACAAATAAAGAATCTTTGTCTATAGGAGTTTCAGAAAAAAAACTAATAGTAGCAGCTAAATAACGGCTACACCCTGTATTGTTTTATTTGCATCACAGCCTCCACTGATAAAGACTTGGGCTTTATTTGTACTTGTGAAGGATCATTGTCTTCTGTCTTGTTTTAAGTGAGGCCTAAGTGTCATTAGTGCTTTGGATCCAATTTTCATGATTATTTGATGGTAAAAACGGACACTGATCAGCGTTTGATTTGAGATTTTTACATATGGAAAAATAAATTGCAAAGCTTCTCCTACGTATTGCAATGTGCAGTTGATGATTTTCACAGGCTTATGGCCAACATTGATCAAGGTTTTTATTTTGCATGAATTCTTAAATATAACTAAAGATAATTGCAACCTGTAAAGATTTTCCCCATTTTTAGCAGAATTTAACCATTTTTCTCAGTTACATGTACTAATATTTGCAGGAAAAAATATAAAATTTAAACATTCAGATACAGATAAAAGGATAATACACCCAACTGGAAAGCTGCTGACAATTTTGCCTCAAATTGGAAACCCCACATCTTTGCCATCTCTAAAAAAAAAAGTCAAATAGTTTCCCTGGATCAACGTGACATCAATTCTCTATTTTTAATATTTAAAATACCAGAGATAAGTGGATCTGGCAAAATTAGAATTCGCCAAATTGAGCAGATTTCCTGTGCAGTTATTCTCCCCCATTTGAAAGTTCCTTATAATTTTCTATGGTAACTACAGATCTTAGAGCCTTATAAACATATGATCGGTGAGGTATGTTTTTCTTTTTATTTTTTGATACATCCTGTCTCTTAATATCCTGCTGCTCACTCTCCCTCATATCAACTACTAAGGGTCTCTTCTATTTGCCGTCATGATCTGCATCTTCAGGGTCTTCTCTCTAGAATGGGACTTCTGGCAGTGACCAGGCCTTGGGTGTCCCTGCAAGTTGTAAAATTGTATCATCGTGATGTGCACCGTAAATGTATGACGCACTGTGACCTCCATGTCCTGGAAGCAAATGAAAGTCCTGTTCTAGAATGAAAATTCCACAGAGGCAACTTGTAATCCTGAAAAAAAGAGAGGTCCTGAGGACTGGAGGATGGGAGTAAGCATGGGGAACTTTAAAAAAAATTATACATTGCTCATCTTTTTGATTTTATTTTTAGAGATTTTATATATTTTGCCTTCTACTGTTTAGCATAATGGGAGCCAGTTTGCTAAATTCAGGCAGAGCGAAACAAAAAAATACAAAGTTTATAAATAAAATGATTTTTATAAAAGGCAAATAAAATTCCATTCAATGCAACAAATTCGCCCATCGCCCATAAATAAAATCAGTATTAAGATACATTTTTGTGCTTTTCTATATGTGGTAATTGGAATGCCCTACCACAAGAGATATTGGTAAAATCAAACAACCCATGGCTCCTAACCGACATTGATTGAAGAAACTGAACACATTTCCATTGGTTGGAACAGATTGTATAACAGAAGCTGGTTCATGGAAAGAAAAATTGTGATAAGAAAAAAAGAGCTTGTTTCAGGGTCCTACATTATGTATGTTACTGAATGGAAATTGCTGAAATTATGCATAAAGAACATAGAACATTCATGCCAACCCATCTCACAAGGGACATTAAGAAAAGATGGTGGCTTCTTGGTCTGTTATGTTAGGAGTGGTAGTACTATTCAGAAGGGGAGGAGTTTCCTGAGCATTTGCATTTCACTCATGAATAAGGGGAGGAGTAAAGCTCATAAGATTTGTATAAAAGGAGAAGACATCTTGGTAGTTTCACAACCCTACTGCTGTTTGCTGGTTGATGATCACCAATCACTTAACAATGGATATCAAGGCACAGGAAAACCCTGAAGAGGTAATTATTGTACATACACTTTTTGAATGATACTTCTAGAAAGGAAGACTAAGAGGGTTTAGGATTTCTTACTGCAAATTCAGATTTTTTTTGTACCTTTTCTTAAATATTTAACATTTCTAAAATGTATTATAATTGTATTGGTCAGTATTGTACGTTACTAAAAATGGCAGAAATTACCCTATTTCCTACATACTAAGCATAGAGGATGTAATTCTCAAATATACAGGCCTTAGAAAAACTGTGCATAGTTGTTCAAGATACGATTCCCTTAAAATTGTTATTTTCTTTCTGGAGGATAGTCTGTTACACTAGATGGACCTCCACTGATCTGATCTGGATTGAATATTCTAATAAATGTTGTTGGCTAAGAGGTCACATTATTGCACTTTTTTTGCAATCTTTTCTACAGACCTTGACTGATGTTTCTTTCTGTCCCTCATACAGATATGTTGCTGTGGACCGGTCCTCTCTTCCACATATCCAGATGAGGAATCATTCCAGGATATGGGATGTCGGGCACACGGGGATTCTCCAGAGGGTGAATGGATCTGCCTGACCGACCTACTGCAACATGGTTCATCCAGGAAAAGGCTAAGACTTTTGCCTCCTCATCTCAAAACTTTTCTATTCATTCATTCTTAAAAAAAGTCAAACTGAGGACATACCCGAAGAGAGCGACACAGAGGAGGAACATAGCATGGACTTGTATAACAATGACGTAATGACAATACCAGAGCCTCATCCGAAAAAGAGGTTCATTGAACGTTTTCTTCAAGGACAATAATATTTATTATATTTTATGTTTAATAAAAAAGCTGAAATTATGCATACATGGATTGCACGTGTGTTGTGTCTTGCAAGTGTAAAACTCGCTGTTGTAAATCAAATTGCTTGTCTAATGAAATGAGCCAATATATTTAGGAAAGTTTCTAGAGGTTGTTACTGGTTCCCTTTCATGTAGTAAATAATGATCCTGAGCTGAATACACAAAAATAATCTCATTGTGAAAAATAAATAACCCTAGAGTAAATACATGAAGAATTCTCATTAGCAAATGGCCAAAACCAAAAAGAAAACACCAGGATCCTTCTGAATATATTTCATACTTCATTTTGTTTTAGAGATTCAATCAAGCTCCCTATGGCCCATAAATAAGGCTGACCATGAATTTGGATGTTGGGGTAAATGCTAAATTAAGCAAATATTTTAAATGCTGCAAAGGAAAAACAATTAGGATGCAGGTAACACAGAATAATGGCTGAGGTTTGCCCATGGATCATAAACAATAATGATGAGAAATTAAAGGGTGGAAAGAGTGGAAAACGGAAAATAAAGCAATAATGGTGGTATTGTCCATATGTTATACATCGGAAATAGTCAAAATCTTGCAGTAAAGCAGCAGCGATAAATGGTAAAGAATACAGCAGCAGCTACACAGAATAATAGCAACCGGCTATAATATACCAAACAGGTCACCGAGATATCCAGTATGTGAAAGGGAGAGAAAGCTTATACAGACGTGTAAGAACCAGATCAATAATATAAATCAATAATCCAATAACAGATAAAGACCTGGACATGTGACCTGTATGGGATAAACCCAGAAAGGATATAAAAGAAAGAAAATTCCGGGTCCCTGGGATATCTCCTGGTGACCTGTTTGGTTTATTATAGGCGGCTATTATTTTCTATTTCTATTATTTCAGTGCACTAAGCTTACTTTACTTATCTCTCCTACCTCCATCTATTTATGATATATATTACACATTAGGTATTGTTATAGTGTCACCTAGTTATCCCCTGTAGTCATTTCTCCTAGCACTATACAATATTCATCTTGGTGATATACTTTCCCTGTATCTATTTGTAATCATCTGTGCACAATGTATATTTTATATACCTATTTCCATCATGATAATCACGGCTTTTATTGCATTCTGGACATTGGTGGAAATGTTAAATTGTTATGGAATGCAACACCAATAAGAAAAAGGCAGGTAAGTACTTTACTGTAAAACTGAAATTAAAAAAATGAAGACTTCAAGAGAAGGGACCTGTGACAATAAAGGAAACACCTTGGAACATATTGTAGGGTGAATTCTTTGATTCTTAAAGCCACCTAAGTAATAAATGTTTGGACAAGTTGTATAATAAATGTAATTCTTCTAAGACGGTTCCCAATTAGACATTTTTAAATACAATGTTCTGTATGAATGAAATTGTAATAATTGTAATGTAAGAGCATATAAAACCTTACAAAGAATAGGACTACGATTAGTTTATACCTTGATCATTTTAGCATTCCACTTCCCGGCATGCTAGAAAACCATGCTTTTTCTGGAATCCCCATTATAACATTCATGCTTGCAGTGGTCTCACTTAGGGTATTGGAATGCTAATGGTCAAATTAGCAATCAATGAGAGTTAAAAGTTTCTCTTGTAAATTAAACATAACTGTTTGTTTTGATACAAAATTTACAATTAAGCCAAGTACAAAAGGAAAAGAGACTATTGAAAACCATGTAACTGTCAGTGTTATGCAGTTAGGTGTAAAAAATGTTCTCATGGGCAGATCATTATAATGCTAATTTCAGGCTTTACACTAAACAGTAGAAACATGTTGTATAGCTAGTTTTCTCTGTTGTGATCAGAGCACAGCCAGTTTTAATCGTCAGCACCAGAAAAAAAAAATTGTCCCATGTATATGACTGTGCACATGTGAGTGAGCCTTTAAAAAAAAGTGTGTTGAGAGCATCCTAAAAGGGCAAAAACTTTCCAATCATTTTTTATAATGAACATGAAACTAAAGCTGCCACCATTATGTCAGAAAAAATACACAATAGCCTTGATAAGTAGAGTGTTTCATATTGTACTAGAACATCTCAGTAACATCTGGAAGTCTCCCTCCCACAACAGTGAAAAACTATAAAAAAAATGTATGTATTATAACAATATATTTTATATATCGATTCATGACAAACATAGTTTTGTAGGAATAACAAGAAATTTAACAATAGAGCCAACAATGGACCAATCCCATAAAATAATGTTCACACTATTTTTTCACAAACAATACATGGTTATCTCTGAATAGTGTGAATACTTATGAAATAGGGAAGATTAAGAATTTGGAAGCAGATTATTACATGGAAGAACAGAAGATCAGGTAGATTTCTGAGTGGGTCTTACCTAACATTGTAATTCTAGACCATATTCTAAATTAGATCAAATTTACTGTAAAAAAAGTTCATAATTCTTGAAATTAATATGTTTGTGGGGATGTAGTAGCATTGGTGACTTTGTTGCTGCAATTAAAATTGTTAAAAAATTTATTTATGTTGTGACAAGAAAAGTCCAGGAGTTGAATAATTCTAAGAATAATTGGGTTTAAACCTTTGCCTTTAATTCTGTAAAGAGCATTACATTTTATTTTCAAAATGCCCAGTGTACCAAGGAATACCATTTATAAAACATCATAGACATAAAAACTTGCATAAATCCCCCCTTCCAGAAAGCTTTTCAAGTTTTCATTCCATATCCTATGGATGGGTGATATTGTATTATATTGAAAATAGTTTTTCAATGAGCTAATCGTGAAAAATGTCTGAGGATGATAAAGAAAAGGAAATTCCTTTAGACTCCAGGAATATAATATGTGAACCTTATCTGTAGGACAACTATGCTTCAGTAATTTTCCATTAATAGAAAGTCATTCAATGGCTGCTATAATATCAAACTATAGAATTAGTATAAATAAAGTTAATCATGATACACGGTCATGTGTCCAGACAGGACTATGAACCCTACAAATAAGATACATGACCCGAATATTATCAAAAGGTAATAAAAAGTAAAGTTTATTAAACACAAAATATTTAAAAATTACAAGGGGAAAATACTATAGTAGAAGTTAAAAACATACATCCATATGGTGAGAGGAAAAAGCTTATATAAGGGTAAAATACCTCATCTCTGTATAATGAACACATGTTAAATAAATAAGTATACATTATAAATGTTATATATTTTTTATATATTAGTTTAAATTACTATGCTGCAAATCTCAATGAAAGAATATGCAAAAATACCATATACATAAGTATCAAAAGGATATAAAAAAAGTATCAAAAGGACTACTGTCCAGTTAAAGTAATATATATGTATAAGTGTCAAAATCAGTGCAACTAGAAAAGGGATAATGTACATGTAATGTCAATTCCCAAAATGCAATACAGTAAACAAACCCTGAAATGATATATATATATGCATGTTGGTCCATAGATATGGAAGCACAGAGAGGACACTATATACAGCATATGTCATGGTATAGTACTGACCTCAATTTATAGGCTCAATCTCGATGTGCGTTTCACGAGTGAAGTGACCCTTTTACCCTTTTATCTTCCTACTGTATTTTCCCCTTGTAATTTGTAAATATTTTGTATCTAATAATTACTTTTTATTGCCTTTCATAAGCTTCGGGTCATGTATCTTATTTCTACGTTCAATATCAAACTATAGTATAATGTATTTATGAACTATGTTAAAAGCAGAAAATCTTGTTTAATTATTATCTGGCTTTGAATTATACAAGACTTTTTGCCAATGAACTTACTTTAATATGTTAAAAAGGAAAAACCTAGGAGGTAGCCTTAATAAATATTAGTGACCAAACAGACAATGGCACTTCTGCACTGAAGTGTAGTAATGTTAATTAAATAATAAGCAAATTTAAACAATGAAATTACCATTAATAGTGGTGACTTCAAGACCTGGTGTCAAGATTAAAGCTAATACAGCAGACTAAAGAAGAGATTTGTTGCATCTTTCTAATAGGATTATACATAGTGACGGTTTTATTGCAACCTGGAAATCTGTGGTTTATCTCCACTGGCACAGGTATAATAGTGAATATGTATCTAATAGTTACATAGTTACATAGTTTATAAGGCCGAAAAAAGACAAGCGTCCATCGAGTTCAGCCTATTTCTTGTGCACTGCAGCTATTCCGCAGCGTTGATCCAGGGGAAGGCAACAAAAAACCATGCGGTATAGGCCAATTTACATCATTGAGGAAAAATTCACTTCCCGACACCAATCTGGCAGTTAGATTAAATCCCTGAATTAATTAACTATCACTAAGCATAAGATGTAATTTTATTGTTCTCAAGAAAGGCGTCCGGGCCTCTCTTGAACTCATTAAGTGAGTTGGACATCACCACTTCCTCTCCCAGAGAGTTCCAGAGTCTCACGGCTCTGACCGTAAAGAATCCCCTTCTATGCTGGTGCAGGAACCTCTTTTCCTCCAGACGCATAGTGTGGCCCCTCGTCTTTGTCACCATACTTGGTATAAACAGGTCATGGGAGAGATCTCTGTACTGCCCCCTGATGTATTTATACATGTTTATGAGGTCTCCCCTAAGCCTTCTCTTTTCCAATGTAAATAGGCCTAATTTTGACAACCTCTCTGGGTATTCTAGTCCCTCCATTCCCTTTATTTCCTTAGTCGTCCTCCTTTGTACCCTCTCTAGCTCCAATATGTCTTTCCTGAGCACCGGAGCCCAGAGCTGTGCACAATATTCTAAGTGTGGCCTTACCAGCGCTTTATACAGAGGAAGAACAATGTTCTCATCATATGCCCCTATTCCTCTTCTGATGTATGCCATGACTCTATTTGCCTTCGCAGCTGCTGCCTGACACTGGGCACTCCAATTTAATTTGCTATTAACCAAGACGCCCAGGTCCTTCTCCATGTCAGATTTCCCCAACGGTTTCCCATTTAATATGTATGGGTGACTGCTGTTTTTCTTTCCCATGTGCATGACCTTACATTTATCGGCATTGAACCCCATTTGCCATTTTTTGGCCCAACTCCCCAATTTATCTAAATCCTCCTGTAGCTGTGCCCTATCCTCATCTGTATTAACTACTTTACAAAGTTTAGTATCATCTGCAAATATTGCTATTTTACTATGCAACCCTTCCACTAGATCATTAATAAATATATTAAATAATATAGGGCCCAAGACAGACCCTTGAGGCACCCTGCTAGTAACCCTGACACACCCTGAGCTTACTCCATTGATAACCACCCTCTGCTTTCTATCACTCAGCCAGCTATTTACCCACTTGCACACATTATCCCCCAGACCAAGCATTCTCATTTTATATACCAACCTTTTGTGTGGCACGGTATCAAACGCTTTGGAGAAGTCAAGGTATACAACATCCACTGACTCTCCCCGGTCCAGCTGTGAGCTCACCTCCTCGTAGAAGGCCATCAGGTTTGTTTGGCATGAGCGATCCCTCATGAATCCATGTTGATATGGAGTTACAGTTATTATCATTAAGATATTCTACAATAGCATCTCTAAGAAATCCTTCAAACAATTTACCCACAACAGACGTTAAGCTGACTGGTCTATAGTTCCCAGGGTCACTTTTAGACCCCTTTTTGAATATTGGTACCACATTTGCTTGGCGCCAGTCTAGTGGGACAGTCCCTGTCCATAATGAGTGCTTGAATATAAGATACAGCGGTCTGTCTATCACATTACTTAATTCTTTTAGTACCCGGGGGTGTATGCCATCTGGGCCTGGTGACTTGTCTATTTTGATATTATTTAGGCGTTTCTGAACTTCCTCCTGGGTTAGGTGGGTGATATTTAGCGGAGGGTTTAATTTATCACTCCGCATTTCCTCCGATAAATTGTTTTCTTTTGTGAAAACAGTGGAGAAGAAGCTATTGAGTAGGTTTGCTTTACCCTCATCGCCCTCTATGATTTTACCCAGGTTATTTTTCAATGGGCGAACTCCATCAGTTTTAATCCTTTTACTGTTTATATAGTTAAAGAACAGTTTGGGATTCGTTTTACTTTCCTTGGCAATTAGTCTCTCTGTCTCCTCTTTTGCTATTCTTATTTGTTTCTTACAGATTTTGTTTTTTTCCCTATAAGATATTAGCGCTTCCTCGCTGCCTTCTTGTTTAAGTTTACCGAAAGCCCTTTTTTTGTTTTTCATTGCCCTCTTGACTTCCTTATTTAGCCACATTGGCTTCCTCCTATTCCTAGCCCTTTTATTCCCATAAGGTATGTACCTTCTACAGTGACTATGTAGGATTGTTTTGAAAATTTCCCATTTTCTATCCGTGCTCCTATTACTAAAGATACTATCCCAGTCTATAAGGTGAAGGGCATCTCTTAGCTGATCAAACTTTGCCCTCCTGAAGTTCAGTGTTTTTGTGACTCCCTTGCTGGGCACCCTACTGAAGCACATGTGGAATTGCATAATGTTGTGGACACTATTTCCCTGGTGCCCCCCGACCTGCACCTCAGTTATTCTGTCTGGCCTGTTAGTTAATATTAAGTCTAAAAGGGCCGTCCCTCTAGTTGGTTCCTGCACAAGTTGTGACAAATAATTGTCTTTGATAATTGACAGAAACCTGTTTCCTTTCTGAGATCTACAGCTTTCGGTTTCCCAGTCTATATCGGGGTAGTTGAAGTCCCACATAATAATCACCTCTTTATTTTTTGCTACTTCGTCTATTTGTCTCATTAATAGACTTTCCGTGGCTTTTGCTATATTTGGTGGTTTATAACAGACTCCTATGATAATTTTATTATTGTTTTTATGCCCCATGTATCTCCACCCATAAGGACTCGACCTCCTCATTTCCCTCCCATACATCCTCCCGTATTGTAGGCTTTAGACACGTCTTTACATATAGACAAACTCCACCCCCTTTCTGACTTCTTCGATCCCTTCTAAACAGACTGTAACCCTGTAAGTTAACTGCCCAGTCATAGCTTTCATCTAACCATGTCTCTGTTATTCCCACTATGTCATAGTTACCTGTAGATATTTCTGCTTCCAGTTCATCCATCTTGTTTGTCAGGCTCCTGGCATTTGCTAGCACGCAGTTTACACGATTTTGTTTTGTTCCAATCTTCTCCCTGTGGATTGTATTAGAAATTTTCTTACCTCCCTTCCAAGTATCTTGTCTTGGACCTTCTTTGTCGCACTTCATATCTTTCATTAGTATGTTTTCTGGTTGCATGTTCGTGTCCGGCGTTTTTCTTCCCATCCCCTCTTCTTCTAGTTTAACGCCCTCCTGATGAGTGTTGCGAGTCTCCTGGCGAATGTGTGTTTCCTGGGTTTGTTGAGGTGTAGTCCGTCTCTGGCAAGGAGTCAGTCATAGAGGTAATTCACACCGTGGTCCAGGAATCCAAATCCTTGTTGTCTGCACCATCGTCTCAGCCAGTTGTTCACATCAAGGATCCTGTTCCATCTCCTGACGCCATGCCCGTCTACTGGAAGGATAGAAGAAAAAACTACCTGCGCATCCAGTTCTTTTACTTTCTTCCCCAATGCTTCAAAGTCCTTGCAGATTGTCGGTAGGTCCTTCTTTGCCGTGTCATTGGTGCCAACATGTATCAGAAGAAATGGGTGGACATCCTTGGAACTGATTAGCTTCGGTATCCTATCGGTAACATCCTTGATCTTCGCCCCTGGGAGGCAGCATACTTCTCTTGCGGTTATGTCCGGTCTGCAGATAGCTGCTTCTGTTCCTCTCAGTAGTGAGTCTCCCAGCACCACCACTCTTCTTCCCTTCTTGGCTGTCCTTTTTCTTGTCGCTTCAGGGTGTTTCTGGGTGCTCTTTTCTTTTTTGCTTGCTGGTAGTTCCTCATCCTTAGGTGTGCCATCTTCGTACTCCACAAGTCCTTGGAACCTGTTTCTCAGTTGTGTGGTTGGTGGTGTCTCCATGGTCTTCTTGCTTCTTTTGGTCACTTGCCTCCACTTGTCTGCCTCTGGAGGTTCTCTGACGCTTCCTTCACTTTCCGTGACCAGTAGTGACGCTTCTGTTCTGTCCAGGAAGTCTTCATTTTCCTTGATGAGTTTTAATAGGGTGGTGTAAAGTAATACCCAGCACTATAAAGTAGCACATAACTGGGTTTGTGGCTTAATCGGGGTCGTGATACACTTCACTTACTGTGAATGACTTACTGTCATTCAATCCAAACTGTAGATTTTATTCTATATAGTTGCCTTTAAACTATTCCACAACACATTTTGGATGACAAATAACTATTTATAAATAATCATTCAGAGATGAGCTTATATTGTAAAGTTAACAAACGTGTCCACATTTCAATGAAAATCTTATAAAAATGAAGAATCCTGAATTAATTCAAGCCAGACATTTAAATCGTCCAGAGCAGACGTTCATTTTTCAGCAGGCAAAGATTATATTCTATGCTTGAAAAAAGGGGTCATTATGGTAGATAATTGGTAATTTGCATTACTATATTAGCAAATAATTAACAATGTCTACATTTGATAGATCTCCCTCCATTTAATCCAAAAATGGATTACTCATCTGTACAAGAAACAAGTAATGAATATATTAGTAGAAAATGTAACAAACCACAATCATTAATAAATCAGTCAGATTATAATAAAATGAAAAAAAGTTAAAGCTTTTGACCATGGCCAACTATCAGTATTTGGTCAGTATTAGGTCATTAGTGGGAGCCAAAACCAGGAGTGGGTGATAAATGCAGAACTGGTGACTTGTTTCTATTATACCTTTTCTCTGATTGTTCCTCATCTGGTTTTGGCTCCCACTCCTGAGAAAAAATACTGACCTAATACTGACCAAATACTGAAAGTGGGGCTGAGACCTTAGTAAAATAATCTGATTGGAAAGCATGGTCTGCTTGTACAAGTCACGTGTGATTCTCATGGTCTTTTTTCCCTCTATATTTATCAGAAGAGAACTTCACAAGTGCATGAAGACACACAAGAAAGTGATTGGATTTATATAACTGACCTTCTACAAATGAAGGCAATAAAAGAAAAGACCTAGACTTTTGCCATAAAATATTAAAATGCTTGTTTAAATTGAAAAGGAAGCAAAACCAAAGATTGACCGTCCTTCCTCCTTTGTTTCCGATTTCTTTGGTCAAAATTTGTTGCTACTGCAGGAAGTACAACAGAAAATAACAGTTCACTAAGAAGTTTAGTTTAAGTTCTTGACTTCTTATCAAACAGAAATTCAAATATATCCCTAAAAGATTTCATTGACCTGCTCACTCCAAAAAAAAAATCCTTTCTCCAGTGTGAAAAAGCCACTATATTGTATGTTGTTTACATTAAAATCAAACAAAAAAAGGGATATTAATCTCGTGTACTTTTTAAACTTGGCAAAAAAAGTGTGCATTTTTCTTAGAAATATATCTATATCGGGAATAGGTGTTACAGTGCTGATGTGTATTGGTTTTGGTTTAATAGAAACAGAAATTTTTAAATAAACTTTACTATGGTAATATAAAATCATAATTGGGATAATCCAGCATTACTGGGTTTCTGTAGGTGTAAATTCTGAAGTAGACTGTTTATTCGAAAGATAAAAAGATTTTACTTGTTACAAATATTAACTGGAAAATACCATATTAAAAAGGGTTCCTCAGAGCCGATCCGAGGCTGAAATCGCACAGCTAGTGTCTGATAGCATGTATGTTTGAAACACTTTAAAAGGTGACTGGTTGAACCTGCTGGTGCCCAGTGGCTTCTCAGGAGCTAACAGGTGCCTCTATATTAGAGATAAGCGGGGCTGGTGCCATTCCAATAGGAGAGGACTTCTGATGGGTTTGTGCTTATATACTTACCATTCATAGTCCTATGCTTCCACATTGTATCTTTATTGTGCTGCCCTCCTATTACTCTTTATGACACTTATTGTATACAGTATATGTAATATCCCTCCTGCTGTAGAGATCACCATTCTCCTATTGCTGTATCTATCTTCCCGAATTTTACAATTTTAATGAATAAAGTTTAATATATTGCCTGTATTTCATGAGCATAAGACCATTTTTCCCCTCTCTGCTTGTTTGACATTATTCCTTGGTTTAACCCCATACTCAATTCAATATTTGGCGATACAGGTGCTTCTCACAAAAAAAGAATATCATCAAACAGTTAATTTATTTCAGTTCTTCAATACAAAAAGTGAAACTCATTACACAGAGTCATTACAAACAGTGATCTATTTCAAGTGTTTGTTTATTATATATTATACAGCACAGACCAAAAGTTAGGACACACATTCTCATTTAAAGATTTTTCTGTATTTTCTTGACTATGAAAATTGTACATTCACACTGAAGGCATCAAAACTATGAATTAACAAATGTGGAATTAGATACTTAGCAAAAATGTGTGAAAAAACTGAAAATATGTCTTATATTCTAGGTTCTTCAAAGAAGCCAACCTTTTGCTTTCATGACTGCTTTGCACACTCTTGGCATTCTCTTGATGAGCTTCAAGATGTAGCCACCGGAAATGGTCTTCCAACAATCTTGAAGGAGTTCCCAGAGATGCTTAGCACTTGTTGGCCCTTTTACCTTCACTCTGAGGTCCAGCCCACCCCAAACCATCTTGATTGGGTTCAGGTCTGGTGACTGTGGAGTCCAGGTCATCTGGCGTAGCACCCCATCACTCTCCTTCATGGTCAAATAGCCCTTACACAGCCTAGAGGTGTGTTTGAGGTCATTGTCCTGTTGAAAAATAAATGATGGTCCAACTAAACGCAAACTGGATGGAATAGCATGCCGCTACAAGATGCTGTGGTAGCCATGCTGGTTCAGTATGCCTTCAATTTTGCATAAATCCTCAACAGTGACACCAGCAAAGCACCCCCACACCATCACACCTCCTCCTCCATTCTTCACGGTGGGAACCAGGCATGTAGAGTCCATCCGTTCACCTTTTGTTCGTCGCACAAAGGCACGGTGGTTGGAACCAAAGATCTCAAATTTGGACTCATCAGACCAAAGCACACATTTCCACAGGTCTAATGTCCATTCCTTGTGTTCTTTAGCCCAAACAAGTCTCTTCTGCTTGTTGCCTGTCCTTAGCAGTGGTTTCCTAGCTGCTGTTTTACTATGAAGGCCTGCTGCACAAAGTCTCCTCTTAACATTTGTTGAAGAGATGTGTCTGCTGCTAGAACTCTGTGTGGCATTGACCTGGTCTCTAATCTGAGCTGCTGTTAACCTGCGATTTCTGAGGCTGGTGACTCAGATAAACTTCTCCTCAGAAGCAGAGGTGACTCTTGGTCTTCCTTTCCTGGGGCGGTCCTCATGTGAGCCAGTTTCTTTGTAGCGTTTGTTGGTTTTTGTAACTGCAGTTGGGGAAACTTTCAAAGTTTGCCCAATTTTTCAGACTGACTGACCTTCATTTCTTAAAGTAATGATGGCCACTCATTTTTCTTTACTTAGAATTTGCATTATGGCAAGAAAAAAGCAGCTAACAGTCTATTCAGTAGAACTATCAGCTGTGTATCCACTAGACTTCTGCACAAGGCAACTGATGGTCCCAACCCCATTTATAAGGCAGGAAATCCCACTTATTAAACCTGACAGGGAACACCTGTGAAGTGAAAACCATTTCCAGTGACTACCTCTTGAAGCTCATCAATAGAATGCCAAGAGTGTGCAAAGCAGTCATCAAAGCAAAAGGTGGCTACTTTGAAGAACCTAGAATATAAAAGACATATTTCCTGTTGTTTCGCACTTTCTTGAAGAGATAGGTTTTCAAATTCCCTCTGAAGGATCCGAGTGTGGTGGATAGTTGCACGTGTTGGGGCACAGAATTCCAGAGGATGGGGGATATTCGGGAGAAGACTTGGAGGCGATTGGGTGAGGAACTAATCAGCAAATTGTACTAGAATTGTGCTTTGTGACTCCTGATGTAAACCCCTGAAAACATATATTTTATTAGATGCTATTTAAAATGGACTGCCGTCCAAACTTTGACAAACAAAACATCCACAAAAATACTCAATATAGAAAGATATTGATAATAACAGTATATTGCTGACTTGTTTCTACCTACCAGTGGGGGTTGGCACCCGATAACATTTGACAATGGCACCCCCACTCCTCGGCGGCTGTCCCTGGGGTCCCTAGTGTGCCCTAGCGTAGGTTTTCAGGATCAGACAAGATCATACCATTATTATTAGATAATCTTCTAGTACAAGAGGACCACATGTGTCCAAACAAAACTACACTTTAAATAGTATTTAATAAAATATATATGTTTTTTAGGGGTTTACACACGTCAGCCGATGGTATTTGAGACCTTCTTTCCCATCAGTATTTCAATTTATGACTCTTGATTAGTGATGAGCGAGCATGCTCGCTAGTGCTCTGTGCTCGTCCGAGCATCTCAGTGCTCGAGATGCTCGCCGAGTATGTCCGGGTTGCTCGGGCGGGAACTCGGGTCCCCTCCCTGTATGTTTGGTGCTCTTTAGAGAGCCAATGAACATGCAGGGATTGCCTGCCATGCACTGTAATGCCATAGCCAAGTTGGTTGCGGGCATTACAGTGATTGGCTGGCCGCACAGCATCATCAGGTCTATATCAGACCTGGCGCCGCCATGCTCGTCACAGTCACTCTGGATCAGACAGTGTAGGGAGAGCTGCAGCTGTGTCAGGGAGAGATTTGATTGTGTAATAGGTAGTGTAGGGAGAAAAAACGTACATTACACATATCCATCTTAACAAACAGTCCTTCTGAGGACTAATCCATCTGCAGAGATATCAGGCAGGCAGGGTATATAGGCAGGCAGTGCATATAGCACAAAAGCCTCCATTCAAATTCTGACTTCTGCTGCTGTTAGATATTTTTATACAAAAGGCCCAGGTCTCAGGGGCCAAGAATACTTTTCTTTGGATCTTTATACTCATTGTTTGCTTAAAAAGCAATCCAGAGAACACCATTTTTTCTCCACCATTTGCTTGTTGGCACTAGAAATCCAGCTATTTAAAACTTACCTACTGGCCAGTTATTTAAAACTCTGTTTTCTCCATCACACGGATCACCTATAAGTTCGCTCGTTCATTTGTAGTGAACGTGGAAGATATCGTCCTCCATTTAAAATGGGCAAGGCACGTGGTAAGGGACAGGGAACTGGACGTGATGGTAATGGTGCATGCAGAGGCCGAGGACAAGGCCGTGGGCAAGCTGAAATTGGGCCACAACAAACACCCAGATCTTCTCGCCTGACCTTCTTGTCCCAATTTCTAGAGGATCGGGAACCAAGGATTGAAGCTTGAAGAGGACAATTTGCATTTTCCAGGTGCGTTCTGGGAAAAGCGAAGAGTCTCCTTCAGCTAGAAGATCGTTGGGTACAGCCGGGATTGGAGCTTGAAGAGGACAATTTGCATATTCCAGGTGCCTTCGGGGAAAAGCGAAGAGTCTCCTTCAGCTAGAAGATCGTTGGGTACAGCTGGGACCAGCTGCTTGGAAAGCATCGCCAAACCAGGGATTGAAGCTTGAAGAGGACAATTTGCATATTCCAGGTGCCTTCTGGGAAAAGCGAAGAGTCTCCTTCCGCTAGTAGATCGTTGGGTACAGCCGGGACCAGCCGAGTCAAGGAGCACACTGAATGAATTTGTTTAATTTGTTTATCCTATGGTATCACAAGAAAGAAGACAGACATCAAGTCAGCAGGGACAAGGAGCAGCATGGCAGATGTGACAACCTACATGGTGAGCTGCAACATGTGCTACATGTTCACAGATCGACCAGAAGCTGAAACCAACTTCACCTGCCAGAAGTGTAGACTACTGGATCTTTTAGAAGAAAAGGTGTGGGGACTGGAAGAAAGAATTGCGACATTAAAACTAATCAAGGAAAATGAAGACTTCCTGGACAAAACAGAAGCGTCACTACTGGTCACGGAAAGTCAAGGAAGCATCAGAGAACCTCCAGAGGCAGACAAGTGGAGGCAAGTGACCAAAAGAAGCAAGAAGACCATGGAGACACCACCAACCACACAACTGAGAAACAGATTCCAAGGACTTGTGGAGGACGAAGATGGCACACCTAAGGATGAGGAACTACCAGCAAGCAAAAAAGAAAAGAGCACCCATAAACACCCAGAAGCGACAAGAAAAAGGACAGCCAAGAAGGGAAGAAGAGTGGTGGTGGTGGGAGACTCACTACTGAGAGGAACAGAAGCAGCTATCTGCAGACCGGACATAACCGCAAGAGAAGTATGCTGCCTCCCAGGGGCGAAGATCAAGGATGTTACCGATAGGATACCGAAGCTAATCAGTTCCAAGGATGTCCACCCATTTCTTCTGATACATGTTGGCACCAATGACACGGCAAAGAAGGACCTACCGACAATCTGCAAGGACTTTGAAGCATTGGGGAAGAAAGTAAAAGAACTGGATGCGCAGGTAGTTTTTTCTTCTATCCTTCCAGTAGACGGGCATGGCGTCAGGAGATGGAACAGGATCCTTGATGTGAACAACTGGCTGAGACGATGGTGCAGACAACAAGGATTTGGATTCCTGGACCACGGTGTGAATTACCTCTATGATGGACTCCTTGCCAGAGACGGACTACACCTCAACAAACCTGGGAAACACACATTCGCCAGGAGACTCGCAACACTCATCAGGAGGGCGTTAAACTAGAAGAAGAGGGGATGGGAAGAAAAACGCCGGACATGAACATGCAACCAGAGAACATGCTAATGAAAGATATGAAGTGCGACAAAGAAGGTCCAAGACAAGATACTTGGAAGGGAGGTAAGAAAATTTCTAATACAATCCACAGGGAGAAGATTGGAACAAAACAAAATCGTGTAAACTGCGTGCTAGCAAATGCCAGGAGCCTGACAAACAAGATGGATGAACTGGAAGCAGAAATATCTACAGGTAACTATGACATAGTGGGAATAACAGAGACATGGTTAAATGAAAGCTATGACTGGGCAGTTAACTTACAGGGTTACAGTCTGTTTAGAAGGGATTGAAGAAGTCGGAAAGGGGGTGGAGTCTGTCTATATGTAAAGACGTGTCTAAAGCCTACAATACGGGAGGATGTATGGGAGGGAAATGAGGAGGTCGAGTCCTTATGGGTGGAGATACATGGGGCAAAAAACAATAATAAAATTATCATAGGAGTCTGTTATAAACCACCAAATATAGCAGAAGCCTCGGAAAGTCTATTAATGAGACAAATAGACGAAGTAGCAAAAAATAACGAGGTGATTATTATGGGGGACTTCAACTACCCCGATATAGACTGGGAAACCGAAAGCTGTAGATCTCAGAAAGGAAACCGATTTCTGTCAATTATCAAAGACAATTATTTGTCACAACTTGTGCAGGAACCAACTAGAGGGACGGCCCTTTTAGACTTAATATTAACTAACAGGCCAGACAGAATAACTGAGGTGCAGGTCGGGGGGCAGCAGGGAAATAGTGATCACAACATTATACAATTCCACATGTGCTTCAGTAGGGTGCCCAGCAAGGGAGTCACAAAAACACTGAACTTCAGGAGGGCAAAGTTTGATCAGCTAAGAGATGCCCTTCACCTTATAGACTGGGATAGTATCTTTAGCAATAGGAGCACGGATAGAAAATGGGAAATTTTCAAAACAGTCCTACATAGTCACTGTAGAAGGTACATACCTTATGGGAATAAAAGGGCTAGGAATAGGAGGAAGCCAATGTGGCTAAATAAGGAAGTCAAGAGGGCAATGAAAAACAAAAAAAGGGCTTTCGGTAAACTTAAACAAGAAGGCAGCGAGGAAGCGCTAATATCTTATAGGGAAAAGAACAAAATCTGTAAGAAACAAATAAGAATAGCAAAAGAGGAGACAGAGAGACTAATTGCCAAGGAAAGTAAAACGAATCCCAAACTGTTCTTTAACTATATAAACAGTAAAAGGATTAAAACTGATGGAGTTGGCCCATTGAAAAATAACCTGGGTAAAATCATAGAGGGCGATGAGGGTAAAGCAAACCTACTCAATAGCTTCTTCTCCACTGTTTTCACAAAAGAAAACAATTTATCGGAGGAAATGCAGAGTGATAAAGTAAACCCTCCGCTAAATATCACCCACCTAACCCAGGAGGAAGTTCAGAAACGCCTAAATAATATCAAAATAGACAAGTCACCAGGCCCAGATGGCATACACCCCCGGGTACTAAAAGAATTAAGTAATGTGATAGACAGACCGCTGTATCTTATATTCAAGCACTCATTATGGACAGGGACTGTCCCACTAGACTGGCGCCAAGCAAATGTGGTACCAATATTCAAAAAGGGGTCTAAAAGTGACCCTGGGAACTATAGACCAGTCAGCTTAACGTCTGTTGTGGGTAAATTGTTTGAAGGATTTCTTAGAGATGCTATTGTAGAATATCTTAATGATAATAACTGTAACTCCATATCAACATGGATTCATGAGGGTTCGCTCCTGCCAAACAAACCTGATCGCCTTCTACGTGGAGGTGAGCTCACAGCTGGACCGGGGAGAGTCAGTGGATGTTGTATACCTTGACTTCTCCAAAGCGTTTGATACCGTGCCACACAAAAGGTTGGTATATAAAATGAGAATGCTTGGTCTGGGGGATAATGTGTGCAAGTGGGTAAATAGCTGGCTGAGTGATAGAAAGCAGAGGGTGGTTATCAATGGAGTAAGCTCAGGGTGTGTCAGGGTTACTAGCAGGGTGCCTCAAGGGTCTGTCTTGGGCCCTATATTATTTAATATATTTATTAATGATCTAGTGGAAGGGTTGCATAGTAAAATAGCAATATTTGCAGATGATACTAAACTTTGTAAAGTAGTTAATACAGATGAGGATAGGGCACAGCTACAGGAGGATTTAGATAAATTGGGGAGTTGGGCCAAAAAATGGCAAATGGGGTTCAATGCCGATAAATGTAAGGTCATGCACATGGGAAAGAAAAACAGCAGTCACCCATACATATTAAATGGGAAACCGTTGGGGAAATCTGACATGGAGAAGGACCTGGGCGTCTTGGTTAATAGCAAATTAAATTGGAGAGCCCAGTGTCAGGCAGCAGCTGCGAAGGCAAATAGAGTCATGGCATGCATCAGAAGAGGAATAGGGGCATATGATGAGAACATTGTTCTTCCTCTGTATAAAGCGCTGGTAAGGCCGCACTTAGAATATTGTGCACAGTTCTGGGCTCCGGTGCTCAGGAAAGACATATTGGAGCTAGAGAGGGTACAAAGGAGGGCGACTAAGGAAATAAAGGGAATGGAGGGACTAGAATACCCAGAGAGGTTGTCAAAATTAGGCCTATTTACGTTGGAAAAGAGAAGGCTTAGGGGAGACCTCATAAACATGTATAAATACATCAGGGGGCAGTACAGAGATCTCTCCCATGACCTGTTTATACCAAGGATGGTGACAAAGACGAGAGGGCACACTGTGCGTCTGGAAGAAAGGAGGTTCCTGCACCAGCAAAGAAGGGGATTCTTTACGGTCAGAGCCGTGAGACTCTGGAACTCTCTGGGAGAGGAAGTGGTGATGTCCAACTCACTTAATGAGTTCAAGAGAGGCCTGGACGCCTTTCTTGAGAACAATAAAATTACATCTTATGCTTAGTTAATTAATCCAGGGATTTAATCTGACTGCCAGATTGGTGTCGGGAAGTGAATTTTTCCTCAATGATGTAAATTGGCCTATACCACATGGTTTTTTGTTGCCTTCCCCTGGATCAACGCTGCGGAATAGCAGCAGTGCACAAGAAATAGGCTGAACTGGATGGACGCTTGTCTTTTTTCGGCCTTATAAACTATGTAACTATGTAGGATCGCAGCACACCACTATTGAACCCAGAGCAGTGTCAAAAGGTTGTTGGTTGGATAGCGGATAATGCTTCCAGTCACTTAGCCGCCACCACCACCACCATCCGGTCTTCCACACGCTCAAGTCTCAGTAGCCGTGAGTCTGGGCCGCATATTCCCCACCCTGATCCTCCTTCCTCCCACCATGCCGAGTGCCCAGAGACAACTGATCCCACACTTGGACACTCTGAAAAGCTGGTCTCTTTTCCATTTATTGATTCGGGTCTCTCGCCCGGTCCACTTTAAGCGGGGCAAGAGGAAATCGCGTGTAGTGATGCCCAAATATTTGAGCAGCCACGGTCACACGAAACTGGTGGTGGGAAAGTGTCACAAGAGGTAGATGATGATGAGACCATTGCCAGAAAGTCAGGAGGAGGACCAGGGTGCAGAAGTGGAAGATGAGGTTGTGGATGATATAGTTACTGACCCAACCTGGTAGGAGGACATGCAGAGTGAGGACAGCAGCACACGGGGTGCTCTGCCTCCCTCCCCCTAACAGGCAGGAAGAAGCAGTGTGGTGGCCGCAGACAGAAGGCAGGCAGCCGCTCCCCGTAACACCAACACGAAGGAAGTTGCCAGTACAACTGTTAGGTCGTCCAGAGTCTGGTTGTTTTTTAAAGACTGCCGATAACCCCAAAAAGGCCATTTGCACCACCTACCAGGCCAGCATCATCAGGGGTGGCAAAACGACCAGCCTGACCACATCAGCATGATCAGGCACATGGCAGCAAAGCATCTGACTTTGTGGGCCGAACCCCAGGGTCCAAGAACTGTGTCTGCAGGTGGCACCATTGCTTCTTCCGCTGTTGTGCATGCAAGCCAATCCCCCGTCCATGGTGCATGCGAAGATGCCTCCTGCCCTGCACCTGTCGTTGCACACTCTCAAGTAGCAGCATCAGGAAGCACGTCCATGTCCTTGTCCCAGCGTAGCGTTCAGTTGTCCATACCCCAGTCCTTGGAATGCAAGCGCAAATATGCAGCCAACGCCCCACAGGCCACACTACTAAATTCTCACATTTCACGACTGCTTGTGCTTGAAATGTTGCCTTTTAGGCTCATGGAGACAGAAGCATTCCACAACCTGATGGCGGCGGCCGTCTCTTGGTACTTGGTCCCGCCACTATTTCTCCCCATGTGCCGTCCACGCATTACACAAGCACGTGTCCCAAAACATTAGCCGTGCCCTCACCAACGCAGTTACCGGGAAAGTCCACCTAACCACGAACATGTGGACAATTGCTTGTGGGCAGGGATGGTACATCTCGCTGACGGCACACTGGGTTAACATAGTGGAAGCCGGGACCCAGTCGGACCTTGGGACAGAACACGTCCTCCAGACGGCAAGGATTGTGGGCCCTAGGTCAATCAGGGTTGCCCCCACAGTCTACAGCTCCTACACCTCATCCTCCTCTTCAGCCTGCACCTCCCCGAAATGACCACAACAGTCACAAGCTGTATGCACTGCCTCGGCCAAGCGGCAACAGGCTGTGCTGTAGCTAATAAGCTTAGGTGACAAACCGCACAATGCTGAAGAGTTGAGGACTGCTCTGAAAGAGCAGGCAGATCTGTGGCTCACACCGCTGAACCTACAGCCAGGCATGGTCATGTGTGACAATGGCCGGAACCTGGTGGAGGCTCTGAGGCAAGTTGAGCTCACACATGTACCATGCCTGGCCCATGTGCTTAACCTTGTGGTTCAGCAGTTTATCAAATCCTACCCGGAGCTACCGGATCTGCTTGTTGAAGTACGCCGCCTGTGTGCCCATTTTAGAAAGTCAGCTACAGCTTCCGCCGCCCTTGCCGTATTTCAGTAGCATTTGTAGCTTCCGACTCACAGACTGGTGTGTGATGTCCCCACACGTTGGAAGGATTTGTGAACAGAAGAGGGCAGTTGTTGAGTACCAGCATCAACTTCAGTATTCAGTTCAGACTCCACACATAAGTCCTCAGGAGTGGACATGGATGTCAGACATATGTACCATCCTCACAAACTTTGAGGACTCCACCAAGATGGTGAGCGGCGATGACGCCACAACTAGCGTCACCATCCCGCTTCTCTGTCTTTGGAAACGCTCTCTGCTCACAATCAAAGAGGATGAATTGCAGGCAGAGCACGATGAGATGGAGTAAGGAAACAAAGGGTGATTACACACAGCCAAGCCTCATCTCATCCCAACGTGGATTGGGTGACAATGAGGAAGAGGAGGAGGAGGAGGAAGGACAGGAGCTAGTTTTATGCACTATAGACGGTACTACCTGCACAGCTGTCATACCGTTTGTTCAGCGTGGATGGCCAGAGGACAGAGAGGAGGAAGAAGAGGAGGAGGAGAGCATTGTCAGTCATCCTCTTGGTGAGGACACGGAAGTCTTGGTGTTAGTAGTCTGGCATGCAGGCTGAGTTTATGTTATGCTGCCTTTCCCATGACCCTCGAGTTCTCAAAATTTTGGGTGACAGTCATTGCTGGTTGGTGACACTTCTAGACCCACGCTACAAGGAGAACTTTATATCTCTTATTCCTGAGGCGGACAGGTCTACAAAAATGGGGCAGTACCAAAAGGCCCTTGTTGCGGAACTATTAAAAAAATTCCCATCTGAAAACGCTGGCGGCACAGGTCACACTTCGTTGGACAACCAAGGAGTACAGGCGAGAGAGACAAAGCTTCAATCCAGCACAGGAAGGGGAACACTGTCAAAGTTCTGGGAGAGTTTTCTCAGACCCTCACATCGCACAGGCCCTGAGGCGCGGGGTACTCTCACAAGGAGTGAAAAGTTTGGGAAGATGCTGAGGGAGTACCTTGCCGACCGTACCAACGTCCTCGGTGATTCCGCTGTGCCTTACAATTATTGAGTATCCAAGCAGGATACGTGGAATGAACTGGCTCTCTATGCCTTGGAGGTCCTGGCCTGCCCTGCCGCCAGCATTTTATCAGAGCGGGTTTTTAGTGCCGCTGGTGGAATTATAATTGATAAGCGCATCCGCCTGTCAACTGAAAATGCTGACACGCTGACTCTTATAAAAATGAACAAGGGCTGGATTGGGCCAGACTTCTCAACACCACCGAATGATAGCAGCATAACAAACTCCAATCCAGTGTCTTTTCTTGGGAGGTGTATTCCCATGCACCTTTTCACACCCACACATGGGTATACGCTTCCTGATTTTGGCTATTTGCTCTTGTCCTCCTCCTTCTCCTCATCCTCCACCACCATATCACCAGGGTGAACGTGGTCCGTGATGCCACACCCACAATTTTTTTTAAAGGGTGTTTATGATGCCCGTAAAAATAATTTTTTATACAGTATGTTCATGTATACCCCCCAGGGGTAAATGTTTGTCAGCCCATGCACTTAGTGCATGGGCATTACAAGTATAGGAGGCCTGCTCCTTTCTAATGGGAACATTTTTTTATGAGGCCCTCCTCCACGTCTCTTCCAAGGGGCATTGAAATGCCTCCAAATTTTTGGCAGCCCTTCCATTCACTGCATAGGCCAACACTATGGGAGAATCTCTCCTTTCTAATGGGAATTTGTCATTATTGTGGTCCTGCTCTATGTGTCTTTAATTTCTTAGTGGGGTTTTTCCTAAATTTGGTCAGCCATTGGACTCACTGCATACCCTATAACTGTATAGCAGACCCTCACCTTTCTAATGGGAACATGTCGTACTCGTTACTGTGGTCCTGCTCTATGTGTCTTTCAGAGTCCCTCCATCATCAATGAAACAGGATGTCTCTGATGATGTGTCACACACCACATTGCCAGATAAGGTTGTAAAATGTTAAAATGACATTTCCCGGTGAATGCATTTTCCTTAATAATGTAAAAAAAAAAACGTAGGATCTTTCTTTAGTATAAAAACAGAGTCGCCAATGTAACTTCAATGTAATCACATTGTTCAGCTCCTGCACCTCCTCCTCCATCTCCTAAATGACCATATCAGTCACAAGCTGACAGCACTGCAGCTCTGCCTTGGCCAAGCGGCAACAGGCTGTGCTGAAGATAACATGCTTAATGCTTAGGTGACAAATCGCCCAGCGCTGCGGAGTTGTTGAAAGCTGTAACACAGCAGCCTGTGGCTCTCACCGCTGAACATACAGCCAGGCATGGTCATGTGTGACAATGAGCGGAACCTGGTGACGGAGAAATGACAGCCGAAGTAGATACGATTTCCCTCTATGCCAGTCCTTTCACTGAGCTAAAGAATATGGCTGTGGTGAAATACAACTCCCACTGAAAAGCTGTTTCAGATTGAAAAACATTGGGCCCACCAGAGGATTTGATTCTGAGAGCTCACCTTTCTCCCCCGCTCAAGAGCCCCATAACAGCTGCAAAGTTAGCGCCATCATGAACTCTCCTGATGTAGAAGCCAGGGCACACCAGAGGATTCTCTGGTGGGACCGTCCAACCCTGCCGAGCAGCAGTCCTGGCTAAGAAAAGTGTGTGGGAAGGTTCCCAGACACTCTATGGCTGCTTTTTTACTGAGGTGGAAACCCACGCAAACACAGGGAGAACATACAAAGTCCTTGCAGATGTTGTCCTTGCTGGGATTTGAACCCAGAATCCCAGCGCTGCAAGGCTTCAGTGCTATCCACTGATCCAATGTGCTGCCGTTCATCCTCTGATATCTAACAAGCTGGAGAAACTTGCACCTACTGCCACTCTATCTTCAGCTCCTTTGTGAGAAACTAATGTATTTGGGCAGCCAGTCTACCAAATAAAATTCCTAAGAAGAAAATTGGGGAAGGCTTTGCCACTGGTACTGGGGGCAGTGCTAATACCATGATGTTGTACCATAGTTTGCTGGAAATATTCCAGGCTGGTAGGAGGCAAGCAGATTCCCACAGAAAAGTACCAGCAGTAATGTTCAGGGACCCACGCTAGTAGAAGGCGGAGGCAAAAACGGGAGAAATAGTGGCGGCTGGGGACAGAGTATGGACACGAGGCATGAGGTTGTTAACAGGTCCCGCCTTCACAAGCCTAAAAGGCCACATTTCAAGTGAAAGCAGCTTTAGAGGACTTCCTGGGAGCAATCACAGCTGGAGTAGATATAGTTTCCCAAGTCCTTTCACCAAGAATATGGCTGTGGTGAAATACAACTCAGCAAAAAAAGCTGTGGACTGGCTCCGTACCGTCCCTGGCCACATTCACTTGACCACGTGTTTGTGGGTAGGCAGTCCTTCCCAGTAAATTCACTGGGGAGGGCACGGGTAATGTTGTAGGACCCGTGCTTGTGGAAGGCGGAGACGATACCGGGAGAAATAGTGGCGGCTGGGGACTGAACATTGATACCCAGCCGCCGACGGCATGAGGCTGTGAAAAGCTTCCTCCTCCATGAGGCTAAAAGGCAACATTTCAAGTGCAAGCAGCTGCCCAGAAATCTGGCAGTTTAGTTTTGCAGCCTGTGGGTGGGTGGGTTGGTGGCTGGCTGCATACTTGCGCTTGCATTCCAAGTAACAGAAAACTAAGCAGATGGTGGCCTCTATCATCATTATGGCCTCATCTCGACACTATGAACTCTCCTGAAGGAGAAGCCAGAGCCCACCGGATGAGTCTCCGGTTTTCTGGTGGGTCCGTCCAACCCTGCCGAGAAGCAGCCCTTGGTAAGAAAAGTGTGGGGGAAGGTTCCCGGACACTCTATGGCTGTTTTTTTAATGTGGAACGGACATGCTTATGCATATTATTTCTCAAACCGGATTGCAGATCAGGCTATTGCCCAACTCTGTAGTCATAAAATTAAATGCGCAAAGAAAGATGTTTGTGTGTCAAAGCACCACCGAGAAGTGCGAGTTGATGTTGGACATGCTGCCAATGCTTCTGCAAAAGCTGCTTTAGAGAACTTCCTGGGAGAAATGATACACAGAGTAGATACGGTTTCCCTCTCTGCCAGTCCTTTCACCGAGCTAAAGAGTATGGCTGTGGACTGGCTCCGTACCATCCCTGGCCACATTCACCTGTCCACTTGTTTGTGGTTAGGAGGTCCTTCCCAGTAAGTGCATGGGGGAAGGCACAGGTAATGTTGTGGGACCCGTGCTTGTGGAAGGTGGAGACGACACTGGGAGAAACAATGGCGGCTGGGGACAGAGTATGGACACCCAGCCGCCGGCATGATGTTATGAAAAGCTTCCTCCTCCACGAGCCTAAAAGGCCACATTTCAAGTGAAAACAGCTTTAGAGGACTTCCTGGGAGAAACGACAGCTGGGTAGATATGGTTTCCCAAATCCTTTCACTAAGCTAAAGAATATGGCTGTGGTGAAATTCAACTCAGCAAAAAGAGCTGTGGACTGGCTCCGTACCGTCCCTGGCCACATTCACCTGTCCACGTGTTTGTGGTTAGGCGGTCCTTCCCAGTAAGTGCACTGGGGAGGGCACGGGTAATGTTGTGGGACCTGTGCTTGTGGAAGGCGGAGGCGATACCGGGAAATATAGTGGCGGCTGGGGATCGAGTTTGGACATCCGGCCGCCGCCAGCATGAGGTTATGAAAAGCTTCCGCCTCCACGAGCCTAAAAGACCACATTTCAAGTGCAAGCAGCTGTCAAAAATTTGGCAGTATAGTATTGCAGCCTGTGGGATGGTGGGTGGCTAGCTGCATACTTGTGCTTACATTCCAAGGAATGGGGTAGGGACAACTGAACGCTGCACTGGGACAAGGACGTGGACGGTGATTGTTTCAAGTCTGCAACAACAGGTGCATGGCAAGAGGCATCTTCGCATGCGCCAAGGATCACTTATGATGGGCACACTTTTAGGCAGTGACCTGGGAGTCAGAGATGCTTCCAGGGGTCTTCCCCATGCTGTTCCCATGTCATTTGAGCACTGTTACCATCGATTTGGGCAATTTTTTGGCCCTCTGCAGACCGCCGGGGGGAGCCGTCTGAAAAATGCTTGAGTTTCCCATAGACTTACATTGGGCTCGTTGCTCGAGTCGAGCACCCGAGTATTTCAATGTGCTCGACCCGAGCAACTAGTACCCGAGCATTTTAGTGCTCGCTCATCACTAGTCATGTATCATATTTCTAGGTTCAATATAAAACTATATTAGAATATACACTGCTCAAAAAAATAAAGGGAACACTCAAATAACACATCCTAGATCTGAATGAATGAAATATTCTCATTGAATACTTTGTTCTGTACAAAGTTGAATGTGGTGACAACAAAATCACACAAAAATCATCAATGGAAATCAAATTTATTAACCAATGGAGACCTGGATTTGGAGTCACCCCCAAAATTAAAGTGGAAAAACACACTACAGGCTGATTTAGTCAATATTCGGTCAGTATATTTTCTCAGGAGTGGGAGCCCAAACCTGTAGTGGGTGATAAATGCAGAATTAGTGACTTGATTCTATTATACCTTTTCTCTGATTGTTCCTCATCTGGTTTTGGCTCCCTCTCCTGAGAAAAAATACTGACCGAATACTGACCAAATACTGATAGTGGGGTTGTGGCCTTAGTAAAATAATCTAATTAGAAAGCATAGTCTACTTGTACAAGTCATGTGTGATTCTCATGGACTTTTTTCCCTCTATATTTATCAGAAGAGAACTTCACAAGTGCATGAAGACACACAAGAAAGTGATTGGATTTATAAAACTGACCTTCTACAAATGAAAGCAATAAAAGAAAAGACCTAGACTTTTGCCATAAAATATTAAAACGCTTGTTTATATTGAAAGGGAAGCAAAACCAAAGATTGTCCGTCTTTCCTCCTTTGTTTCCGATTTCTTTGATCAAAATTTGTTGCTACTGCAGGAAGTACAACAGAAAATAACAGTTCATTAAGAAGTTTGACAAGAAGTCAAGAACTTAAACTAAACAGAAATTCAAATATATCCCTAAAAGATGTCACTGACCTGCTCGCTCCAAAAAGAAAACATTTCTCTTGTGTGAAAAAGCCATTATATTGTATGTTTGTGTTTACATTAAAATAAAATAGGGATATTAATCTCAAGTGTACTTTTTAAACTTGGCAAAAAAAAGGTGTGCATTTTTCTTACAAATATATCTATATTAGGAACAGGTGTTACAGCGCTGATGTGTATTGGTTTCGGTTTAATTGTAAAGTTTATTTAAAGAAATCTGCCTCTATGGCAATATAAAATCATAATTGTTCATTCTCAAATGGGATAATCCAGCATAACTGGGTTTCTGTAGGTGTAAAATCTGAAAAAGACTGTTCATTCGAAAAATAAAAAGATTTTACTTGTTACAAATATTAACTAGAAAATTCAATTTTAACCCCTTTACAGTCCAGGGTGTACTAACACGTACCTGCGCCCTGGACTTTAAGAGCCAGGTATGTATTAGTATGCCCTGTTGATTTCGCCCACACACAGGCTGTGCTGGCGCGATCGCCGCCGGGTGTCAGCTGATTGTCACAGCTGACACCGGGTGCTATGTGCGGAGAGTGGTCCCTCACCGCTCTCGGCACATTAACCCTCGCAATGCTGCGATCGAAGTCGATCGCAGCATTGTGGAGGTAAGCGCTGCATACTCACCTCTTCCCCTCCATCCTGTGCTATCTGAGGCCGGGATATGTGGTTGTCATGATGACCCGGATGTCATCATGACAACATCCGGGTCACCAGACAGCAGGAAGATACTTTGATCATGTGCAGTGCATGACCAAAGTATCTTCTGCATCTGCAGCGCTAACAGCCTGTATAGCACAGGAATGGTGCACCATCCCTATACTATAGAGGCAAACAGAGTAAAAAAAACTGAAAGTCCCATAGTGGGACAAAGTATAAAAGTAAAAAAAAGTTAAAAAAAAAAAAAAAAAAAAAAAAAAGAAATCAAAAATATAATCTACCAAAAATAAAAATATAATGTACCCATCAATAAATATTATTATGAAAAAAAACAAAAAAAACAATAAAAGTATACATATTTGGTATCGCCGCGTCTGGAACGACCTCACCTATAAAACTGTCCAACTAGTTAACCCCTTTAGTGAACACGGTAAAAAATAAAAATAAAAAACGAAGCAAAAAACGATGCTTTTTCATAAAGCCAAACAAATGGAATAAAACGCGATCAAAAAGACGAATAAAAATAAAAATGATAACATAGTAACATATTCTTCCTTCAACCTTAAAAACTAAGTCCATCTAGTTCAAGCCATAGCCAAACATGTTGATCCAGAGGAAGGCAAAAAAAAAACATGTGGCAAACACTAAGCTCCACATTGGGGAAAAAAAATTCCTTCCTGACTCCATACGACAATCAGACTAGTTCCCTGGATCAACGCCCTTTCAAGGAATTTAATATATATAACCTGTAATATTATACTTTTCAAGACAGATGGAGGAACTGTGGACGCCATCTGGCCTGCGATCCGGCGGTGTTCATCTTTTTAGGCATAGATAAAAGCGCGGTCGGCCACAGTGTTATGAACCTCTGAAAAGAAGAACAACGCTGAACAGTGGCCAGACGGAGTCCAGAGTAACTCTGCTGCCTCATCTCATTATAGTGAATGTATCCCTCAGGGGTTTCATCTGAATCACGTCATTTGGAGATTTAGATGGAAACCCCAAATTAAGTGCTCAGTGTAGAGCACAGAATAAATGTGATCTAAAATGTCCCCAATAAAAGCTACACATCAAAGCCCCCACACAGGTCTCTCATGTGTTAATGGGAATATAGGGGACTTCCACATTACTGGTAGTACAAAGACAATGGAAAAGAAAAATGGCTCCTCGCCCCCAAAAGAGATTCAGCAAATTCTGCGCTACCAAATCCCCCCCGCCCTTATGAGCACCGCAGTGTGCCTAAACCACATTTAGAGTCCACATGTTTGGCAGGGGTAGAGTTTCCTAAATGGGGTCACTTGAGGGGGGATTCATCTCTATCACTTAGGCGCTTTGTATATGGAGTCCACAAAATATTCTAGGATAATCTTCGCTCCAAGAGGTAAATATCACTCCGTCCCTCCCGAGTGTCGCCGTGTGGCCAAGCAGTACTGTACAGCCACATATGAGGTATTGCCACTTTCAGCAGAAATGATGGGACAAATTTTGGTGCCATTTTTATCCATTACCCCAGTGTGAAAATGTGAAATCTGGGGCTAAAACAAACTTTTTGCGGTAAAAATGTAATTATTTTTTCTTCCTTGCAAAATGGTATAAAATTCTGTGACACACCTGTGGTGTCAATATGATCACTGCACCCTTAGATGAATTCATTGAGAGGTGTAGTTTGTAAAATGGGGTCACTTATGGGGGGATATCTGCTGTTCTGCCACCTCAGGGGCTCTCCCAGTGGGTCATGTCATGGTGCTCCTTCCTTTCAGACCTTTGCACTGTGCCTCAAAAGTAGTTACCAATTACATGTAGGGTGTTGGCATACGCAGGAGAAATTGCACAACAAAATGAGAGGCCCATTTTCTCCTGTTACCCATGTGAAAATAAAAAAAAATTCGGCCTAAAAGAAAATGTGATTTTTTTTTTTTTTTTTTTTTTTACGGCTTTACGTTATAAAACTTCTGTGAAGCACCTGGGGGTTCAAAGTGCTCACCATACATCTAGATAAGCTCATTGAGGGGTGTAGATTCCAACATGGGGTCACTTACAGGGGGTTTCTGCTGTTGAGCCCCTGGTGTGCCTATCTAAAAGCATTCACTGATTATTCCAGCAAATTTTGAATTCAAAAAGTCAAATAGTGCTCTTCCCTTCCGAGCCCTGCCGTGCACCCAAACAGTGGTTTTCCACCACATATTGGGTATCAGCATGCTCAGGAGAAATTGCACAATTTATTTTCGGGTCCATTTTTATCTGTTACCCTTGTGAAAATAAAAAAATGGGTCTAAATTTAATTTGTGAAAAAAGTTAAATATTTTTTTCCTCATTGCGTCAGTTCCTGTGAAGCACCTGAAGGGTTAATAAACTTCTTGAATGTGGTTTTGAGCACCATGAGGGGAGCAGTTTTTGGAATGGTGTCACTTTTGGGTATTTTCTGTGATATAGACACCTCAAAGTCACTTCAAATGTGATGTGGTCCTTAAAAAAATGGTTTTGTAAATTTTGTTGTAAAAATGAGAAATCGTTGGTCAACTTTTAACCCTTACAACTTCCTAACAATTTTTTCCCCAAAATTGCGCTGATATCAAAAGTAAGCATGTGGGAAATGTTATTTATTAACTATTTTGTGAGATATATCTGATTTCATGGCATAACAATTCAAAGTTTGAAAATTGCAAAATGCTCTAAATTTTTGACCAAATTTCCATTTTTTCTTTTATATAAATAAACCCAAGTCATATCAAATAAAATTTACCACTATCGTGAAGCACAATATGTCACAAAAAAACAAACAAACAAACAATCTCGGAATCAGGGTAATTACCTCTTAAAGTGACAATGGTAACAAATGAAAAAATTGGGCTGGTCATTAACCTACAAAGTGGCTCTGTCCTTAAGGGGTTAATCTCAAGTGTATTTTTTAAACTTTGTAAAGAAATAAAAAAAAAAAAAAGTACACATTTTTCTTAGAAATATATCTATATTGGGAATAGGTGCTACAGTGCTGATGTACTTTGGTAAGTGTAAATTCAGGAGTAAACTAAACTGTTCATTCAAAAACAGAATTATTTTCTAGTTAATATTTATAACAAGTAAAATCTAACACTAAAAATAGTTCCTCAGAGCCGATAAGGGGCTGAAATCGCACAGCTAGTGTCTGATAGCATGTATGTTTGAAACATGCATCAAAATCTGCACAAGTGACAGTTGAACCTGCTGGTGCCCAGTGGCTTCTCAGGAGATAACAGGTCCCTCTGTATTAGAGATGAGCGGGGCTGGTGCCATTCCAGCAGGAGAGGACTTCTGATGGGTTTGTGCTTGTACACTTACAATGCAGAAACATAAGACTATGAATGGTATCTTTATTGCACTGCCCTCATATTACTCTTTATGACACTTATTATATATATATGTAATATGCCTCCTGCTGGAGAGATCGCCATTCTCCTATTGTTGTATCTATCTTCCTGAATTTTACAATTTTAATTAATAAAATTTGATAAATTGTTTATTTCATGGGCTTAAGACCATTATCTCTCCCTCTCTCTCTCCTCTGTCACTTGACTTTATATTGATCCATTTCTTTTGGGGTCATGTTTGTGATCACCCTCTAATTGTGTCTTGATACCGTGCAAACACCAATGCATAGATCTATATACACACACACGCGTAGGTAAATTCATTAAAGCATTGTGACTCTTGGCTTTTTTGCCACAATTATCACCCAGATTTGGGTGGTGACCCCTGCTTGTCCAAGTCACAAATTCATGATGAGTGGTTGGTTTCCTACAGGGACTGGGGTAAGATTTGTGGCAGGGCGCACACGGAGGCACGGGTAACTTCATGCCTCGCCTGATTCTTTGGGACATGCATCTCCTAATGAATACAGCGCCTCGCACTCCTCTATGTCCCATCATCTAGACCGGTGTGCTGGTTTGATGAATCAGAGCCTTAGTGTGCATCTCGATAAGTGTATAGTACGTTGTACACACATGATGTAAGATGTTACAGTCAGTATATAGTTTATGCCACTCGCCTTACCATGATGTCACAATATATCATAATAATGCAGACAGTGCAGTGCTATATGTACAATACATGAACTGTCAAATTACTTTAATTAAAATCACATTTAGAACAGATTATTTTTAGACAAGTATGTTTTTGCATGGTTTTATCCAATATTCTAACTGGCATGTAGAAGTGCAGCCATAAGTGAGACTGATCAGCTTCACTATGTACTGTGAGGGGTTCAAGCTAATGTCCACTTAATAAAGAATATCAAAAGAATTGTATCAGAAGAACGTTTGGCTGCTGTTATTCTTTAGGTCCCAATACCTGTGGACAAACGTCTCCACCCTGTATTGTTATGTGCCTTCATGCTAAATGGTCAGGCTACATCTATTGTCATCCTAAGAAGGACTAATAGTAGAAAAGCTGTAAAACACTTCCGGTGCCATTTCTAATAATCTTCTGTATACACAGGACATTCATAGCTTCAGCCATCTATCTGAATAGGCTTTTCTCACACTCTATATTGTGTAGTAAATGCTACTACCCCACCGGGGACAGCCGGCGCCTTTTACACTGTAATACAGGAATTATTTGACTTTTGTGCTCATTTCCATTAAGTTAATATAGTGTCTTATATTTACTCCACTTCAGGCATCTAAATAGATTGAGTTGTAAAACATTGGCTCTTAGAAAAACTTCTAGCCTAAAAAAGCAACTTTTTTTGTTAATTACAATCTACCATTACATAATATATTATATATTTGCAATGTAAATATATTGTTGTCTAACTACTTTACTTACAATTATGCGTTATAATAAAGCATTGACGGCACAAAATGAAGCTAGTGCTATATTTTGATCAGATTTAGCGTATGTGAATATCTGAAAAATCTGCTGCAAATACTGATGTGTTGGCAGGAAAAATTCTGCATAAAGCTATATTCACACTTGTTTTTGCTTTGTTTTTTTTTCTGCAGGCAAAACTTGCTCTCTTGGCAGTAAATCTGCTTACAAAAAGCAGGTTTTACCAACTGTACTGTTTGTATCTTGTATATACTGTCTGTATTAGGTTTGTTTCCCTCCTTTAAAATATTGTAAAATTCCAATAAAAAATATTGAAACATTTTGAAAGGCAGAGTTTGCTGTGGATTATATGTGTCAATTATCTACAGTTCATGTTTGAAAAAAAATCGATTCCCCCAAAAAATTGAGCATAAGCACAGGGTTGCTTTTTTTGCAGTGTTGTTCCACTTTCTCATTGCTTTCTATGAAAAAATGCTTAAAAAAACACTGAAAGAATTGACAACACTGTATGGCTGAGAAATGGAACCCAGGAAAATGTTTTAACGATTTTTGGGAGTGTTATAGAACATAAAAAAGGACCTCAAAGCACATAATACTTGATGGATCCAAATATATTCAATTTTTTCGGCCCCAACTAAAAAAGCTGCAGCTATATATTTGACAATGGACTGCACAGCCCTAATCCCTGTTTATAGACTGTATTCTGTCACACTCCCTGCTCCTGTGACTCTCTCCGTCTCTACACTAAATGCACAATATATGTGATACAAACAGTAAAGCAAAGGATTAGCCCTGATGAGTGCTGTTCATATGATTCACTCTCTGATGCCGTTGCACCGCTCTGTGACAGTTCGTATTAGAAGCAGAGTGCCGAGCCTGGTCCCGCCTGCTCTTCTATAATCTCTGATGAGGTCAGTTGGCCAGAAAATCACAGTAATATCCCTACCAAGATGGCTACGGCATTACAGTGTCTCACAGGTAATCACGCATGCTTATAGGCTGCGCATCATATGCAGGGCGAGATTAGAGTTTGAATTCGAGCACCGCCCATTACTCGCTGAGTGTCGAGCACATCCGAGCATCGGGATACTTGAGTGATAACAGGAAATTAAAAGTATCTCAGATTCAGATAAGGAGATAATAAAACACACATGAAAAAATAGACCACAGCTTTCCAGTTGTAATAGGAAAAGACAAGGTCTGGTAATGGTTCTATATACAAATGTTGATTTCCCACCCACAGAGTGTAACTCTCTGCAATTTTATGCTGCTCAATTATTTTTTGTGCAAAATTAACTTGTAACTAAATTTGCTGCTATTTTGTGTCAGTAAACTGGAATAAAAACATTGATAAATCCCCCCTATGGTATGTAGTGTAAACTTTATAGTACAACATTCACCATAATAAAGCAATCATGCTTAAAATGTCAGAGCCCTGACCTAAACAAAATTGAGCATCTCTGGAGAGACCTTAAAATGTCTGTCCACCAACATTCACCATCCAACCTGATGGACCTGGAGAGGATCTGCAAGGAAGAATGGCAGAGGATCCCCAAATCCAGGTGTGAAAAACTTGTTGCATCATTCCCAAGAAGACTCATGGCTGTACTAGCTCAAAAGGGGGCTTCTACTCAATACTGAGCAAAGGGTCTGAATACTTATGACCATGTGATATTTCAGTTTTTCTTTTTTAATAAATTTGCAAAAATGTCTCCATTTCTGTTTTTTTCAGTCAAGATGGGGTGCAGAGTATACTTTCATGACAAAAAAACGATCTTTTTAGAATTTACCAAATAGCTCCAATGAAACAAAGAGTGAAAAATTGAAAGGGGTCTGAATACTTTCCGTACCAACAGTATATGCATCATGGTGAGGCATGCTGGAGGTTAAAGCATGGTGGATGTGGAGCCACAATGTATCACTGTAGGTTAATTGATTTGTTTTATCTACTACATAGTCTTGGATATAACATTACTAGTGGAGTCAAACTATCACTTTTAAAATAAAAATCCTCAATGCTAATCAGCAAATTGTACTAGAATTTTGCTTTGTGACTCCTGATGTAAACTCCTAAAAACATATTTTATTAGATACTATGTCAAATTTTGGACAGCACTCGGTTTTAAAAACAAAACACCCACAAAAATACACACAATATAGAAAGATAGTGATAATACCAGTATATTGCTAACTAGCTTCTACCTACCAGTGGGGGTTGGCACCCTAGAACAATTGACAATGGTGCACCCGCTCCTCGGCGGCTGTTCCTGGGGTGCCTAGTGTGCCGTAGCGTAGGTTTTCAGGATCAGTCAAGATCATGCCATTATTGTTAGAAAATCTTATAGTAGAAGAGGACCACATGTGTCCAAACAAAAACTACACTTTAAAACCCCTAAAAACCTATATATTTTATTAGAAACTATTTACACATGGCAGTCGATGGTATCTGAGACCTCCTTTCCCATAAGTATTTCAATTTATGACTCCTGATGTAATAGAATATGATTATTGTTGCTATTCCCTGATAATACATGGAGCGGTATTACTTTTCTAGGTATAACATTTTGTTATAAAATGTATGAAACTCATTATCTAAATGCCATATAGAAGTGCAGACATATGTGGGGCTGATTAGCATGAATACACACAAGACCGTACAGAGCGGAGCCGCTTTCTGCTTTATAAAGAGTCACAAGAAATGTAAAATATACAAATAAAGAATCTTTGTCTACAGGAGTTTCAGAAAAAAAACTAATAGTAGCAGCTAAATAACGGCTACACCCTGTATTGTTTTATTTGCTTCACAGCCCCCCACTGATAAAGACTTGGGCTTTATTTGTACTTGTGAAGGATCATTGTCTTCTGTCTTGTTTTAAGTGAGGCCTAAGTGTCATTAGTGCTTTGGATCCAATTTTCATGATTATTTGATGGTAAAAACTGACACTGATCAGTGTTTGATTTGTGATTTTTACATATGGAAAAATAAATTGCAAAGCTTCTCCTACGTATTGCGATGTGCAGTTGATGATTTTCACAGGCTTTTGGCCAACTTTGATCCAGGTTTTTATTTTGCATGAATTTTTAAATTTAACTAAAAGATAATTGCAAACTGTAAAGATTTTCCCTATTTTTAGTAGAATTTAACCATTTTTCTCAGTTACATATACTAATATTTGCAGGAAAAAATATAAAATGTAAACATTCAGATACAGATAAAAAGATAATACACCCAACTGGAAAGCTGCTGACAATTTTGCCTCATATTGGAAACCCCACATCTTTGCCATCTCTAAAACAAAAGTCAAATAGTTTCCCTGGATCAACGTGACATCAATTCTCTATTTTTAAATATTTAAAATATCAGAGATAAAAGTGGATCTGGCAAAATTAGAATTCGCCAAATTGAGCAGATTTCCTGTGCAGTTATTCTCCCCCATTTGAAAGTTCCCTAGAATTTTCTATGGTAACTACAGATCTTAGAACCTTATAAACATATGATCGGTGAGGTATGTTTTTCTTTTTATATTTTTGTTACATCCTCTCTCCTAATATCCCGCTGCTCACTCTCCCTCATATCAACTACTAAGGGTCTCTTCTATTTGCCGTCATGATCTGCATCTTCAGGGTCTTCTCTCTAGAATGGGACTTCTGGCAGTGACCAGGCCTTGGATGTCCCTGCAAGTTGTAAAATTGTATCATCGTGATGTGCACCGTAAATGTATGACGCACTGCGACCTCCATGTCCTGGAAGCAAATGAAAGTCCTGTTCTAGAATGAAAATTCCACAGAGGCAACTTGTAATCCTGAAATAAAGAGAGGTCCTGAGGACCGGAGGATGGGAGTAAGCATGGGGAACTTAAAAAGGATTAAACACTGCTCATCTTTTTGATTTTATTTTTAGAGATTTTATATATTTTGCCTTCTACAGTTTAGCATAATGGCAGACAGTTTGTTAAATTCAGGCAGAGCGAAACAAAAAAATACAAAATTTATAAATAAAATGATTTTTATAAAAGGCAAATAAAATTCCATTCTATGCAACAAATTCGCCCATCGCCCATAAATAAAATCAGTATTAAGAGATACATTTTTGTGCTTTTCTATATGTGGTAATTGGAATACCCTACCAACAGAGATATTGGTAAAATCAAACAACCCATGGCTCCTAACCGACATTGATTTTAGAAACTGAACACATTTTCATCGGTTGGAACAGATTGTATAGCAGAAGCTGGTTCATAGAAAGAAAAATTGTGATAAGAAAAAAATAGCTTGTTTCAGGGTCCTACATTATGTATGTTACTGAATGGAAATTGCTGAAATTATGCATAAAGAACATAGAACATTCATGCCAACCCATCTCATAAGGGACATTAAGAAAAGATGGTGGCTTCTTGGTCTGTTATGTTAGGAGTGGTAGTACTATTCTGAAGGGGAGGTGTTTTCTGAGCATTTGCATTTCACTCATGAATAAGGGGAGGAGTAAAGCTCTTAAGATTTGTATAAAAGGAGAAGACATCTTGGTAGTTTCACAACCCTACTGCTGTTTGCTGGTTGATGATCACCAATCACTTAACAATGGATATCAAGGCACAGGAAAACCCTGAAGAGGTAATTATTGTACATACACTTTTTGAATGATACTTCTAGAAAGGAAGACTAAGAGGTTTTAGGATTTCTAACTGCAAATTCAGATTTTTTTGTACCTTTTCTTAAATATTTAACATTTCTAAAATGTATTATAATTATATTGGTCAGTATTGTGCGTTACTAAAAATGGCAGAAATTACCCTATTTCCTACATACTAAGCATAGAGGATGTAATTCTCAAATGTACAGGCCTTAGAAATACTGTGCATAGTTGTTCAAGATACGATTCCCTTAAAATTGTTATTTTCTTTCTGGAGGATAGTCTGTTACACTAGATGGACCTCCACTGATCTGATCTGGATTGCATATTCTAATAAATGTTGTTGGCTAAGGGGTCACATTATTGCACTTTTTTTGCAATCTTTTCTACAGACCTTGACTGATGTTTCTTTCTGTCCCTCATACAGATATGTTGCTGTGGACCCGTCCTCTCTTCCACATATCCAGATGAGGAATCATTCCAGGATATGGGATGTCGGGCACATGGGGAGGCTCCAGAAGGGGAATGGATCTGCCTAACCGACCTACTGCAACAAGGTTCATTCGGGAAAAGGCCAAGACTTTTGCCTCCTCATCTCAAAACTTTTCTATTCATTCTTAAAAAAAGTCAAACTGAGGACATACCCGAAGAGAGCGACACAGAGGAGGAACATAGCATAGACTTGTATGACAATCACGTAATGACAATTCCAGAGCCTCATCCGAAAAAGAGGTTCATTGAACGTTTTCTTCAAGGAAAATAAAGTTTATTATATTTTATATTTAATAAAAAGCTTAAATTAGGAATACATGGATTGCACGTGTGTTGTGTCTTGCAAGTGTAAAACTCACTGTATTAAATCAAATTACTTGTCTAATGAAATGAGCCAATATATTTAGAAAAGTTTACAGAGGTTGTTACTGATTCCCCTTCATATAGTAAATAATGATCCTGAGCTGAAAACACAAAAATAATCTCATTGTGAAAAAGAAATAACCATAGAGTAAATACATGAAGAATTCTCATTAGTAAATGGCCAATATCAAATAGCAAGCACCAGGATCCTTCTGAATATATTTCATACTTCATTTAGTTTTAGAGATACAATCAAGCTCCCTATGGCCCATAAATAAGGCTGACCATGAATTTGGATGTTGGGGTAAATGCTAAATTAAGCATATATTATAAATGCTGCAAAGGAAATACAAATAGGATGCAGATAACACAGAATAATGGCTGAGGTTTGCCCATGGATCAAACAATAATGATGAGAAATTAAAGGGTGGAAAGAGTGGAAAACAGAAAATAAAGCAATAATGGTGATATTGTCCATATGGTATACATCGGAAATAGTTAAAATCTTGCAGTAAAGCAGCAGCGAGAAATGGTAAAGAATACAGCAGCAGTTACACAGAATAATAGCAACCGGCTATAATATACCAAACAGGTTACCGAGATATCCAGTATATGAAAGGGAGAGAAAGAGTATACAGACATGTAAGAACCAGATCAATAATATAAATCAATAATCGAATAACAGATAAAGGCCTGGACGTGTGACCTGTATGGAATAAACCCAGAAAGGATATAAAAGAAAGAAAATTCCGCGTCCCCGGGATATCTCCTGGTGACCTGTTTGGCTTATTATAGGCGGCTATTATTTTCTATTTCTATTATTTCAGTGCACTAAGCTTACTTTACTTATCTCTCCTACCTCCATCTATTTATGGTATATATTACACATTAGGTATTGTTATAGTGTCACCTAGTTATCCCCTGTAGTCATTTGTCCTAGCATTACACAATATTCATCTTGGTTATATTTTCCCTGTAGCTATTTGTAATCATCTGTGCACAATGTGCATTTTATATACCTATTTCCATCATGATAATCACGGCTTTTATTGCATTCTGGACATTGGTGGAAATGTTAAATTGTTATGGAATACAACACCAATAAGAAAAAGGCAGGTAAGTACTTTACTGTAAAACTAAAATTACAAAAATGAAGACTTCAAGAGAAGGGACCTGTGACAATAAAGGAAACACCTTGGAATATATTGTAGGGTGAATTCTTTGATTCTTAAAGCCACCTAAGTAATAAATGTTTGGACAAGTTGTATAATAAATGTAATTCTTCTAAGACGGTTCCCAATTAGACATTTTTAAATACAATGTTCTGTATGAATGAAATTGTAATAATTGTAATGTAAGAGCATATAAAACCTTACAAAGAATAGGACTACGATTAGTTTATACCTTGATCATTTTAGCATTCCACTTCACGGCATGCTAGAAAACCATGCTTTTTCTGGAATCCATTATAACATTCATGCTTGCAGTGGTCTCACTTAGGGTATTGGAATGCTAATGGTCAAATTAGCAATCAATGAGAGTCAAAAGTTTCTCTTGTAAATTAAACATAACTGTTTGTTTTGATACAAAATTTGCAATTAAGCCAAGTACAAAAGGAAAAGAGACTATTGAAAACCATGTAACTGTCAGTGTTATGCAGTTAGGTGTAAAAAATGTTCTCATGGGCAGATCATTATAATGCTAATTTCAGGCTTTACACTAAACAGTGGAAACATGTTGTATAGCTAGTTTTCTCTGTTGTGATCAGAGCACAGCCATTTTTAATCGCCAGCACCAGAAAAAAAAAACCGTGTCCCATGTATATGACTGTGCACATGTGAGTGAGCCTTTAAAAAAAAAAAAAAAGAGAGTGTTGAGAGCTTCCTATAAGGGCAAAAACTTTCCAATCATTTTTTAAAATGAACATAAAACTAAAGCTGCCACCATTATGTCAGAAAAAATACACAATAGCCTTGATAAGTAGAGTGTTTTATATTGTACTAGAACATCTCAGTAACATCTGGAAGTCCCCCTCCCACAACAGTGAAAAGCTATAAAAAAAATGTATGTATTATAACAATATATTGTATATATCGATTCATGACAAATTTCTTGTTATTCCTACAAAACTATGTTTAATAATAGAGCCAACAATGGACCAATCCCATAAAATAATGTTCACACTATTTTTTCACAAACAATACATGGTTATCTCTGAATAGTGTGAATAATTATGAAATAGGGAAGATGGAAGCAGATCATCACCTGGAAGATCAGGTAGATTTCTGAGTGGGTCTTACCTAACATTGTAATTCTAGACCAGATTCTAAATTAGATCAAATTTACTATAAAAAAAAAGATCATAATTCTTGAAATTAATATGTTTGTGGGGATGTAGTAGCAATTGTTGCTGCAATTAAAATTGTTAAAAAATTAATTTATGTTGTGACAAGAAGAGAAAAGTCCAGGAGTTGAAGAATTCTAAGAATAATCGGGTTTAAACCTTTGCCTTTAATTCTGTAAAGAGCATTACATTTTATTTTCAAAATGCCCAGTGTACCAAGGAATAACATTTATAAAACATCATAGACATAAAAACTTGCATAAATCCCCCCTTCCAGAAAGCTTTTCAAGTTTTCATCCCATATCCTTTGGATGGGTGATATTGTACTATATTGAAAATAATTTTTCATTGAGCTAATCGTGAAAAATGTCTGAGGATGATAAAGAAAAAGAAATTCCTTTAGACTCCAGGAATATAATATGTGAACCTTATCTGTATTGCAACTATGCTTCAGTAATTTTCCATTAATAGAAAGTCATTCAATGGCTGCTATAATATCAAACTATAGAATTAGTATAAATAAAGTTAATCATGATACATGGTCATGTGTCCAGACAGGACTATGAACCCTACAAATAAGATACATGACCCGAATATTATCGAAAGGTAATAAAAAGTAAAGTTTATTAAATCCAAATTATTAAAAAAATTACAAGGGGAAAATACCATAGTAGAAATTAAAAACATACATCCATATGGTGAGAGGAAAAAGTTTATATAAGGGTAAAATACCTCATCTCTGTATAATGAACACATGTTAAATAAATAAGTATACATTATAAATGTTATATATTTTTTATATATTAGTTTAAATTACTATGCTGCAAATCTCAATGAAAGAATATGCAAAAATACCATATACATAAATAAGTATCAAAAAGATATAAAAAATGTATCAAAAGGACTACTGCCCAGTTAAAGTAATATATATGTATAAGTGTCAAAATAAGTGCAACTAGAAAAGGGATAATGTACATGTAATGTCAATTCCCAAAATGCAATACAGTAAACAAACCCTGAAGTGATATATATATATGCATGTTGATCCATAGATATGGAAGCACAGAGAGGACACTATATACAGCATATGTCATGGTATAGTACTGACCTCAACTTATAGGCTCAATCTCGATGTGCGTTTCACGAGGGAAGTGACCCTTTTACCTTTTATCTTCCTACTGTATTTTCCCCTTGTAATTTGTAAATATTTTGCATCTAATAATTGCCTTTCATAAGCTTTGGGTCATGTATCTTATTTCTAGGCTTAATATCAAACTATAGTATAATATATTTATGAACTATATTAAAAGCAGAAAATCTTGTTTAATTATTATCTGGCTTTGAATTATACAAGACTTTTTGCCAATGAACTTACTTTTATGTGTTAAAAAGGAAAAACCTAGGAGGTAGCCTTAATAAATATTAGTGACCAAACAGACAATGGCACTTCTGCACTGAAGTGTAGGAATGTTAATTAAATAATAAGCAAATTAAAACAATGAAATTACCATTAATAGTGGTGACTTCAAGACCTGGTGTCAAGATTAAAGCTAATACAGCAGACTAAAGAAGAGATTTGTTGCATCTTTCTAATAGGATTATACATAGTGACGGTTTTATTGCAACCTGGAAATCTGTGGTTTATCTCCACTGGCACAGGTATAATAATAGCGAATATGTATGTAATAGGGTGGTGTAAAGTAATACCCAGCACTATAAAGTAGCACTTAACTGGGTTTGTGGCTTAATCAGGGTCGTGATACACTTCACTTACTGTGTCGTTTTTCATTCAATCCAAAGCGTAGATTTTTTTCTATATAGTTGCCTTTAAACTATTCCACAACACTTTTTGGATGACAAATAACTATTTATAAATAATCATTCAGAGATGAGCTTATATTGTAAAGTTAACAAACGTGTCCACATTTCACTGAAAATCTTATAAAAATGAAGAATCCTGAATAAATTCAAGCCAGACATTGAAATCGTCTAGAGCAGACGTTCATTTATCAGCAGGCGAAGATTATATTCTATGCTTGAAAATCTGATGCTTGTAAAAAGGGGTCATTATGGTAGATAATTGGTAAATTGCATTACTATATTAGCTCAAAGTTAACAGTGTCTACATTTGATAGATCTCCCTCCATTTAATCCAAACATGGATTACTCATCTGTACAAGAAACAAGTAATGAATATATTAGTAGAAAATGTAACAAACCATAATCATTAATATATCAGTCAGATTATAATAAAATGAAAAAAAGTTAAAGCTTTAGACCATGGCCAACTATCAGTATTTGGTCAGTATTCGGTCAGTATTATTTCTCAGGAGTGGGAGCCAAAACCAGGAGTGGGTGATAAATGCAGAATTGGTGATGTGTTTCTATTATACCTTTTCTCTCATTGTTCCTCATCTGGTTTTGATTCCCTGTCCTGAGAAAAAAAATACTAACCGAATACTGACCAAATACTGAAAGTGGGGCCATGGCCTTAGTAAAATAATCTGATTAGAAAGCATGGTCTACTTGTACAAGTCACGTGTGATTCTTATGATAAATATGGAGGGAAAAAAGACCATAAGAAAACTTCACAAGTGCATGAAGACACACAAGAAAGTGATTGGATTTATATAACTGACCTGATGCAGATGAAGGCAATAAAAGAAAAGACCTAGACTTTTGCCATGAAATATTAAAATGCTTGTTTATATTGAAAAGGAAGCAAAACCAAAGATTGACCGTCCTTCCTCCTTTGTTTCCGATTTCTTTGGTCAAAATTTGTTGCTACTGCAGGAAGTACAAGAGAAAAAAAATTCCTTCCTGACTCCATACGACAATCAGTAGTGAGTCTCCCAGCACCACCACTCTTCTTCCCTTCTTGGCTGTCCTATTTCTTGTCGCTTCAGGGTGTTTCTGGGTGCTCTTTTCTTTTTTGCTTGCTGGTAGTTCCTCATCCTTAGGTGTGCCATCTTCGTACTCCACAAGTCCTTGGAACCTGTTTCTCAGTTGTGTGGTTGGTGGTGTCTCCATGGTCTTCTTGCTTCTTTTGGTCACTTGCCTCCACTTGTCTGCCTCTGGAGGTTCTCTGACGCTTCCTTCACTTTCCGTGACCAGTAGTGACGCTTCTGTTCTGTCCAGGAAGTCTTCATTTTCCTTGATGAGTTTTAATAGGGTGGTGTAAAGTAATACCCAGCACTATAAAGTAGCACATAACTGGGTTTGTGGCTTAATCGGGGTCGTGATACACTTCACTTACTGTGAATGACTTACTGTCATTCAATCCAAACTGTAGATTTTATTCTATATAGTTGCCTTTAAACTATTCCACAACACATTTTGGATGACAAATAACTATTTATAAATAATCATTCAGAGATGAGCTTATATTGTAAAGTTAACAAACGTGTCCACATTTCAATGAAAATCTTATAAAAATGAAGAATCCTGAATTAATTCAAGCCAGACATTTAAATCGTCCAGAGCAGACGTTCATTTTTCAGCAGGCAAAGATTATATTCTATGCTTGAAAAAAGGGGTCATTATGGTAGATAATTGGTAATTTGCATTACTATATTAGCAAATAGTTAACAATGTCTACATTTGATAGATCTCCCTCCATTTAATCCAAAAATGGATTACTCATCTGTACAAGAAACAAGTAATGAATATATTAGTAGAAAATGTAACAAACCACAATCATTAATAAATCAGTCAGATTATAATAAAATGAAAAAAAGTTAAAGCTTTTGACCATGGCCAACTATCAGTATTTGGTCAGTATTAGGTCATTAGTGGGAGCCAAAACCAGGAGTGGGTGATAAATGCAGAACTGGTGACTTGTTTCTATTATACCTTTTCTCTGATTGTTCCTCATCTGGTTTTGGCTCCCACTCCTGAGAAAAAATACTGACCTAATACTGACCAAATACTGAAAGTGGGGCTGAGACCTTAGTAAAATAATCTGATTGGAAAGCATGGTCTGCTTGTACAAGTCACGTGTGATTCTCATGGTCTTTTTTCCCTCTATATTTATCAGAAGAGAACTTCACAAGTGCATGAAGACACACAAGAAAGTGATTGGATTTATATAACTGACCTTCTACAAATGAAGGCAATAAAAGAAAAGACCTAGACTTTTGCCATAAAATATTAAAATGCTTGTTTAAATTGAAAAGGAAGCAAAACCAAAGATTGACCGTCCTTCCTCCTTTGTTTCCGATTTCTTTGGTCAAAATTTGTTGCTACTGCAGGAAGTACAACAGAAAATAACAGTTCACTAAGAAGTTTAGTTTAAGTTCTTGACTTCTTATCAAACAGAAATTCAAATATATCCCTAAAAGATTTCATTGACCTGCTCACTCCAAAAAAAAAATCCTTTCTCCAGTGTGAAAAAGCCACTATATTGTATGTTGTTTACATTAAAATCAAACAAAAAAAGGGATATTAATCTCGTGTACTTTTTAAACTTGGCAAAAAAAGTGTGCATTTTTCTTAGAAATATATCTATATTGGGAATAGGTGTTACAGTGCTGATGTGTATTGGTTTTGGTTTAATAGAAACAGAAATTTTTAAATAAACTTTACTATGGTAATATAAAATCATTATTGGGATAATCCAGCATTACTGGGTTTCTGTAGGTGTAAATTCTGAAGTAGACTGTTTATTCGAAAGATAAAAAGATTTTACTTGTTACAAATATTAACTGGAAAATACCATATTAAAAAGGGTTCCTCAGAGCCGATCCGAGGCTGAAATCGCACAGCTAGTGTCTGATAGCATGTATGTTTGAAACACTTTAAAAGGTGACTGGTTGAACCTGCTGGTGCCCAGTGGCTTCTCAGGAGCTAACAGGTGCCTCTATATTAGAGATAAGCGGGGCTGGTGCCATTCCAATAGGAGAGGACTTCTGATGGGTTTGTGCTTATATACTTACCATTCATAGTCCTATGCTTCCACATTGTATCTTTATTGTGCTGCCCTCCTATTACTCTTTATGACACTTATTGTATACAGTATATGTAATATCCCTCCTGCTGTAGAGATCACCATTCTCCTATTGCTGTATCTATCTTCCCGAATTTTACAATTTTAATGAATAAAGTTTGATATATTGCCTGTATTTCATGAGCATAAGACCATTTTTCCCCTCTCTGCTTGTTTGACATTATTCCTTGGTTTAACCCCATACTCAATTCAATATTTGGCGATACAGGTGCTTCTCACAAAAAAAGAATATCATCAAACAGTTAATTTATTTCAGTTCTTCAATACAAAAAGTGAAACTCATTACACAGAGTCATTACAAACAGTGATCTATTTCAAGTGTTTGTTTATTATATATTATACAGCACAGACCAAAAGTTAGGACACACATTCTCATTTAAAGATTTTTCTGTATTTTCTTGACTATGAAAATTGTACATTCACACTGAAGGCATCAAAACTATGAATTAACAAATGTGGAATTAGATACTTAGCAAAAATGTGTGAAAAAACTGAAAATATGTCTTATATTCTAGGTTCTTCAAAGAAGCCAACCTTTTGCTTTCATGACTGCTTTGCACACTCTTGGCATTCTCTTGATGAGCTTCAAGATGTAGCCACCGGAAATGGTCTTCCAACAATCTTGAAGGAGTTCCCAGAGATGCTTAGCACTTGTTGGCCCTTTTACCTTCACTCTGAGGTCCAGCCCACCCCAAACCATCTTGATTGGGTTCAGGTCTGGTGACTGTGGAGTCCAGGTCATCTGGCGTAGCACCCCATCACTCTCCTTCATGGTCAAATAGCCCTTACACAGCCTAGAGGTGTGTTTGAGGTCATTGTCCTGTTGAAAAATAAATGATGGTCCAACTAAACGCAAACTGGATGGAATAGCATGCCGCTACAAGATGCTGTGGTAGCCATGCTGGTTCAGTATGCCTTCAATTTTGCATAAATCCTCAACAGTGACACCAGCAAAGCACCCCCACACCATCACACCTCCTCCTCCATTCTTCACGGTGGGAACCAGGCATGTAGAGTCCATCCGTTCACCTTTTGTTCGTCGCACAAAGGCACGGTGGTTGGAACCAAAGATCTCAAATTTGGACTCATCAGACCAAAGCACACATTTCCACAGGTCTAATGTCCATTCCTTGTGTTCTTTAGCCCAAACAAGTCTCTTCTGCTTGTTGCCTGTCCTTAGCAGTGGTTTCCTAGCTGCTATTTTACTATGAAGGCCTGCTGCACAAAGTCTCCTCTTAACATTTGTTGAAGAGATGTGTCTGCTGCTAGAACTCTGTGTGGCATTGACCTGGTCTCTAATCTGAGCTGCTGTTAACCTGCGATTTCTGAGGCTGGTGACTCAGATAAACTTCTCCTCAGAAGCAGAGGTGACTCTTGGTCTTCCTTTCCTGGGGCGGTCCTCATGTGAGCCAGTTTCTTTGTAGCGTTTGTTGGTTTTTGTAACTGCAGTTGGGGAAACTTTCAAAGTTTGCCCAATTTTTCAGACTGACTGACCTTCATTTCTTAAAGTAATGATGGCCACTCATTTTTCTTTACTTAGAATTTGCATTATGGCAAGAAAAAAGCAGCTAACAGTCTATTCAGTAGAACTATCAGCTGTGTATCCACTAGACTTCTGCACAAGGCAACTGATGGTCCCAACCCCATTTATAAGGCAGGAAATCCCACTTATTAAACCTGACAGGGAACACCTGTGAAGTGAAAACCATTTCCAGTGACTACCTCTTGAAGCTCATCAATAGAATGCCAAGAGTGTGCAAAGCAGTCATCAAAGCAAAAGGTGGCTACTTTGAAGAACCTAGAATATAAAAGACATATTTCCTGTTGTTTCGCACTTTCTTGAAGAGATAGGTTTTCAAATTCCCTCTGAAGGATCCGAGTGTGGTGGATAGTTGCACGTGTTGGGGCACAGAATTCCAGAGGATGGGGGATATTCGGGAGAAGACTTGGAGGCGATTGGGTGAGGAACTAATCAGCAAATTGTACTAGAATTGTGCTTTGTGACTCCTGATGTAAACCCCTGAAAACATATATTTTATTAGATGCTATTTAAAATGGACTGCCGTCCAAACTTTGACAAACAAAACATCCACAAAAATACTCAATATAGAAAGATATTGATAATAACAGTATATTGCTGACTTGTTTCTACCTACCAGTGGGGGTTGGCACCCGATAACATTTGACAATGGCACCCCCACTCCTCGGCGGCTGTCCCTGGGGTCCCTAGTGTGCCCTAGCGTAGGTTTTCAGGATCAGACAAGATCATACCATTATTATTAGATAATCTTCTAGTACAAGAGGACCACATGTGTCCAAACAAAACTACACTTTAAATAGTATTTAATAAAATATATATGTTTTTTAGGGGTTTACACACGTCAGCCGATGGTATTTGAGACCTTCTTTCCCATCAGTATTTCAATTTATGACTCTTGATTAGTGATGAGCGAGCATGCTCGCTAGTGCTCTGTGCTCGTCCGAGCATCTCAGTGCTCGAGATGCTCGCCGAGTATGTCCGGGTTGCTCGGGCGGGAACTCGGGTCCCCTCCCTGTATGTTTGGTGCTCTTTAGAGAGCCAATGAACATGCAGGGATTGCCTGCCATGCACTGTAATGCCATAGCCAAGTTGGTTGCGGGCATTACAGTGATTGGCTGGCCGCACAGCATCATCAGGTCTATATCAGACCTGGCGCCGCCATGCTCGTCACAGTCACTCTGGATCAGACAGTGTAGGGAGAGCTGCAGCTGTGTCAGGGAGAGATTTGATTGTGTAATAGGTAGTGTAGGGAGAAAAAACGTACATTACACATATCCATCTTAACAAACAGTCCTTCTGAGGACTAATCCATCTGCAGAGATATCAGGCAGGCAGGGTATATAGGCAGGCAGTGCATATAGCACAAAAGCCTCCATTCAAATTCTGACTTCTGCTGCTGTTAGATATTTTTATACAAAAGGCCCAGGTCTCAGGGGCCAAGAATACTTTTCTTTGGATCTTTATACTCATTGTTTGCTTAAAAAGCAATCCAGAGAACACCATTTTTTCTCCACCATTTGCTTGTTGGCACTAGAAATCCAGCTATTTAAAACTTACCTACTGGCCAGTTATTTAAAACTCTGTTTTCTCCATCACACGGATCACCTATAAGTTCGCTCGTTCATTTGTAGTGAACGTGGAAGATATCGTCCTCCATTTAAAATGGGCAAGGCACGTGGTAAGGGACAGGGAACTGGACGTGATGGTAATGGTGCATGCAGAGGCCGAGGACAAGGCCGTGGGCAAGCTGAAATTGGGCCACAACAAACACCCAGATCTTCTCGCCTGACCTTCTTGTCCCAATTTCTAGAGGATCGGGAACCAAGGATTGAAGCTTGAAGAGGACAATTTGCATTTTCCAGGTGCGTTCTGGGAAAAGCGAAGAGTCTCCTTCAGCTAGAAGATCGTTGGGTACAGCCGGGATTGGAGCTTGAAGAGGACAATTTGCATATTCCAGGTGCCTTCGGGGAAAAGCGAAGAGTCTCCTTCAGCTAGAAGATCGTTGGGTACAGCTGGGACCAGCTGCTTGGAAAGCATCGCCAAACCAGGGATTGAAGCTTGAAGAGGACAATTTGCATATTCCAGGTGCCTTCTGGGAAAAGCGAAGAGTCTCCTTCCGCTAGTAGATCGTTGGGTACAGCCGGGACCAGCCGAGTCAAGGAGCACACTGAATGAATTTGTTTAATTTGTTTATCCTATGGTATCACAAGAAAGAAGACAGACATCAAGTCAGCAGGGACAAGGAGCAGCATGGCAGATGTGACAACCTACATGGTGAGCTGCAACATGTGCTACATGTTCACAGATCGACCAGAAGCTGAAACCAACTTCACCTGCCAGAAGTGTAGACTACTGGATCTTTTAGAAGAAAAGGTGTGGGGACTGGAAGAAAGAATTGCGACATTAAAACTAATCAAGGAAAATGAAGACTTCCTGGACAAAACAGAAGCGTCACTACTGGTCACGGAAAGTCAAGGAAGCATCAGAGAACCTCCAGAGGCAGACAAGTGGAGGCAAGTGACCAAAAGAAGCAAGAAGACCATGGAGACACCACCAACCACACAACTGAGAAACAGATTCCAAGGACTTGTGGAGGACGAAGATGGCACACCTAAGGATGAGGAACTACCAGCAAGCAAAAAAGAAAAGAGCACCCATAAACACCCAGAAGCGACAAGAAAAAGGACAGCCAAGAAGGGAAGAAGAGTGGTGGTGGTGGGAGACTCACTACTGAGAGGAACAGAAGCAGCTATCTGCAGACCGGACATAACCGCAAGAGAAGTATGCTGCCTCCCAGGGGCGAAGATCAAGGATGTTACCGATAGGATACCGAAGCTAATCAGTTCCAAGGATGTCCACCCATTACTTCTGATACATGTTGGCACCAATGACACGGCAAAGAAGGACCTACCGACAATCTGCAAGGACTTTGAAGCATTGGGGAAGAAAGTAAAAGAACTGGATGCGCAGGTAGTTTTTTCTTCTATCCTTCCAGTAGACGGGCATGGCGTCAGGAGATGGAACAGGATCCTTGATGTGAACAACTGGCTGAGACGATGGTGCAGACAACAAGGATTTGGATTCCTGGACCACGGTGTGAATTACCTCTATGATGGACTCCTTGCCAGAGACGGACTACACCTCAACAAACCTGGGAAACACACATTCGCCAGGAGACTCGCAACACTCATCAGGAGGGCGTTAAACTAGAAGAAGAGGGGATGGGAAGAAAAACGCCGGACATGAACATGCAACCAGAGAACATGCTAATGAAAGATATGAAGTGCGACAAAGAAGGTCCAAGACAAGATACTTGGAAGGGAGGTAAGAAAATTTCTAATACAATCCACAGGGAGAAGATTGGAACAAAACAAAATCGTGTAAACTGCGTGCTAGCAAATGCCAGGAGCCTGACAAACAAGATGGATGAACTGGAAGCAGAAATATCTACAGGTAACTATGACATAGTGGGAATAACAGAGACATGGTTAAATGAAAGCTATGACTGGGCAGTTAACTTACAGGGTTACAGTCTGTTTAGAAGGGATTGAAGAAGTCGGAAAGGGGGTGGAGTCTGTCTATATGTAAAGACGTGTCTAAAGCCTACAATACGGGAGGATGTATGGGAGGGAAATGAGGAGGTCGAGTCCTTATGGGTGGAGATACATGGGGCAAAAAACAATAATAAAATTATCATAGGAGTCTGTTATAAACCACCAAATATAGCAGAAGCCTCGGAAAGTCTATTAATGAGACAAATAGACGAAGTAGCAAAAAATAACGAGGTGATTATTATGGGGGACTTCAACTACCCCGATATAGACTGGGAAACCGAAAGCTGTAGATCTCAGAAAGGAAACCGATTTCTGTCAATTATCAAAGACAATTATTTGTCACAACTTGTGCAGGAACCAACTAGAGGGACGGCCCTTTTAGACTTAATATTAACTAACAGGCCAGACAGAATAACTGAGGTGCAGGTCGGGGGGCAGCAGGGAAATAGTGATCACAACATTATACAATTCCACATGTGCTTCAGTAGGGTGCCCAGCAAGGGAGTCACAAAAACACTGAACTTCAGGAGGGCAAAGTTTGATCAGCTAAGAGATGCCCTTCACCTTATAGACTGGGATAGTATCTTTAGCAATAGGAGCACGGATAGAAAATGGGAAATTTTCAAAACAGTCCTACATAGTCACTGTAGAAGGTACATACCTTATGGGAATAAAAGGGCTAGGAATAGGAGGAAGCCAATGTGGCTAAATAAGGAAGTCAAGAGGGCAATGAAAAACAAAAAAAGGGCTTTCGGTAAACTTAAACAAGAAGGCAGCGAGGAAGCGCTAATATCTTATAGGGAAAAGAACAAAATCTGTAAGAAACAAATAAGAATAGCAAAAGAGGAGACAGAGAGACTAATTGCCAAGGAAAGTAAAACGAATCCCAAACTGTTCTTTAACTATATAAACAGTAAAAGGATTAAAACTGATGGAGTTGGCCCATTGAAAAATAACCTGGGTAAAATCATAGAGGGCGATGAGGGTAAAGCAAACCTACTCAATAGCTTCTTCTCCACTGTTTTCACAAAAGAAAACAATTTATCGGAGGAAATGCAGAGTGATAAAGTAAACCCTCCGCTAAATATCACCCACCTAACCCAGGAGGAAGTTCAGAAACGCCTAAATAATATCAAAATAGACAAGTCACCAGGCCCAGATGGCATACACCCCCGGGTACTAAAAGAATTAAGTAATGTGATAGACAGACCGCTGTATCTTATATTCAAGCACTCATTATGGACAGGGACTGTCCCACTAGACTGGCGCCAAGCAAATGTGGTACCAATATTCAAAAAGGGGTCTAAAAGTGACCCTGGGAACTATAGACCAGTCAGCTTAACGTCTGTTGTGGGTAAATTGTTTGAAGGATTTCTTAGAGATGCTATTGTAGAATATCTTAATGATAATAACTGTAACTCCATATCAACATGGATTCATGAGGGTTCGCTCCTGCCAAACAAACCTGATCGCCTTCTACGTGGAGGTGAGCTCACAGCTGGACCGGGGAGAGTCAGTGGATGTTGTATACCTTGACTTCTCCAAAGCGTTTGATACCGTGCCACACAAAAGGTTGGTATATAAAATGAGAATGCTTGGTCTGGGGGATAATGTGTGCAAGTGGGTAAATAGCTGGCTGAGTGATAGAAAGCAGAGGGTGGTTATCAATGGAGTAAGCTCAGGGTGTGTCAGGGTTACTAGCAGGGTGCCTCAAGGGTCTGTCTTGGGCCCTATATTATTTAATATATTTATTAATGATCTAGTGGAAGGGTTGCATAGTAAAATAGCAATATTTGCAGATGATACTAAACTTTGTAAAGTAGTTAATACAGATGAGGATAGGGCACAGCTACAGGAGGATTTAGATAAATTGGGGAGTTGGGCCAAAAAATGGCAAATGGGGTTCAATGCCGATAAATGTAAGGTCATGCACATGGGAAAGAAAAACAGCAGTCACCCATACATATTAAATGGGAAACCGTTGGGGAAATCTGACATGGAGAAGGACCTGGGCGTCTTGGTTAATAGCAAATTAAATTGGAGAGCCCAGTGTCAGGCAGCAGCTGCGAAGGCAAATAGAGTCATGGCATGCATCAGAAGAGGAATAGGGGCATATGATGAGAACATTGTTCTTCCTCTGTATAAAGCGCTGGTAAGGCCGCACTTAGAATATTGTGCACAGTTCTGGGCTCCGGTGCTCAGGAAAGACATATTGGAGCTAGAGAGGGTACAAAGGAGGGCGACTAAGGAAATAAAGGGAATGGAGGGACTAGAATACCCAGAGAGGTTGTCAAAATTAGGCCTATTTACGTTGGAAAAGAGAAGGCTTAGGGGAGACCTCATAAACATGTATAAATACATCAGGGGGCAGTACAGAGATCTCTCCCATGACCTGTTTATACCAAGGATGGTGACAAAGACGAGAGGGCACACTGTGCGTCTGGAAGAAAGGAGGTTCCTGCACCAGCAAAGAAGGGGATTCTTTACGGTCAGAGCCGTGAGACTCTGGAACTCTCTGGGAGAGGAAGTGGTGATGTCCAACTCACTTAATGAGTTCAAGAGAGGCCTGGACGCCTTTCTTGAGAACAATAAAATTACATCTTATGCTTAGTTAATTAATCCAGGGATTTAATCTGACTGCCAGATTGGTGTCGGGAAGTGAATTTTTCCTCAATGATGTAAATTGGCCTATACCACATGGTTTTTTGTTGCCTTCCCCTGGATCAACGCTGCGGAATAGCAGCAGTGCACAAGAAATAGGCTGAACTGGATGGACGCTTGTCTTTTTTCGGCCTTATAAACTATGTAACTATGTAGGATCGCAGCACACCACTATTGAACCCAGAGCAGTGTCAAAAGGTTGTTGGTTGGATAGCGGATAATGCTTCCAGTCACTTAGCCGCCACCACCACCACCATCCGGTCTTCCACACGCTCAAGTCTCAGTAGCCGTGAGTCTGGGCCGCATATTCCCCACCCTGATCCTCCTTCCTCCCACCATGCCGAGTGCCCAGAGACAACTGATCCCACACTTGGACACTCTGAAAAGCTGGTCTCTTTTCCATTTATTGATTCGGGTCTCTCGCCCGGTCCACTTTAAGCGGGGCAAGAGGAAATCGCGTGTAGTGATGCCCAAATATTTGAGCAGCCACGGTCACACGAAACTGGTGGTGGGAAAGTGTCACAAGAGGTAGATGATGATGAGACCATTGCCAGAAAGTCAGGAGGAGGACCAGGGTGCAGAAGTGGAAGATGAGGTTGTGGATGATATAGTTACTGACCCAACCTGGTAGGAGGACATGCAGAGTGAGGACAGCAGCACACGGGGTGCTCTGCCTCCCTCCCCCTAACAGGCAGGAAGAAGCAGTGTGGTGGCCGCAGACAGAAGGCAGGCAGCCGCTCCCCGTAACACCAACACGAAGGAAGTTGCCAGTACAACTGTTAGGTCGTCCAGAGTCTGGTTGTTTTTTAAAGACTGCCGATAACCCCAAAAAGGCCATTTGCACCACCTACCAGGCCAGCATCATCAGGGGTGGCAAAACGACCAGCCTGACCACATCAGCATGATCAGGCACATGGCAGCAAAGCATCTGACTTTGTGGGCCGAACCCCAGGGTCCAAGAACTGTGTCTGCAGGTGGCACCATTGCTTCTTCCGCTGTTGTGCATGCAAGCCAATCCCCCGTCCATGGTGCATGCGAAGATGCCTCCTGCCCTGCACCTGTCGTTGCACACTCTCAAGTAGCAGCATCAGGAAGCACGTCCATGTCCTTGTCCCAGCGTAGCGTTCAGTTGTCCATACCCCAGTCCTTGGAATGCAAGCGCAAATATGCAGCCAACGCCCCACAGGCCACACTACTAAATTCTCACATTTCACGACTGCTTGTGCTTGAAATGTTGCCTTTTAGGCTCATGGAGACAGAAGCATTCCACAACCTGATGGCGGCGGCCGTCTCTTGGTACTTGGTCCCGCCACTATTTCTCCCCATGTGCCGTCCACGCATTACACAAGCACGTGTCCCAAAACATTAGCCGTGCCCTCACCAACGCAGTTACCGGGAAAGTCCACCTAACCACGAACATGTGGACAATTGCTTGTGGGCAGGGATGGTACATCTCGCTGACGGCACACTGGGTTAACATAGTGGAAGCCGGGACCCAGTCGGACCTTGGGACAGAACACGTCCTCCAGACGGCAAGGATTGTGGGCCCTAGGTCAATCAGGGTTGCCCCCACAGTCTACAGCTCCTACACCTCATCCTCCTCTTCAGCCTGCACCTCCCCGAAATGACCACAACAGTCACAAGCTGTATGCACTGCCTCGGCCAAGCGGCAACAGGCTGTGCTGTAGCTAATAAGCTTAGGTGACAAACCGCACAATGCTGAAGAGTTGAGGACTGCTCTGAAAGAGCAGGCAGATCTGTGGCTCACACCGCTGAACCTACAGCCAGGCATGGTCATGTGTGACAATGGCCGGAACCTGGTGGAGGCTCTGAGGCAAGTTGAGCTCACACATGTACCATGCCTGGCCCATGTGCTTAACCTTGTGGTTCAGCAGTTTATCAAATCCTACCCGGAGCTACCGGATCTGCTTGTTGAAGTACGCCGCCTGTGTGCCCATTTTAGAAAGTCAGCTACAGCTTCCGCCGCCCTTGCCGTATTTCAGTAGCATTTGTAGCTTCCGACTCACAGACTGGTGTGTGATGTCCCCACACGTTGGAAGGATTTGTGAACAGAAGAGGGCAGTTGTTGAGTACCAGCATCAACTTCAGTATTCAGTTCAGACTCCACACATAAGTCCTCAGGAGTGGACATGGATGTCAGACATATGTACCATCCTCACAAACTTTGAGGACTCCACCAAGATGGTGAGCGGCGATGACGCCACAACTAGCGTCACCATCCCGCTTCTCTGTCTTTGGAAACGCTCTCTGCTCACAATCAAAGAGGATGAATTGCAGGCAGAGCACGATGAGATGGAGTAAGGAAACAAAGGGTGATTACACACAGCCAAGCCTCATCTCATCCCAACGTGGATTGGGTGACAATGAGGAAGAGGAGGAGGAGGAGGAAGGACAGGAGCTAGTTTTATGCACTATAGACGGTACTACCTGCACAGCTGTCATACCGTTTGTTCAGCGTGGATGGCCAGAGGACAGAGAGGAGGAAGAAGAGGAGGAGGAGAGCATTGTCAGTCATCCTCTTGGTGAGGACACGGAAGTCTTGGTGTTAGTAGTCTGGCATGCAGGCTGAGTTTATGTTATGCTGCCTTTCCCATGACCCTCGAGTTCTCAAAATTTTGGGTGACAGTCATTGCTGGTTGGTGACACTTCTAGACCCACGCTACAAGGAGAACTTTATATCTCTTATTCCTGAGGCGGACAGGTCTACAAAAATGGGGCAGTACCAAAAGGCCCTTGTTGCGGAACTATTAAAAAAATTCCCATCTGAAAACGCTGGCGGCACAGGTCACACTTCGTTGGACAACCAAGGAGTACAGGCGAGAGAGACAAAGCTTCAATCCAGCACAGGAAGGGGAACACTGTCAAAGTTCTGGGAGAGTTTTCTCAGACCCTCACATCGCACAGGCCCTGAGGCGCGGGGTACTCTCACAAGGAGTGAAAAGTTTGGGAAGATGCTGAGGGAGTACCTTGCCGACCGTACCAACGTCCTCGGTGATTCCGCTGTGCCTTACAATTATTGAGTATCCAAGCAGGATACGTGGAATGAACTGGCTCTCTATGCCTTGGAGGTCCTGGCCTGCCCTGCCGCCAGCATTTTATCAGAGCGGGTTTTTAGTGCCGCTGGTGGAATTATAATTGATAAGCGCATCCGCCTGTCAACTGAAAATGCTGACACGCTGACTCTTATAAAAATGAACAAGGGCTGGATTGGGCCAGACTTCTCAACACCACCGAATGATAGCAGCATAACAAACTCCAATCCAGTGTCTTTTCTTGGGAGGTGTATTCCCATGCACCTTTTCACACCCACACATGGGTATACGCTTCCTGATTTTGGCTATTTGCTCTTGTCCTCCTCCTTCTCCTCATCCTCCACCACCATATCACCAGGGTGAACGTGGTCCGTGATGCCACACCCACAATTTTTTTTAAAGGGTGTTTATGATGCCCGTAAAAATAATTTTTTATACAGTATGTTCATGTATACCCCCCAGGGGTAAATGTTTGTCAGCCCATGCACTTAGTGCATGGGCATTACAAGTATAGGAGGCCTGCTCCTTTCTAATGGGAACATTTTTTTATGAGGCCCTCCTCCACGTCTCTTCCAAGGGGCATTGAAATGCCTCCAAATTTTTGGCAGCCCTTCCATTCACTGCATAGGCCAACACTATGGGAGAATCTCTCCTTTCTAATGGGAATTTGTCATTATTGTGGTCCTGCTCTATGTGTCTTTAATTTCTTAGTGGGGTTTTTCCTAAATTTGGTCAGCCATTGGACTCACTGCATACCCTATAACTGTATAGCAGACCCTCACCTTTCTAATGGGAACATGTCGTACTCGTTACTGTGGTCCTGCTCTATGTGTCTTTCAGAGTCCCTCCATCATCAATGAAACAGGATGTCTCTGATGATGTGTCACACACCACATTGCCAGATAAGGTTGTAAAATGTTAAAATGACATTTCCCGGTGAATGCATTTTCCTTAATAATGTAAAAAAAAAAACGTAGGATCTTTCTTTAGTATAAAAACAGAGTCGCCAATGTAACTTCAATGTAATCACATTGTTCAGCTCCTGCACCTCCTCCTCCATCTCCTAAATGACCATATCAGTCACAAGCTGACAGCACTGCAGCTCTGCCTTGGCCAAGCGGCAACAGGCTGTGCTGAAGATAACATGCTTAATGCTTAGGTGACAAATCGCCCAGCGCTGCGGAGTTGTTGAAAGCTGTAACACAGCAGCCTGTGGCTCTCACCGCTGAACATACAGCCAGGCATGGTCATGTGTGACAATGAGCGGAACCTGGTGACGGAGAAATGACAGCCGAAGTAGATACGATTTCCCTCTATGCCAGTCCTTTCACTGAGCTAAAGAATATGGCTGTGGTGAAATACAACTCCCACTGAAAAGCTGTTTCAGATTGAAAAACATTGGGCCCACCAGAGGATTTGATTCTGAGAGCTCACCTTTCTCCCCCGCTCAAGAGCCCCATAACAGCTGCAAAGTTAGCGCCATCATGAACTCTCCTGATGTAGAAGCCAGGGCACACCAGAGGATTCTCTGGTGGGACCGTCCAACCCTGCCGAGCAGCAGTCCTGGCTAAGAAAAGTGTGTGGGAAGGTTCCCAGACACTCTATGGCTGCTTTTTTACTGAGGTGGAAACCCACGCAAACACAGGGAGAACATACAAAGTCCTTGCAGATGTTGTCCTTGCTGGGATTTGAACCCAGAATCCCAGCGCTGCAAGGCTTCAGTGCTATCCACTGATCCAATGTGCTGCCGTTCATCCTCTGATATCTAACAAGCTGGAGAAACTTGCACCTACTGCCACTCTATCTTCAGCTCCTTTGTGAGAAACTAATGTATTTGGGCAGCCAGTCTACCAAATAAAATTCCTAAGAAGAAAATTGGGGAAGGCTTTGCCACTGGTACTGGGGGCAGTGCTAATACCATGATGTTGTACCATAGTTTGCTGGAAATATTCCAGGCTGGTAGGAGGCAAGCAGATTCCCACAGAAAAGTACCAGCAGTAATGTTCAGGGACCCACGCTAGTAGAAGGCGGAGGCAAAAACGGGAGAAATAGTGGCGGCTGGGGACAGAGTATGGACACGAGGCATGAGGTTGTTAACAGGTCCCGCCTTCACAAGCCTAAAAGGCCACATTTCAAGTGAAAGCAGCTTTAGAGGACTTCCTGGGAGCAATCACAGCTGGAGTAGATATAGTTTCCCAAGTCCTTTCACCAAGAATATGGCTGTGGTGAAATACAACTCAGCAAAAAAAGCTGTGGACTGGCTCCGTACCGTCCCTGGCCACATTCACTTGACCACGTGTTTGTGGGTAGGCAGTCCTTCCCAGTAAATTCACTGGGGAGGGCACGGGTAATGTTGTAGGACCCGTGCTTGTGGAAGGCGGAGACGATACCGGGAGAAATAGTGGCGGCTGGGGACTGAACATTGATACCCAGCCGCCGACGGCATGAGGCTGTGAAAAGCTTCCTCCTCCATGAGGCTAAAAGGCAACATTTCAAGTGCAAGCAGCTGCCCAGAAATCTGGCAGTTTAGTTTTGCAGCCTGTGGGTGGGTGGGTTGGTGGCTGGCTGCATACTTGCGCTTGCAGTCCAAGTAACAGAAAACTAAGCAGATGGTGGCCTCTATCATCATTATGGCCTCATCTCGACACTATGAACTCTCCTGAAGGAGAAGCCAGAGCCCACCGGATGAGTCTCCGGTTTTCTGGTGGGTCCGTCCAACCCTGCCGAGAAGCAGCCCTTGGTAAGAAAAGTGTGGGGGAAGGTTCCCGGACACTCTATGGCTGTTTTTTTAATGTGGAACGGACATGCTTATGCATATTATTTCTCAAACCGGATTGCAGATCAGGCTATTGCCCAACTCTGTAGTCATAAAATTAAATGCGCAAAGAAAGATGTTTGTGTGTCAAAGCACCACCGAGAAGTGCGAGTTGATGTTGGACATGCTGCCAATGCTTCTGCAAAAGCTGCTTTAGAGAACTTCCTGGGAGAAATGATACACAGAGTAGATACGGTTTCCCTCTCTGCCAGTCCTTTCACCGAGCTAAAGAGTATGGCTGTGGACTGGCTCCGTACCATCCCTGGCCACATTCACCTGTCCACTTGTTTGTGGTTAGGAGGTCCTTCCCAGTAAGTGCATGGGGGAAGGCACAGGTAATGTTGTGGGACCCGTGCTTGTGGAAGGTGGAGACGACACTGGGAGAAACAATGGCGCCTGGGGACAGAGTATGGACACCCAGCCGCCGGCATGATGTTATGAAAAGCTTCCTCCTCCACGAGCCTAAAAGGCCACATTTCAAGTGAAAACAGCTTTAGAGGACTTCCTGGGAGAAACGACAGCTGGGTAGATATGGTTTCCCAAATCCTTTCACTAAGCTAAAGAATATGGCTGTGGTGAAATTCAACTCAGCAAAAAGAGCTGTGGACTGGCTCCGTACCGTCCCTGGCCACATTCACCTGTCCACGTGTTTGTGGTTAGGCGGTCCTTCCCAGTAAGTGCACTGGGGAGGGCACGGGTAATGTTGTGGGACCTGTGCTTGTGGAAGGCGGAGGCGATACCGGGAAATATAGTGGCGGCTGGGGATCGAGTTTGGACATCCGGCCGCCGCCAGCATGAGGTTATGAAAAGCTTCCGCCTCCACGAGCCTAAAAGACCACATTTCAAGTGCAAGCAGCTGTCAAAAATTTGGCAGTATAGTATTGCAGCCTGTGGGATGGTGGGTGGCTAGCTGCATACTTGTGCTTACATTCCAAGGAATGGGGTAGGGACAACTGAACGCTGCACTGGGACAAGGACGTGGACGGTGATTGTTTCAAGTCTGCAACAACAGGTGCATGGCAAGAGGCATCTTCGCATGCGCCAAGGATCACTTATGATGGGCACACTTTTAGGCAGTGACCTGGGAGTCAGAGATGCTTCCAGGGGTCTTCCCCATGCTGTTCCCATGTCATTTGAGCACTGTTACCATCGATTTGGGCAATTTTTTGGCCCTCTGCAGACCGCCGGGGGGAGCCGTCTGAAAAATGCTTGAGTTTCCCATAGACTTACATTGGGCTCGTTGCTCGAGTCGAGCACCCGAGTATTTCAATGTGCTCGACCCGAGCAACTAGTACCCGAGCATTTTAGTGCTCGCTCATCACTAGTCATGTATCATATTTCTAGGTTCAATATAAAACTATATTAGAATATACACTGCTCAAAAAAATAAAGGGAACACTCAAATAACACATCCTAGATCTGAATGAATGAAATATTCTCATTGAATACTTTGTTCTGTACAAAGTTGAATGTGGTGACAACAAAATCACACAAAAATCATCAATGGAAATCAAATTTATTAACCAATGGAGACCTGGATTTGGAGTCACCCCCAAAATTAAAGTGGAAAAACACACTACAGGCTGATTTAGTCAATATTCGGTCAGTATATTTTCTCAGGAGTGGGAGCCCAAACCTGTAGTGGGTGATAAATGCAGAATTAGTGACTTGATTCTATTATACCTTTTCTCTGATTGTTCCTCATCTGGTTTTGGCTCCCTCTCCTGAGAAAAAATACTGACCGAATACTGACCAAATACTGATAGTGGGGTTGTGGCCTTAGTAAAATAATCTAATTAGAAAGCATAGTCTACTTGTACAAGTCATGTGTGATTCTCATGGACTTTTTTCCCTCTATATTTATCAGAAGAGAACTTCACAAGTGCATGAAGACACACAAGAAAGTGATTGGATTTATAAAACTGACCTTCTACAAATGAAAGCAATAAAAGAAAAGACCTAGACTTTTGCCATAAAATATTAAAACGCTTGTTTATATTGAAAGGGAAGCAAAACCAAAGATTGTCCGTCTTTCCTCCTTTGTTTCCGATTTCTTTGATCAAAATTTGTTGCTACTGCAGGAAGTACAACAGAAAATAACAGTTCATTAAGAAGTTTGACAAGAAGTCAAGAACTTAAACTAAACAGAAATTCAAATATATCCCTAAAAGATGTCACTGACCTGCTCGCTCCAAAAAGAAAACATTTCTCTTGTGTGAAAAAGCCATTATATTGTATGTTTGTGTTTACATTAAAATAAAATAGGGATATTAATCTCACGTGTACTTTTTAAACTTGGCAAAAAAAAGGTGTGCATTTTTCTTACAAATATATCTATATTAGGAACAGGTGTTACAGCGCTGATGTGTATTGGTTTCGGTTTAATTGTAAAGTTTATTTAAAGAAATCTGCCTCTATGGCAATATAAAATCATAATTGTTCATTCTCAAATGGGATAATCCAGCATAACTGGGTTTCTGTAGGTGTAAAATCTGAAAAAGACTGTTCATTCGAAAAATAAAAAGATTTTACTTGTTACAAATATTAACTAGAAAATTCAATTTTAACCCCTTTACAGTCCAGGGTGTACTAACACGTACCTGCGCCCTGGACTTTAAGAGCCAGGTATGTATTAGTATGCCCTGTTGATTTCGCCCACACACAGGCTGTGCGGGCGCGATCGCCGCCGGGTGTCAGCTGATTGTCACAGCTGACACCGGGTGCTATGTGCGGAGAGCGGTCCCTCACCGCTCTCGGCACATTAACCCTCGCAATGCTGCGATCGAAGTCGATCGCAGCATTGTGGAGGTAAGCGCTGCATACTCACCTCTTCCCCTCCATCCTGTGCTATCTGAGGCCGGGATATGTGGTTGTCATGATGACCCGGATGTCATCATGACAACATCCGGGTCACCAGACAGCAGGAAGATACTTTGATCATGTGCAGTGCATGACCAAAGTATCTTCTGCATCTGCAGCGCTAACAGCCTGTATAGCACAGGAATGGTGCACCATCCCTATACTATAGAGGCAAACAGAGTAAAAAAAACTGAAAGTCCCATAGTGGGACAAAGTATAAAAGTAAAAAAAAGTTAAAAAAAAAAAAAAAAAAAAAAAAAAGAAATCAAAAATATAATCTACCAAAAATAAAAATATAATGTACCCATCAATAAATATTATTATGAAAAAAAACAAAAAAAACAATAAAAGTATACATATTTGGTATCGCCGCGTCTGGAACGACCTCACCTATAAAACTGTCCAACTAGTTAACCCCTTTAGTGAACACGGTAAAAAATAAAAATAAAAAACGAAGCAAAAAACGATGCTTTTTCATAAAGCCAAACAAATGGAATAAAACGCGATCAAAAAGACGAATAAAAATAAAAATGATAACATAGTAACATATTCTTCCTTCAACCTTAAAAACTAAGTCCATCTAGTTCAAGCCATAGCCAAACATGTTGATCCAGAGGAAGGCAAAAAAAAAACATGTGGCAAACACTAAGCTCCACATTGGGGAAAAAAAATTCCTTCCTGACTCCATACGACAATCAGACTAGTTCCCTGGATCAACGCCCTTTCAAGGAATTTAATATATATAACCTGTAATATTATACTTTTCAAGACAGATGGAGGAACTGTGGACGCCATCTGGCCTGCGATCCGGCGGTGTTCATCTTTTTAGGCATAGATAAAAGCGCGGTCGGCCACAGTGTTATGAACCTCTGAAAAGAAGAACAACGCTGAACAGTGGCCAGACGGAGTCCAGAGTAACTCTGCTGCCTCATCTCATTATAGTGAATGTATCCCTCAGGGGTTTCATCTGAATCACGTCATTTGGAGATTTAGATGGAAACCCCAAATTAAGTGCTCAGTGTAGAGCACAGAATAAATGTGATCTAAAATGTCCCCAATAAAAGCTACACATCAAAGCCCCCACACAGGTCTCTCATGTGTTAATGGGAATATAGGGGACTTCCACATTACTGGTAGTACAAAGACAATGGAAAAGAAAAATGGCTCCTCGCCCCCAAAAGAGATTCAGCAAATTCTGCGCTACCAAATCCCCCCCGCCCTTATGAGCACCGCAGTGTGCCTAAACCACATTTAGAGTCCACATGTTTGGCAGGGGTAGAGTTTCCTAAATGGGGTCACTTGAGGGGGGATTCATCTCTATCACTTAGGCGCTTTGTATATGGAGTCCACAAAATATTCTAGGATAATCTTCGCTCCAAGAGGTAAATATCACTCCGTCCCTCCCGAGTGTCGCCGTGTGGCCAAGCAGTACTGTACAGCCACATATGAGGTATTGCCACTTTCAGCAGAAATGATGGGACAAATTTTGGTGCCATTTTTATCCATTACCCCAGTGTGAAAATGTGAAATCTGGGGCTAAAACAAACTTTTTGCGGTAAAAATGTAATTATTTTTTCTTCCTTGCAAAATGGTATAAAATTCTGTGACACACCTGTGGTGTCAATATGATCACTGCACCCTTAGATGAATTCATTGAGAGGTGTAGTTTGCAAAATGGGGTCACTTATGGGGGGATATCTGCTGTTCTGCCACCTCAGGGGCTCTCCCAGTGGGTCATGTCATGGTGCTCCTTCCTTTCAGACCTTTGCACTGTGCCTCAAAAGTAGTTACCAATTACATGTAGGGTGTTGGCATACGCAGGAGAAATTGCACAACAAAATGAGAGGCCCATTTTCTCCTGTTACCCATGTGAAAATAAAAAAAAATTTGGCCTAAAAGAAAATGTGATTTTTTTTTTTTTTTTTTTTTTACGGCTTTACGTTATAAAACTTCTGTGAAGCACCTGGGGGTTCAAAGTGCTCACCATACATCTAGATAAGCTCATTGAGGGGTGTAGATTCCAACATGGGGTCACTTACAGGGGGTTTCTGCTGTTGAGCCCCTGGTGTGCCTATCTAAAAGCATTCACTGATTATTCCAGCAAATTTTGAATTCAAAAAGTCAAATAGTGCTCTTCCCTTCCGAGCCCTGCCGTGCACCCAAACAGTGGTTTTCCACCACATATTGGGTATCAGCATGCTCAGGAGAAATTGCACAATTTATTTTCGGGTCCATTTTTATCTGTTACCCTTGTGAAAATAAAAAAATGGGTCTAAATTTAATTTGTGAAAAAAGTTAAATATTTTTTTCCTCATTGCGTCAGTTCCTGTGAAGCACCTGAAGGGTTAATAAACTTCTTGAATGTGGTTTTGAGCACCATGAGGGGAGCAGTTTTTGGAATGGTGTCACTTTTGGGTATTTTCTGTGATATAGACACCTCAAAGTCACTTCAAATGTGATGTGGTCCTTAAAAAAATGGTTTTGTAAATTTTGTTGTAAAAATGAGAAATCGTTGGTCAACTTTTAACCCTTACAACTTCCTAACAATTTTTTCCCCAAAATTGCGCTGATATCAAAAGTAAGCATGTGGGAAATGTTATTTATTAACTATTTTGTGAGATATATCTGATTTCATGGCATAACAATTCAAAGTTTGAAAATTGCAAAATGCTCTAAATTTTTGACCAAATTTCCATTTTTTCTTTTATATAAATAAACCCAAGTCATATCAAATAAAATTTACCACTATCGTGAAGCACAATATGTCACAAAAAAACAAACAAACAAACAATCTCGGAATCAGGGTAATTACCTCTTAAAGTGACAATGGTAACAAATGAAAAAATTGGGCTGGTCATTAACCTACAAAGTGGCTCTGTCCTTAAGGGGTTAATCTCAAGTGTATTTTTTAAACTTTGTAAAGAAATAAAAAAAAAAAAAGTACACATTTTTCTTAGAAATATATCTATATTGGGAATAGGTGCTACAGTGCTGATGTACTTTGGTAAGTGTAAATTCAGGAGTAAACTAAACTGTTCATTCAAAAACAGAATTATTTTCTAGTTAATATTTATAACAAGTAAAATCTAACACTAAAAATAGTTCCTCAGAGCCGATAAGGGGCTGAAATCGCACAGCTAGTGTCTGATAGCATGTATGTTTGAAACATGCATCAAAATCTGCACAAGTGACAGTTGAACCTGCTGGTGCCCAGTGGCTTCTCAGGAGATAACAGGTCCCTCTGTATTAGAGATGAGCGGGGCTGGTGCCATTCCAGCAGGAGAGGACTTCTGATGGGTTTGTGCTTGTACACTTACAATGCAGAAACATAAGACTATGAATGGTATCTTTATTGCACTGCCCTCATATTACTCTTTATGACACTTATTATATATATATGTAATATGCCTCCTGCTGGAGAGATCGCCATTCTCCTATTGTTGTATCTATCTTCCTGAATTTTACAATTTTAATTAATAAAATTTGATAAATTGTTTATTTCATGGGCTTAAGACCATTATCTCTCTCTCTCTCCTCTGTCACTTGACTTTATATTGATCCATTTCTTTTGGGGTCATGTTTGTGATCACCCTCTAATTGTGTCTTGATACCGTGCAAACACCAATGCATAGATCTATATACACACACACGCGTAGGTAAATTCATTAAAGCATTGTGACTCTTGGCTTTTTTGCCACAATTATCACCCAGATTTGGGTGGTGACCCCTGCTTGTCCAAGTCACAAATTCATGATGAGTGGTTGGTTTCCTACAGGGACTGGGGTAAGATTTGTGGCAGGGCGCACACGGAGGCTCGGGTAACTTCATGCCTCGCCTGATTCTTTGGGACATGCATCTCCTAATGAATACAGCGCCTCGCACTCCTCTATGTCCCATCATCTAGACCGGTGTGCTGGTTTGATGAATCAGAGCCTTAGTGTGCATCTCGATAAGTGTATAGTACGTTGTACACACATGATGTAAGATGTTACAGTCAGTATATAGTTTATGCCACTCGCCTTACCATGATGTCACAATATATCATAATAATGCAGACAGTGCAGTGCTATATGTACAATACATGAACTGTCAAATTACTTTAATTAAAATCACATTTAGAACAGATTATTTTTAGACAAGTATGTTTTTGCATGGTTTTATCCAATATTCTAACTGGCATGTAGAAGTGCAGCCATAAGTGAGACTGATCAGCTTCACTATGTACTGTGAGGGGTTCAAGCTAATGTCCACTTAATAAAGAATATCAAAAGAATTGTATCAGAAGAACGTTTGGCTGCTGTTATTCTTTAGGTCCCAATACCTGTGGACAAACGTCTCCACCCTGTATTGTTATGTGCCTTCATGCTAAATGGTCAGGCTACATCTATTGTCATCCTAAGAAGGACTAATAGTAGAAAAGCTGTAAAACACTTCCGGTGCCATTTCTAATAATCTTCTGTATACACAGGACATTCATAGCTTCAGCCATCTATCTGAATAGGCTTTTCTCACACTCTATATTGTGTAGTAAATGCTACTACCCCACCGGGGACAGCCGGCGCCTTTTACACTGTAATACAGGAATTATTTGACTTTTGTGCTCATTTCCATTAAGTTAATATAGTGTCTTATATTTACTCCACTTCAGGCATCTAAATAGATTGAGTTGTAAAACATTGGCTCTTAGAAAAACTTCTAGCCTAAAAAAGCAACTTTTTTTGTTAATTACAATCTACCATTACATAATATATTATATATTTGCAATGTAAATATATTGTTGTCTAACTACTTTACTTACAATTATGCGTTATAATAAAGCATTGACGGCACAAAATGAAGCTAGTGCTATATTTTGATCAGATTTAGCGTATGTGAATATCTGAAAAATCTGCTGCAAATACTGATGTGTTGGCAGGAAAAATTCTGCATAAAGCTATATTCACACTTGTTTTTGCTTTGTTTTTTTTTCTGCAGGCAAAACTTGCTCTCTTGGCAGTAAATCTGCTTACAAAAAGCAGGTTTTACCAACTGTACTGTTTGTATCTTGTATATACTGTCTGTATTAGGTTTGTTTCCCTCCTTTAAAATATTGTAAAATTCCAATAAAAAATATTGAAACATTTTGAAAGGCAGAGTTTGCTGTGGATTATATGTGTCAATTATCTACAGTTCATGTTTGAAAAAAAATCGATTCCCCCAAAAAATTGAGCATAAGCACAGGGTTGCTTTTTTTGCAGTGTTATTCCACTTTCTCATTGCTTTCTATGAAAAAATGCTTAAAAAAACACTGAAAGAATTGACAACACTGTATGGCTGAGAAATGGAACCCAGGAAAATGTTTTAACGATTTTTGGGAGTGTTATAGAACATAAAAAAGGACCTCAAAGCACATAATACTTGATGGATCCAAATATATTCAATTTTTTCGGCCCCAACTAAAAAAGCTGCAGCTATATATTTGACAATGGACTGCACAGCCCTAATCCCTGTTTATAGACTGTATTCTGTCACACTCCCTGCTCCTGTGACTCTCTCCGTCTCTACACTAAATGCACAATATATGTGATACAAACAGTAAAGCAAAGGATTAGCCCTGATGAGTGCTGTTCATATGATTCACTCTCTGATGCCGTTGCACCGCTCTGTGACAGTTCGTATTAGAAGCAGAGTGCCGAGCCTGGTCCCGCCTGCTCTTCTATAATCTCTGATGAGGTCAGTTGGCCAGAAAATCACAGTAATATCCCTACCAAGATGGCTACGGCATTACAGTGTCTCACAGGTAATCACGCATGCTTATAGGCTGCGCATCATATGCAGGGCGAGATTAGAGTTTGAATTCGAGCACCGCCCATTACTCGCTGAGTGTCGAGCACATCCGAGCATCGGGATACTTGAGTGATAACAGGAAATTAAAAGTATCTCAGATTCAGATAAGGAGATAATAAAACACACATGAAAAAATAGACCACAGCTTTCCAGTTGTAATAGGAAAAGACAAGGTCTGGTAATGGTTCTATATACAAATGTTGATTTCCCACCCACAGAGTGTAACTCTCTGCAATTTTATGCTGCTCAATTATTTTTTGTGCAAAATTAACTTGTAACTAAATTTGCTGCTATTTTGTGTCAGTAAACTGGAATAAAAACATTGATAAATCCCCCCTATGGTATGTAGTGTAAACTTTATAGTACAACATTCACCATAATAAAGCAATCATGCTTAAAATGTCAGAGCCCTGACCTAAACAAAATTGAGCATCTCTGGAGAGACCTTAAAATGTCTGTCCACCAACATTCACCATCCAACCTGATGGACCTGGAGAGGATCTGCAAGGAAGAATGGCAGAGGATCCCCAAATCCAGGTGTGAAAAACTTGTTGCATCATTCCCAAGAAGACTCATGGCTGTACTAGCTCAAAAGGGGGCTTCTACTCAATACTGAGCAAAGGGTCTGAATACTTATGACCATGTGATATTTCAGTTTTTCTTTTTTAATAAATTTGCAAAAATGTCTCCATTTCTGTTTTTTTCAGTCAAGATGGGGTGCAGAGTATACTTTCATGACAAAAAAACGATCTTTTTAGAATTTACCAAATAGCTCCAATGAAACAAAGAGTGAAAAATTGAAAGGGGTCTGAATACTTTCCGTACCAACAGTATATGCATCATGGTGAGGCATGCTGGAGGTTAAAGCATGGTGGATGTGGAGCCACAATGTATCACTGTAGGTTAATTGATTTGTTTTATCTACTACATAGTCTTGGATATAACATTACTAGTGGAGTCAAACTATCACTTTTAAAATAAAAATCCTCAATGCTAATCAGCAAATTGTACTAGAATTTTGCTTTGTGACTCCTGATGTAAACTCCTAAAAACATATTTTATTAGATACTATGTCAAATTTTGGACAGCACTCGGTTTTAAAAACAAAACACCCACAAAAATACACACAATATAGAAAGATAGTGATAATACCAGTATATTGCTAACTAGCTTCTACCTACCAGTGGGGGTTGGCACCCTAGAACAATTGACAATGGCGCCCCCGCTACTCGGCGGCTGTTCCTGGGGTCCCTAGTGTGCCCTAGCGTAGGTTTTCAGGATCAGTCAAGATCATGCCATTATTGTTAGAAAATCTTATAGTAGAAGAGGACCACATGTGTCCAAACAAAAACTACACTTTAAAACCCCTAAAAACCTATATATTTTATTAGAAACTATTTACACATGGCAGTCGATGGTATCTGAGACCTCCTTTCCCATAAGTATTTCAATTTATGACTCCTGATGTAATAGAATATGATTATTGTTGCTATTCCCTCATAATACATGGTGCGGTATTACTTTTCTAGGTATAACATTTTGTTATAAAATGTATGAAACTCATTATCTAAATGTCATATAGAAGTGCAGACATATGTGGGGCTGATTAGCATGAATACACACAAGACCGTACAGAGCGGAGCCGCTTTCTGCTTTATAAAGAGTCACAAGAAATGTAAAATATACAAATAAAGAATCTTTGTCTACAGGAGTTTCAGAAAAAAAACTAATAGTAGCAGCTAAATAACGACTTCACCCTGTATTGTTTTATTTGCTTCACAGCCCCCCACTGATAAAGACTTGGGCTTTATTTGTACTTGTGAAGGATCATTGTCTTCTGTCTTGTTTTAAGTGAGGCCTAAGTGTCATTAGTGCTTTGGATCCAATTTTCATGATTATTTGATGGTAAAAACTGACACTGATCAGTGTTTGATTTGTGATTTTTACATATGGAAAAATAAATTGCAAAGCTTCTCCTACGTATTGCGATGTGCAGTTGATGATTTTCACAGGCTTTTGGCCAACTTTGATCCAGGTTTTTATTTTGCATGAATTTTTAAATTTAACTAAAAGATAATTGCAAACTGTAAAGATTTTCCCTATTTTTAGTAGAATTTAACCATTTTTCTCAGTTACATATACTAATATTTGCAGGAAAAAATATAAAATGTAAACATTCAGATACAGATAAAAGGATAATACACCCAACTGGAAAGCTGCTGACAATTTTGCCTCATATTGGAAACCCCACATCTTTGCCATCTCTAAAACAAAAGTCAAATAGTTTCCCTGGATCAACGTGATATCAATTCTCTATTTTTAAATATTTAAAATATCAGAGATAAGTGGATCTGGCAAAATTAGAATTCGCCAAATTGAGCAGATTTCCTGTGCAGTTATTCTCCCCCATTTGAAAGTTCCCTAGAATTTTCTATGGTAACTACAGATCTTAGAACCTTATAAACATATGATCGGTGAGGTATGTTTTTCTTTTTATTTTTTTGTTACATCCTGTCTCCTAATATCCCGCTGCTCACTCTCCCTCATATCAACTACTAAGGGTCTCTTCTATTTGCCGTCATGATCTGCATCTTCAGGGTCTTCTCTCTAGAATGGGACTTCTGGCAGTGACCAGGCCTTGGATGTCCCTGCAAGTTGTAAAATTGTATCATCGTGATGTGCACCGTAAATGTATGACGCACTGCGACCTCCATGTCCTGGAAGCAAATGAAAGTCCTGTTCTAGAATGAAAATTCCACAGAGGCAACTTGTAATCCTGAAATAAAGAGAGGTCCTGAGGACCGGAGGATGGGAGTAAGCATGGGGAACTTAAAAAGGATTAAACACTGCTCATCTTTTTGATTTTATTTTTAGAGATTTTATATATTTTGCCTTCTACAGTTTAGCATAATGGCAGACAGTTTGTTAAATTCAGGCAGAGCGAAACAAAAAAATACAAAATTTATAAATAAAATGATTTTTATAAAAGGCAAATAAAATTCCATTCTATGCAACAAATTCGCCCATCGCCCATAAATAAAATCAGTATTAAGAGATACATTTTTGTGCTTTTCTATATGTGGTAATTGGAATACCCTACCAACAGAGATATTGGTAAAATCAAACAACCCATGGCTCCTAACCGACATTGATTTTAGAAACTGAACACATTTTCATCGGTTGGAACAGATTGTATAGCAGAAGCTGGTTCATAGAAAGAAAAATTGTGATAAGAAAAAAATAGCTTGTTTCAGGGTCCTACATTATGTATGTTACTGAATGGAAATTGCTGAAATTATGCATAAAGAACATAGAACATTCATGCCAACCCATCTCATAAGGGACATTAAGAAAAGATGGTGGCTTCTTGGTCTGTTATGTTAGGAGTGGTAGTACTATTCTGAAGGGGAGGTGTTTTCTGAGCATTTGCATTTCACTCATGAATAAGGGGAGGAGTAAAGCTCTTAAGATTTGTATAAAAGGAGAAGACATCTTGGTAGTTTCACAACCCTACTGCTGTTTGCTGGTTGATGATCACCAATCACTTAACAATGGATATCAAGGCACAGGAAAACCCTGAAGAGGTAATTATTGTACATACACTTTTTGAATGATACTTCTAGAAAGGAAGACTAAGAGGTTTTAGGATTTCTAACTGCAAATTCAGATTTTTTTGTACCTTTTCTTAAATATTTAACATTTCTAAAATGTATTATAATTATATTGGTCAGTATTGTGCGTTACTAAAAATGGCAGAAATTACCCTATTTCCTACATACTAAGCATAGAGGATGTAATTCTCAAATGTACAGGCCTTAGAAATACTGTGCATAGTTGTTCAAGATACGATTCCCTTAAAATTGTTATTTTCTTTCTGGAGGATAGTCTGTTACACTAGATGGACCTCCACTGATCTGATCTGGATTGCATATTCTAATAAATGTTGTTGGCTAAGGGGTCACATTATTGCACTTTTTTTGCAATCTTTTCTACAGACCTTGACTGATGTTTCTTTCTGTCCCTCATACAGATATGTTGCTGTGGACCCGTCCTCTCTTCCACATATCCAGATGAGGAATCATTCCAGGATATGGGATGTCGGGCACATGGGGAGGCTCCAGAAGGGGAATGGATCTGCCTAACCGACCTACTGCAACAAGGTTCATTCGGGAAAAGGCCAAGACTTTTGCCTCCTCATCTCAAAACTTTTCTATTCATTCTTAAAAAAAGTCAAACTGAGGACATACCCGAAGAGAGCGACACAGAGGAGGAACATAGCATAGACTTGTATGACAATCACGTAATGACAATTCCAGAGCCTCATCCGAAAAAGAGGTTCATTGAACGTTTTCTTCAAGGAAAATAAAGTTTATTATATTTTATATTTAATAAAAAGCTTAAATTAGGAATACATGGATTGCACGTGTGTTGTGTCTTGCAAGTGTAAAACTCACTGTATTAAATCAAATTACTTGTCTAATGAAATGAGCCAATATATTTAGAAAAGTTTACAGAGGTTGTTACTGATTCCCCTTCATATAGTAAATAATGATCCTGAGCTGAAAACACAAAAATAATCTCATTGTGAAAAAGAAATAACCATAGAGTAAATACATGAAGAATTCTCATTAGTAAATGGCCAATATCAAATAGCAAGCACCAGGATCCTTCTGAATATATTTCATACTTCATTTAGTTTTAGAGATACAATCAAGCTCCCTATGGCCCATAAATAAGGCTGACCATGAATTTGGATGTTGGGGTAAATGCTAAATTAAGCATATATTATAAATGCTGCAAAGGAAATACAAATAGGATGCAGATAACACAGAATAATGGCTGAGGTTTGCCCATGGATCAAACAATAATGATGAGAAATTAAAGGGTGGAAAGAGTGGAAAACAGAAAATAAAGCAATAATGGTGATATTGTCCATATGGTATACATCGGAAATAGTTAAAATCTTGCAGTAAAGCAGCAGCGAGAAATGGTAAAGAATACAGCAGCAGTTACACAGAATAATAGCAACCGGCTATAATATACCAAACAGGTTACCGAGATATCCAGTATATGAAAGGGAGAGAAAGCTTATACAGACATGTAAGAACCAGATCAATAATATAAATCAATAATCGAATAACAGATAAAGGCCTGGACGTGTGACCTGTATGGAATAAACCCAGAAAGGATATAAAAGAAAGAAAATTCCGCGTCCCCGGGATATCTCCTGGTGACCTGTTTGGCTTATTATAGGCGGCTATTATTTTCTATTTCTATTATTTCAGTGCACTAAGCTTACTTTACTTATCTCTCCTACCTCCATCTATTTATGGTATATATTACACATTAGGTATTGTTATAGTGTCACCTAGTTATACCCTGTAGTCATTTGTCCTAGCATTACACAATATTCATCTTGGTTATATTTTCCCTGTAGCTATTTGTAATCATCTGTGCACAATGTGCATTTTATATACCTATTTCCATCATGATAATCACGGCTTTTATTGCATTCTGGACATTGGTGGAAATGTTAAATTGTTATGGAATACAACACCAATAAGAAAAAGGCAGGTAAGTACTTTACTGTAAAACTAAAATTACAAAAATGAAGACTTCAAGAGAAGGGACCTGTGACAATAAAGGAAACACCTTGGAATATATTGTAGGGTGAATTCTTTGATTCTTAAAGCCACCTAAGTAATAAATGTTTGGACAAGTTGTATAATAAATGTAATTCTTCTAAGACGGTTCCCAATTAGACATTTTTAAATACAATGTTCTGTATGAATGAAATTGTAATAATTGTAATGTAAGAGCATATAAAACCTTACAAAGAATAGGACTACGACTAGTTTATACCTTGATCATTTTAGCATTCCACTTCACGGCATGCTAGAAAACCATGCTTTTTCTGGAATCCATTATAACATTCATGCTTGCAGTGGTCTCACTTAGGGTATTGGAATGCTAATGGTCAAATTAGCAATCAATGAGAGTCAAAAGTTTCTCTTGTAAATTAAACATAACTGTTTGTTTTGATACAAAATTTGCAATTAAGCCAAGTACAAAAGGAAAAGAGACTATTGAAAACCATGTAACTGTCAGTGTTATGCAGTTAGGTGTAAAAAATGTTCTCATGGGCAGATCATTATAATGCTAATTTCAGGCTTTACACTAAACAGTGGAAACATGTTGTATAGCTAGTTTTCTCTGTTGTGATCAGAGCACAGCCATTTTTAATCGCCAGCACCAGAAAAAAAAAACCGTGTCCCATGTATATGACTGTGCACATGTGAGTGAGCCTTTAAAAAAAAAAAAAAGAGTGTTGAGAGCATCCTATAAGGGCAAAAACTTTCCAATCATTTTTTAAAATGAACATAAAACTAAAGCTGCCACCATTATGTCAGAAAAAATACACAATAGCCTTGATAAGTAGAGTGTTTTATATTGTACTAGAACATCTCAGTAACATCTGGAAGTCCCCCTCCCACAACAGTGAAAAACTATAAAAAAAATGTATGTATTATAACAATATATTGTATATATCGATTCATGACAAATTTCTTGTTATTCCTACAAAACTATGTTTAACAATAGAGCCAACAATGGACCAATCCCATAAAATAATGTTCACACTATTTTTTCACAAACAATACATGGTTATCTCTGAATAGTGTGAATAATTATGAAATAGGGAAGATGGAAGCAGATCATCACCTGGAAGATCAGGTAGATTTCTGAGTGGGTCTTACCTAACATTGTAATTCTAGACCAGATTCTAAATTAGATCAAATTTACTATAAAAAAAAAGATCATAATTCTTGAAATTAATATGTTTGTGGGGATGTAGTAGCAATTGTTGCTGCAATTAAAATTGTTAAAAAATTAATTTATGTTGTGACAAGAAGAGAAAAGTCCAGGAGTTGAAGAATTCTAAGAATAATCGGGTTTAAACCTTTGCCTTTAATTCTGTAAAGAGCATTACATTTTATTTTCAAAATGCCCAGTGTACCAAGGAATACCATTTATAAAACATCATAGACATAAAAGCTTGCATAAATCCCCCCTTCCAGAAAGCTTTTCAAGTTTTCATCCCATATCCTTTGGATGGGTGATATTGTACTATATTGAAAATAATTTTTCATTGAGCTAATCGTGAAAAATGTCTGAGGATGATAAAGAAAAAGAAATTCCTTTAGACTCCAGGAATATAATATGTGAACCTTATCTGTATTGCAACTATGCTTCAGTAATTTTCCATTAATAGAAAGTCATTCAATGGCTGCTATAATATCAAACTATAGAATTAGTATAAATAAAGTTAATCATGATACATGGTCATGTGTCCAGACAGGACTATGAACCCTACAAATAAGATACATGACCCGAATATTATCGAAAGGTAATAAAAAGTAAAGTTTATTAAATCCAAATTATTAAAAAAATTACAAGGGGAAAATACCATAGTAGAAATTAAAAACATACATCCATATGGTGAGAGGAAAAAGTTTATATAAGGGTAAAATACCTCATCTCTGTATAATGAACACATGTTAAATAAATAAGTATACATTATAAATGTTATATATTTTTTATATATTAGTTTAAATTACTATGCTGCAAATCTCAATGAAAGAATATGCAAAAATACCATATACATAAATAAGTATCAAAAAGATATCAAAAATGTATCAAAAGGACTACTGCCCAGTTAAAGTAATATATATGTATAAGTGTCAAAATAAGTGCAACTAGAAAAGGGATAATGTACATGTAATGTCAATTCCCAAAATGCAATACAGTAAACAAACCCTGAAGTGATATATATATATGCATGTTGATCCATAGATATGGAAGCACAGAGAGGACACTATATACAGCATATGTCATGGTATAGTACTGACCTCAACTTATAGGCTCAATCTCGATGTGCGTTTCACGAGGGAAGTGACCCTTTTACCTTTTATCTTCCTACTGTATTTTCCCCTTGTAATTTGTAAATATTTTGCATCTAATAATTGCCTTTCATAAGCTTTGGGTCATGTATCTTATTTCTAGGCTTAATATCAAACTATAGTATAATATATTTATGAACTATATTAAAAGCAGAAAATCTTGTTTAATTATTATCTGGCTTTGAATTATACAAGACTTTTTGCCAATGAACTTACTTTTATGTGTTAAAAAGGAAAAACCTAGGAGGTAGCCTTAATAAATATTAGTGACCAAACAGACAATGGCACTTCTGCACTGAAGTGTAGGAATGTTAATTAAATAATAAGCAAATTAAAACAATGAAATTACCATTAATAGTGGTGACTTCAAGACCTGGTGTCAAGATTAAAGCTAATACAGCAGACTAAAGAAGAGATTTGTTGCATCTTTCTAATAGGATTATACATAGTGACGGTTTTATTGCAACCTGGAAATCTGTGGTTTATCTCCACTGGCACAGGTATAATAATAGCGAATATGTATGTAATAGGGTGGTGTAAAGTAATACCCAGCACTATAAAGTAGCACTTAACTGGGTTTGTGGCTTAATCAGGGTCGTGATACACTTCACTTACTGTGTCGTTTTTCATTCAATCCAAAGCGTAGATTTTTTTCTATATAGTTGCCTTTAAACTATTCCACAACACTTTTTGGATGACAAATAACTATTTATAAATAATCATTCAGAGATGAGCTTATATTGTAAAGTTAACAAACGTGTCCACATTTCACTGAAAATCTTATAAAAATGAAGAATCCTGAATAAATTCAAGCCAGACATTGAAATCGTCTAGAGCAGACGTTCATTTATCAGCAGGCGAAGATTATATTCTATGCTTGAAAATCTGATGCTTGTAAAAAGGGGTCATTATGGTAGATAATTGGTAAATTGCATTACTATATTAGCTCAAAGTTAACAGTGTCTACATTTGATAGATCTCCCTCCATTTAATCCAAACATGGATTACTCATCTGTACAAGAAAAAAGTAATGAATATATTAGTAGAAAATGTAACAAACCATAATCATTAATATATCAGTCAGATTATAATAAAATGAAAAAAAGTTAAAGCTTTAGACCATGGCCAACTATCAGTATTTGGTCAGTATTCGGTCAGTATTATTTCTCAGGAGTGGGAGCCAAAACCAGGAGTGGGTGATAAATGCAGAATTGGTGATGTGTTTCTATTATACCTTTTCTCTCATTGTTCCTCATCTGGTTTTGATTCCCTGTCCTGAGAAAAAAAATACTAACCGAATACTGACCAAATACTGAAAGTGGGGCCATGGCCTTAGTAAAATAATCTGATTAGAAAGCATGGTCTACTTGTACAAGTCACGTGTGATTCTTATGATAAATATGGAGGGAAAAAAGACCATAAGAAAACTTCACAAGTGCATGAAGACACACAAGAAAGTGATTGGATTTATATAACTGACCTGATGCAGATGAAGGCAATAAAAGAAAAGACCTAGACTTTTGCCATGAAATATTAAAATGCTTGTTTATATTGAAAAGGAAGCAAAACCAATGATTGACCGTCCTTAGTCCTTTGTTTCCGATTTCTTTGGTCAAAATTTGTTGCTACTGCAGGAAGTACAAGAGAAAAAAAATTCCTTCCTGACTCCATACGACAATCAGACTAGTTCCCTGGATCAACGCCCTTTCAAGGAATTTAATATATATAACCTGTAATATTATACTTTTCAAGACAGATGGAGGAACTGTGGACGCCATCTGGCCTGCGATCCGGCGGTGTTCATCTTTTTAGGCATAGATAAAAGCGCGGTCGGCCACAGTGTTATGAACCTCTGAAAAGAAGAACAACGCTGAACAGTGGCCAGACGGAGTCCAGAGTAACTCTGCTGCCTCATCTCATTATAGTGAATGTATCCCTCAGGGGTTTCATCTGAATCACGTCATTTGGAGATTTAGATGGAAACCCCAAATTAAGTGCTCAGTGTAGAGCACAGAATAAATGTGATCTAAAATGTCCCCAATAAAAGCTACACATCAAAGCCCCCACACAGGTCTCTCATGTGTTAATGGGAATATAGGGGACTTCCACATTACTGGTAGTACAAAGACAATGGAAAAGAAAAATGGCTCCTCGCCTCCAAAAGAGATTCAGCAAATTCTGCGCTACCAAATCCCCCCCACCCTTATGAGCACCGCAGTGTGCCTAAACCACATTTAGAGTCCACATGTTTGGCAGGGGTAGAGTTTCCTAAATGGGGTCACTTGAGGGGGGATTCATCTCTATCACTTAGGCGCTTTGTATATGGAGTCCACAAAATATTCTAGGATAATCTTCGCTCCAAGAGGTAAATATCACTCCGTCCCTCCCGAGTGTCGCCGTGTGGCCAAGCAGTACTGTACAGCCACATATGAGGTATTGCCACTTTCAGCAGAAATGATGGGACAAATTTTGGTGCCATTTTTATCCATTACCCCAGTGTGAAAATGTGAAATCTGGGGCTAAAACAAACTTTTTGCGGTAAAAATGTAATTATTTTTTCTTCCTTGCAAAATGGTATAAAATTCTGTGACACACCTGTGGTGTCAATATGATCACTGCACCCCTACATGAATTCATTGAGAGGTGTAGTTTGTAAAATGGGGTCACCTATGGGGGGGGATATCTGCTGTTCTGGCACCTCAGGGGCTCTCCCAGTGGGTCATGTCATGGTGCTCCTTCCTTTGCGAACTTTGCACTGTGCCTCAAAAGTAGTTCCCAATTACATGTAGGGTGTTGGCATACGCAGGAGAAATTGCACAACAAAATAAGAGGCCCATTTTCTCCTGTTACCCATGTGAAAATAAAAAAAAATTCGGCCTTAAAGAAAATGTGATTTTTTTTATTTTCACGGCTCTACGTTATAAACTTCTGTGAAGCACCTGGGGGTTCAAAGTGCTTACCTAGAAAAGTTCATTGAGGGGTCTAGTTTCCAAAATGGGGTCACTTATGGGGGGTTTCTGCTGTTGAGCCCCTGATGTGCCTATTCAAATGCGTTCGCTGATTATTCCAGCAAATTTTGAATTCAAAAAGTCAAATAGCGCTCTTCCCTTCCGAGCCCTGCCGTGCACCCAAACAGTGGTTTACCGCCACATATTGGGTATCAGCATGCTTAGGAGAAATTGCACAATTTATTTTCGGGTCCATTTTTATCTGTTACCCTTGCGAAAATAAAAAAAAATGGGTCTAAATTTAATTTGTGAAAAAAGTAAAATGTTTATTTTTTTTTCTTCCTCATTGCGTCAGTTCCTGTGAAGCACCTGAAGGGTAAATAAACTTCTTGTATGTGGTTTTGAGCACCTTGAGGCGAGAAGTTTTTGGAATGGTGTCACTTTTTGGTATTTTCTGTCATATAGACACCTCAAAGTCACTTCAAATGTGATGTGGTCCCTAAAAAAAATGGTTTTGTAGATTTTGTTGTAAAAATGAGAAATTGTTGGTCAACTTTTAACCCTTACAACTTCCTAACAATTTTTTTCCCCCAAATTGCGCAGATATAAAAGTAAGCATGTGAGAAATGTTATTTATTAACTATTTTGTGTGACATATCTGATTTCAGGGCATAACAATTCAAAGTTTGAAAATTGCAAAATGTTCTAAACTTTTGCCAAATTTCCATTTTTTTTTTTATAAATAAACCCAAGTCATATCAAATAAATTTTACCACTATCGTGAAGTACAATATGTCACAAAAAAAACAAAAACAATCTCGGAATCAGGGGGATCCGTTGAAGAGTTCCAGAGTAATTACCTCTTAAAGTAACAATGGTCAGAATTGAAAAAATTGGGCTGGTCATTAACCTACAAAGTGGCTCTGTCCTTAAGGGGTTAATATCAAGTGTATTTTTTAAACTTTGTAAAGAAATTAAAAAAAAAAAAGTACACATTTTTCTTACCAATATACATCAGCACTGTAGCACCTATTCCCAATATAGATATATTTCTAAGTGGAAATTCAGGAGTAAACTAAACTGTTCATTCAAAAACAGAATTATTTTCTAGTTAATATTTATAACAAGTGAAATCGAACACTGAAAATAGTTCCTCAGAGCCGATAAGGGGCTGAAGTCGCACAGCTAGTGTCTGATAGCATGTATGTTTGAAACATGCATCAAAATCTGCACAGGTGACTAGTTGAACCTGCTGGTGCCCACTGACTTCTCAGGAGATAACAGGTCCCTCTGTATTAGAGATGAGCGTGGCTGGCGCCATTCCAGCAGGAGAGGACTTCTGATGGGTTTGTGCTTGTACACTTACAATGCAGAAACATAGGACTATGAATGGTATCTTTATTGCACTGCCCTCATATTACTCTTTATGACACTTATTATATATATGTAATATGCCTCCTGCTGGAGAGATTGCCATTCTCCTATTGCTGTATCTATCATCCTGAATTTTACAATTTTAATTAATAAAATTTTATATATGGTCTATTTCATGAGCTTAAGACCATTATCTCTCTCTCCTCTCTTCTGTCACTTGACTTTATATTTATCCATTGCTTTTGGGGTCATGTTCATGAGTACCCTCTAATTGTGTCTTTATACCGTGCAAACACCAATGCATAGTTCTATATACACACACACGTAGGTCAATTCATTAAAGCATTTAGGTTATTATTCTGCCATAAAACACTTTGAAAATTTAGAAATGTTTTGTACGACGCGAGGATTTAGAAAAATAAAATTATGACTCTTGGCTTTTTTAACACAATTATCACCCAGATTTGGGTGGTGCCTAGTGTTGAGCGAACATGCTCGACACTGCTCGGTACTCGCCCGAGCATCACGCTACTCGGGATGTTCGGCGAGCACTGAGCATTTCCGGGTTACTCAGGCGGGAGCTCGGGTCTCCGCCCTGCATGTTAGGCGCTCTTTACAGAGCCAATGAACATGCAGGGATTGCCAGCCAGTCACTGTAATGCCACAGCCATGTTGTTTGTGGGCATTACAGTGATTGGCTGGCCGCACAGCGTCACCTCGAGTATTTAAAACCGGGCGCCGCCATCTTGGACACAGTCGCTCCGGATCAGACAAAGTAGGGACAGCGCTGCTGATTTATGGAGAGATATGTCCTGCAAAATAGTTAGTGTAGGGTCTGTAAAGGCTGCCAGATCAAACAAACAGTCCTTCTCAGGACTAATATCCATCCCAGGTATATCAGGCAGGCAGGCAGGCTGTATAGGAGACGCAGTGGTTATACCAGCAAACGCTGCATTACAGTCCTGTGTGCTGCTCCTGTTGCTGAAATTGCTGGACTTAGCTCCAGGTCCCGGGGGCCAGGACAAATCCTTTTTTTTTTTTTATCTAAATCCTCTTTTTTTTTTCCTCCTTCAAAATGTACAAATACCCGTCTTATTAACCTTTTGGTGCCCCCTCCCCCAAAAAAAAGTGTGCCTCTGATTTTTCAGACACAAATATATCTGTTGAAAATAGTCTGGTGTAGGCCCGAGACATACAAGTGTGGTTTTGCAGTTCCACGGTACAAACCTCTGTATTATCCACTTTTGGGCCATTTGTATCTAAAAAAAAAAACAGTTTGAGTGTGTCGCTAACTGTTCAGCCGCAAATATATATATATATATTTTAAAAAGCCTGGTATACACCAGTAAATTATAACTGTGGTTTTGCTGTTCCACGGTAAAAAATCTCTATTATTCAGGGTTTGGTAGTTTTTTCCATAAAGAAAAACAGTAGTGTCTCCTGACTGTTGTGACACAAAAATATATCTGTTGAAAATAGTCTGGTGTAGGCCCGACATCCCAGTGTGGTTTCGCAGTTCCACGGGTCAAATCGCTGTACTATCCAGTTTTGGGCCTTTGGTATCTAAAAAAAAAGCAGTTTGAGTGTGTCGCTCACTGTTCAGCCGCAAATATCTCTATTTAAAAAAGTGTGGTATACCCCAGTAAACAATAACTGTGGTTTTCCTCTTCCACGGTTCTAATCTACTCTTTATTACCCTTTTTCCATTGATAGTGCAAGTGTAAGCTATTGTACTTCATTTACAATGGGCAAGGCGCGTGGCAAGGGACGTGGAAGTGGACGTTCTGGTGATGGTTCGTGCAGAGGACGGGGCCGTGGCCAAGGTGAAAATGTGTCACAACCAACAGCCACATCTTCTCGCTCCCACTTCTTGACCGAATTACTAGGGAAGCACAGAACAACACCAGTATTGAGAACTGATCAGTGTGAACAGGTTATTAATTGGATAGCAGACAATACTTCCAGTTACCTGGGCACCACCACTTCCGGTCTGTCTTCCACACGGTCAACTCTTAGTAGCCGTGAGTCTCGACCGCATACTCCTCCTCACCCTGATGCTCTTTCCTCCCACCATGCCGAGTGTCGTCAGACAGCAAGTGATCACACACTTGGACACTCTGAAGAGCTGTTCACTGGTCCATTTCCATATTTGGGCCCCTCACCTGATACGCTTGAAGTGGCGGAAGAGGAGATCCCATGCTGCGATGCCCAAATATTTGAACAGCCACGGCCACAGGAAGTCGACGTTGGCAATCTGTCACAAGAGGTGGACGATGACGAGACAATTGCCAGGAAGTGAGGAGGAGGATCGTGGTGCGCACATGGAAGAGGAGGAGGTGGTGGATGATCTAGTAACTGACCCAACGTGGAAGGAGGACATGCAGAGTGAGGCCAGCGGCACACAGGGGGAGGGAGGCAGAGTACCCTAACAGGCAGGAAGAAGCAGTGTGGTGGCCGCAGACAGAAGGCGGCCAACCGTTCCCCGTAACACCAACACGAGGGACGTTGCCAGTACAAGCGGTAGGTCTTCCAGAGTCTGGAATTTTTTTAAAGACTCTGCTGATAACCCCAAAAAGGCCATATGTTCCACCTGCCATTCCAGCATCAGCAGGGGTGACAAAACTACCAGCCTGACCACCACCAGCATGATCAGGCACATGGCAGCAAAGCACCCGACTTTGTGGGGCGAAACCCAGGGTCCATGACCAGTGTCAGCGGGTGTCACCACTGCTTCTTCCACTGTTGTACGTGCAATAGAACCCCCTGTTGTGTGTGCAAGGCAATCCCCTGTCCATACTGCATGTAAAGATGCCCCCTCCTCTCAGTCTTCACTTGTTATGGCAGTTTCTCAAGAAACAGCATCAACGTCCACGTCCCACCGCAGCGTTCAATTGTCCATATCCCAGACCTTTGAACGAAAGCGGAAATTCGCAGCTAACGCCTCAAAGGCCACAGTCCTAAATTCGCACATTTCACGACTGCTTGCATTGGAAATGCTGCCTTTTAGGCTGGTGGAGACGGAATCTTTCCGCAATCTTATGGCGGTGGCCGTCCCTCGGTACTCGGTCCCCAGCCGACACTATTTTGCCATCCCCGCACTACACAAGCACGTGTCCCAAAGCATCTGCCGTGCCCTCAACAACGCAGTTACTGGGAGAGTCCACCTGACAATGGACACGTGGACAAGTGCTTGTGGCCAGGGACGGTACATCTCTCTGACGGCACACTGGGTAAACATAGTGGAAGCCGGGACCCAGTCGGACCTTGGGACGGAACACATCCTCCCCACACAGAGGATTGCGGGCCCTATGTCAGTCAGAGTTGCCCCCACAGTGTACAGCTCCTGCGCATCCTCCTCCTCATGTTCAGCCTCCATCTCAGATATCACCACATCAGTTACAAGCTGGAAGCATTGCAGTACTGCCTCCACCAAGCGGCAACAGGCTGTGCTGAAACTCATAAGCTTAGGTGATAAACCTCACACTGCTTGTGAGTTGTGGACAGCTGTGAAAGAGCAGGCAGATCTGTGGCTGAGACCGCTGAACCTACATCCCGGCATGGTCGTGTGTGACAATGGCCGTAACCTGGTGGCGGCTCTGAGGCGAGGTGAGATCACACACACTTACCATGCCTGGCTCATGTGCTTAACCTCGTGGTTCAGCGGTTTCTTAAATCGTACCTCGAGTTGCCAGATCTGCTCGTGAAAGTACGTCGCCTGTCAGCTCATTTTCGCAAGTCGACTACAGCTTCCGCCGCCCTTGCTGTGTTGCAGCAGCGTTTGCAGCTTCCAGCACACCGACTGGTGTGTGATGTCCCCACACGTTGGAACTCTACCCTCCACATGTTGCAAAGGATTTGTGAGCAGAAGAGAGCAGTTGTGGAGTACCAGCTGCAACAAGGCTGTCGATATTCAGGTCAGACTCCACACATAAGACCTCAGGAGTGGACCTGGATGTCTGACATATGTACCATCCTGACAAACTTTGAGGAGGCCACCAAGATGGTGAGTGGCGATGACGCCATCATTAGTGTCAGCATCCCACTAGTCTGTCTTTTGCAACGCTCTCTGCAGAGAATTAAAGAGGAGGCATTGCAGCCAGAGTATGATGAGATGGATCAAGAAGCCGTAGCGGGTGATTACACAAAGCCCAGCCTCATCTCATCCCAACGTGCATTGGGGGACAATGAGGGAGAGGAGGAGGAGGAAGAACAGGAGCTGCTATCATGAGTTGTAGACGGTAGTACCTGTACAAGTGTCATACCGTCGGTTCAGCGTGGGTGGCCTGAGGACAGGGGGGATGAGGAAGAGGAGGAGGAGGAGGAGAGCATGGTCAGTCGTCATCTTGGTGAGGACACGGAAATCTTGCCCGTTACCAGTCTGGCACGCATGGCTGACTTTATGTTACGCTGCCTTAACCGTGACCCTCGCGTTGTCAAAATGTTGGGTGACAGTCATTACTGGTTGGTGACACTTGTAGACCCCCGCTACAAGGAGAACTTTCACTCTCTTATTCCTGAGGTGGAGAGGTCTACAAAAATGGGGCAATACCAGAAGGCCCTTGCTGCAGAACTCTTAAAAAAATTCCCATCTGAACATGCTAGCGGCAGAGGTCACAGTTCGTTGCCCAACCAAGGCGTACAGGCGAGAGAGATGCAACTCCAATCCAGCAGGGGCAGGGGAACACTGTCAACATTCTGGGACAGTTTTCTGACACCCGCCCAGCTTACAGGCCCTGAGGCGCGGGGTACTCTCACAAGGAGTGGAAAGTTTCAAAAGATGGTGAGGGAGTACCTTGCCGATCGTACCAGCATCCTCCGTGATTCCTCTGTGCCTTTTAATTATTGGGTATCCAAGCTGGACACTTGGAATGAACTCGCTCTGTATGCCTTGGAGGTCCTGCCTTGGAGGTCCTGGCCTGCCCTGCCGCTAGCGTGTTATCGGAGCGTGTTTTTAGTGCCGCTGGGGGAATTATAACTGATAAGCGCACTCGCCTGTCAACTGACAATGCTGACAAGCTGACCCTTATCAAAATGAACAAGGGCTGGATTGGGCCAGACTTCTCATCACCACCAAATGACAGCAGAGTAACATAAAGTCAAATCCACTGTGTTATTTCGGGAGGTGTATTCACATGCACCGCTTCACACCCACACATGGGTATACGCTTCCTCGTTTCGGCTGTTTAATCTTATTCTCCTTATCCTCAGCCTCCACCACCACTATACCACCAGGGTGCCAGTATTGCAAGTTCCTCCGTCCAAATTTTTGGCAGCTTTTGCTGGGAAAGCATAAGCAAATACTATGGGAGACCCACTCCCCAATAATGGGACTTATGTTTGTAATATGGTGTACTGCATGGCTCTTGTAAGGGGCATTGCAAGTTGCTCCGTCCTAATTTTTGGCAGCTTTTGCTTGCAAGGCATAAGCAAATACTATGGGACACCCACTCCCCAATAATGGGACTTATGTTTGTAATATGCTGTACTGCATGTGACGCGCCCCCTGGGCCGTCTGTACACGTGTGTGGGATACCCGGTGCCGGGTCTCTGGGGTCTGTAGTCTCCGTGGCAGTTACCCAGTCCCATGGCTCAGGCTGGTCAAACCAGTGGCAATCTTTCTTAGGTTTTGAGGTTAATTGTCCGACTGCGCCACCCGTGGATTGCGGTCAGGGAGTACCACCGCTGCGAGGCAGACCGCTGAGGCTGGTGTTTTGTGTGCAGCATAGAATGGGATAACTCACCTCGGGAGGAGTATAGCCTCAGGGCAGTGAGTGTGGATGATGGGGGTGATGGTGCACGAGCGCAGCAGGAACGACTCCGTCTTTGCAGTGCAGTTCAGGGTCTTTACTGGCTAGCATAAGAGGCCTGGTCAGTCTGTGAGCAAGCAGGAGTTCCCCTGGCCAGGTGGAGTTGTAGGCCTCCCCGTCTGTCTGCACTCTTCTTGGCTACCTTGCTGTAAGCGGGTAGAAGTAGCCCACGTCCCTGAGTGTACCGTGTAGTGCTCACCCATATGGCTGGTGACTTGGGGCCTTCTGTTAGCCTCCGCTCCATGACGGCGGTGCTGGTCCCTTGCTTGTGACTGAGCCTCCGGGCTTCTATGGCCAGAGGACCTGAAATCCCCTGCCGGCTGGTTTCTGCTGCTGGATATATAAGTCCTCACAGCTTCGGACTCCTGTGTCCGGTTCCTATTGTCTTCTGCCAGGGCGAGCTCTGCTCAGCTTCCAGCCCCGGGTCTTTAGCTCCTAGCTCCTACAGAGCTCCTTGCTGTTACTTTCCCTTGCTCTCACTCTGACTCTGACTGTTCTCTGTTCTCTGACTCACTCAACCCCGCCCCAGATCCAGTTTATAAGGGCAGAATTCTCCCCTCCCAGGACTGGGGCAGGAGGATGTTGCATGTTTAAGGGATCCTGACCAGGAAACCTCCCACTTGCTCGCCGACGTAATATCACTATTACTGTGGTGACCAGACCCCTGGGGTGCCACACATGGCTGTTGTAAGGGGCATTGCAGTTCCTCATAATTTTTGGAAAGCCTTCCATTCACTGCTTAGGCCAACAGTGCACGGGAGACCCAGTTGCTATAAATCGAAAAAAAGGTTTAGTTAACGCCCTCTGACCTCCATGTCATTTCCAAGGGGCATTGGAGTGGCTCGAAATTTTTGGTAGGCATTGCACTCACTGTATGCCCTATAACTGTTTAGCCGAACCGCTCCTTTTGGTACAGAAACATATCCTACAAGACATATCTGGTTGACTGGCCTGATATTGATGTGAATGGTCCCTGTTCCTCCTGCTCTTTCTCCTTTGCCACCACCTCATCCATCATTTATCACCTGAAGCTTTGTTTTAACGGGAGTCATAGAACTGGGATAGTAGCAGGAAAACATCCAGCAATCCTCGGAGGAGGTAGGATATGCGCCAAAACGCGGACCACCTCAGGCCTAGCCACTACTACATACATGCGCTTGCATTCCAAGAAAAAGCAGATGCTAACTTCTATCATCATCATGCTCCTCACCTAGGCACTCTCAACTCCCCTGATGGAAAAGCCAGGGCCCACCGGAGTAGTCTGGTTCTCTGGTGGGCTCGTCCAATGCTGCCCTAAAGCAGGCCAGGCTAAGAAAAGTGTGGGGGAAGGTGACAGGAGAAATCAGGGCGGCAGGGGACCGAGTATGGACACCTGGCGGCTGGGGACCGAGCGTGGACACCCGGCCGCCGGGCGGCTGGGGACAGAGTATGGATACCTCGCTGCCGAAGCGGCCATGAGGTAGTGGCCAGCTTCGGCCTCCTCCAAACTAAAAGGCCCCATTTCAAGTGAAAGCTAGCAGTATGGTATTGCAGCCTGCGGGTGGGTGGGTGGTTGGCTGCATATTTTCGCTTGCATTGCAAGGAATGGGGGAGGTACAATTGAACACTGCCCTGGGACAAGGACTTGCATGGGGATAGTTGCAAGTCTGCATCTTCTGATGCAGCAAGGATCACTTCTGATGGGCACACTTTTAGACAGTGACCTGGGGGTCAGAGATGCTTCAAGGGGTCTTCCCCATGCTGTTCCCATGTCTTTTTAGCACTGTATGCATGTGTCACACAGCACATTGCCAGATAAGGTTGTAAAATGTTAAAATGACATTTCCTGGTGAACGCATTTGTCACAGTTGAAAGCAATACAAAAGTGCAAAAACGCATGAAAAATGCTACTTGTGAACATAGCCCAAGGTGTGGAGGAGTATTTTTGTTTTTGGTTATTTATTTTACCTTATACACAAGTTTTTACTTCCTTAACATATTTCACAGGAAAACAGTTTCAGTTTTGTTTTTGAACGTTTTATTGTGAGCCCCCAAAAGTGGCTTAATACCTCTGACCACGTTGTTGACAGCAGTGATCTGGGGGTCAGAAATGCTTCCAGGGGCGATCCCCATGCTGCCCCCATGTCTTTTGAGCACTGTCACTATCGTTTTGGGCACTTTTTAGGCTTTCTACAGACTGCCGGGGGTGCTGCCGCAAAAATGCTCGGGTCTCTCATAGACTAACATTGGGCTCGTTGCTTGGGTCGAGCACCCGATTATCACGGTAAGCTCGGCCCGAGCTTCGAGCACCCGAGCATTTTAGTGATCGCTCAACACTATCAGTCGTCATCTTGGTGAGGACACGGAAGTCTTGCCCGTTACCAGTCTGGCACCCATGGCTGACTTTATGTTACGCTGCCTTAACAGTGACCCTCGCATTGTCAAAATGTTGGGTGACAGTCATTACTGGTTGATGACACTTGTAGACCCCCTCTACAAGGAGAACTTTCACTCTCTTATTCCTGAGTTGGAGATGTCTACAAAAATGGGGCAGTACCAGAAGGCCCTTGCTGCAGAACTATTAAAAAAATTCCCAACTGAACACGGTAGCGGCAGAGGTCACAGTTCGCTGCCCAACTAAGGCATACAGGCGAGAGAGACGCAACTCCAATCCAGCAGAGGCAGGGGAACACTGTCAACGTTCTGGGACAGATTTCTGACACCCGCCCAGCTTACAGGCCCTGAGGCGCAGGGTACTCTCACAAGGAGTGGAAAGTTTCAAAAGATGGTGAGGGAGTACCAGCATCCTCCGTGATTCCTCTGTGCCTTTTAATTATTGGGTATCCAAGCTGGACACTTGGAATGAACTCGCTCTGTATGCCTTGGAGGTCCTGCCTTGGAGGTCCTGGCCTGCCCTGCCGCTAGCGTGTTATCGGAGCGTGTTTTTAGTGCCGCTGGGGGAATTATAACTGATAAGCGCACTCGCCTGTCAACTGACAATGCTGACAAGCTGACCCTTATCAAAATGAACAAGGGCTGGATTGGGCCAGACTTCTCATCACCACCAAATGACAGCAGAGTAACATAAAGTCAAATCCACTGTGTTATTTCAGGAGGTGTGTTCCCATGCATCGCTTCACACCCACACATGGGTATGCGCTTCCTCATTTTGGCTGTTGTTTGCTCTTCTCATTATCCTCAGCCTCCACGACCACTATACCACCAGGGTGACTGTGGTCCATGTTGCCAGCATTGCAAGTTCCTCTGTCCTAATTTTTGGCAGCTTTTGCTTGGAAGGCATAGGCAAAGACTATGGGAGACCCACTCCCCAATAATGGGAATAATGTTTTTAATATGCTGTACTGCATGGCTCTTGTAAGGGGCATTAAAATCATCTTGTTAAGCTACTGTGACCTCCACGTCTCTTCCACAGGGCGTTGATATTGTTTTTTTATTCCACTGTAACCTCCACCACTCTTCCACGGGGCATTGATATTGTCTTTTTATTCCACTGTAACCTCCACCACTCTTCCAAGGGGCATTAAAACTGTCTTGTTAAGCTACTGTGACCTCCAGATCTCTTCCAAGGGGCATTAAAACCATCTTGTTAAACCACTCTGAACTCCACGTCTCTTCTAAGGGGCATTAAAACAGTCTTGTTAAACCACTCTGAACTCCACAGCTCTTCCAAGGGGCATTGACATGTTTTTAATTACCTCTAACCTCCATGACTCTTGCAACGGGCATTGCATTTCCTCCTAATTTTTGTCAGCTTTTGATTTTCAATGCATAGGCGAACACTAAGGGAGACCCACTCCCCAATAATGGGTAGAAGGTTTTTAATACGCTGTAATCCACGTCTGTTTCAAGGGGCATTGCAGTGCCTAATAATTTTTGGAAAGCCTTCCATTCCCTGCTTAGGCCAACAGTGAACAGGAGACCCAGTTGCTATAAATGGAAAAAACGGTTTAGTTAAGGCCCTCTGACCTCCATGTCACTTCCAAGGGGCATTGGAGTGCCTCGAAATTTTTGGTAGGCATTGCATTCACTGTATGCCTTATAACTGTGTAGCTGAACCGTTCCTTTTGGTACAGAAACATATCCTACAAGACATGTGTGGTTGGCTGGCCTGACATTGATGTGAATGGTCCCTGTTCCTCCTGCTCTTTCTCCTTTGCCACCACCTCATCCATTATTCATCACCTGAAGCTTTGTTTTAACGGGAGTCATAGAACTGGGATAGTAGCAGGAAAACATCCAGCAATCCTCAAAGGAGGTAGAATATGCGCCAAAACGCTGACCACCTCAGGCCTAGCTGCTTCTACATACATGCGCTTGCATTCCAAGGAACAGAAAGCTAAGGAGGTGGATGGCCTCATGATCATGAATAATTTACTTGTTGTGTAGGAGGCCGACCACTGCTGCTGTCTACCTTCTGAACTTTGTGTTGAAGCCTGATTGACCCAGGACCCGCAATCCTCTATGTCTGGAGGACGTGTTGCATCCCAGTGTCCAACTGTGTCCCGGCTTCCACAATATTAACCCAGTGTGAAGGAGTCAGTGAGATGGACCATTCCTGGCCACATTCACTTGTCCACGTGTTTGTGGTTAGGCTGTCCTTCCCACTAAATGCACTGGGGAGGGCACAGGTAATGTTTTGGTATGCGCGCTTGTGTATAAGGCGCACCGGGACAAATAGGGGCGGCTGGGGACCGTTTATGGACACCCGGCCACCCCAACGCGGCTGGGGACTGTGTGTGGGCACCCGGCTGCGGGGCGACTGGGGACCGAGTATGGACACCCGGCCGCCCCCTGGTATGAATACCAGGCTACCGATGCAGCCATGACGTGGTGGCCAGATTCCACCTCCACATGCCTAAAAGGCCCAATTTCAAGTGCAAGCAAGCTAGCAGTATGGTATTGCAGCCTGGGGGTGGGTGGGTGGCAGGCTGCATACTTGCGCTTGTATTGCAAGTTATGGGGGAGGTACAATTGAACATTGCCCTGGGACAAGGACTTGCACGGGGATAGTTGCAAGTCTGCATCTTCTGATGCGGCAAGGATCACTTCTGATGGGCACACTTTTAGGCAGTGACCTGGGTGTCAGAGATGCTTCCAGGGGTCTTCCCCATGCTGTTCCCATGTCTTTTTAGCACTGTATGCATGTGTCACACAGCACATGGCCAGATAAGGTTGTAAAATGTTAAACTGACATTTCCCGGTGAATGCATTTGTCACAGTTGAAAGCAATACAAAAGTGCAAAAACGCTTAAAAAATGCTACTTGTGAACATAGCCCAAGGTGTGGAGGAGTATTTTTGTTTTTGGTTATTTATTTTACCTTATACACAAGTCTTTACCCTGGAAAGGATGTTCCTTAACCCCTTTCCGACCTGGTCAGTAATAGTACGCACCAGGTCGGGAAGGCCGGTTCAGCGGGGGCTCCCGCGGCTGTTAATATGTTAAATCTCTGACAGTGGCATTTAACTCGCGCTTCCGGGAGTCCTAAGCCCCGCCCATCAGTGACCCCGTCACGTGATCGCGAGTCACAAATGGGTGGGCATGACAACTCAGGGTCTGCAGCAGACGCCTGTGGTTGTCATGTCTCAATTGCTATGAGCGCCACCTAGTGGTCAGCGCTCATAGCAAGTGAGCATTTCTCCTGCATACAAGCGATCTGCTCATCGCTTGTATGCAGTAGAAGCAATCAGACAACTGCTGCTTCTAGTCTCCTCTGGAGACTATAGAAGCAAGCAGAAAGTGTAAAAAAAAAGTTTTTAAAAAAATAAAAAAATATATAAAAGGTTTAAGTCACCCCCCTTTCGCCCCATTCAAAATAAAATATAAAATATATATATATATATATAAAAAAAAAAAACACATACACATATTTGGTATCGCCGCATTCAGAATCGCCCGATCAATATAAAAGAAGAATTAATACAATCAGTAAACGGAGTAACGAGAAAAAAATTTTAAAGCGCCAGAATTAAGTTTTTTTGGTCGCTACAACTTTGCAATAAAATGCAATAACGGGCGATCAAAACATCGGATCTACCCCAAAATGGTATCAATAAAAACGTCAGCCCGGCACGCAAAAAATAAGCCCTCACCTGGCCCCAGATCCCGAAAAATGGAGAAGCTAAGGGTCTCGGAAAATGGCGTCATTTTTTTTTGTTTTTTTTTAGCAAGCTTTGGATTTTTTTTTCACCACTTAAATAAAAAAGAACCTATACATGTTTGGTGTCTATGAACTCATAACGACCTGGAAAATAATGATGGCAGGTCAGTTTTAGCAATCTGTGAACGTGGTAAAAAAGACCCAAAAAACAACTGTGGAATTGCATTTTATTTGCAGTTTCACTGCACTTGGAATTTTTTTCCCATTTTCCAGCACACAATATGGTAAAACCAGTGATGGTGTTTAAAAGTACAACTCGTCACGCAAAAAATAAACCCTCACATGGCCATATTGAACGAAAATTAAAAAAGTTCTGGCTCTGGGAAGAAGGGGAGCAAAAAAGGAAAACACAAAAACAGAAAGCCCCATGGTCGTTAAGGGGTTAACATATTTCACAGGAAAGAACTTTCACTTTCGTTTTTGAACGTTTTATTGTGAGCCTGTAAAAGTGGCTTAATACCTCTGACCACGTTGTTGACAGCCGTGACCTGGGGGTCAGAAATGCTTCCAGGGGCGATCCCCATGCTGTCCCCATGTCATTTGAGCACTGTCACTATCGTTTTGGGCACTTTTTAGGCTTTCTACAGACTGCCGGGGGAGCCGCCGCAAAAATGTTCGGGTCTCCCATAGACTAGCATTGGGCTCGTTGCTCGGCCCGAGCTTCAAGCACCCGAGCATTTTAGTGCTCGCTCAACACTAGTGGTGACCCCTGCTTGTCCAAGTCACAAATTCATGATGACTGGTTGGTTTCCTACAGGGACTGGGGTAAGATTTGTGGCAGGGCGCACACGGAGGCTCGGGTAACTTCATGCCTCGTCTGATTCTTTGGGATGCATGCATCTCCTAATGAATACAGCGCCTCGCACTCCTCTATGTCCCATCATCTAGACCGGTGTGCTGGTTTGATGAATCAGAGCCTTAGTGTATATCTCGATAAGTGTATAGTACGTTGTACACACATGATGTAAGATGTTACAGTCAGTATATAGTTTATGCCACTCGCCTTACCATGATGTCACAATATATCATAATAATGCAGACAGTGCAGTGCTATATATACAATACATGAACTGTCAAATTACTTTAATTAAAATCACATTTAGAACAGATTATTTTTAGACAAGTATGTTTTTGCATGGTTTTATCCAATATTCTAACTGGCATGTAGAAGTGCAGCCATAAGTGAGACTGATCAGCTTCACTATGTACTGTGAGAGCTTCAAGCTAATGTCCACTTAATAAAGAATATCAAAAGAATTGTGTCAGAAGAACCTTTGGCTGCTGTTATTCTTTACTGGTCCCGATACCTGTGGACAAACGTCTCCACCCTGTATTGTTATGTGCCTTCATGCTAAATGGTCAGGCTACATCTATTGTCATCCTAAGAAGGACTAATAGTAGAAAAGCTGTAAAACACTTCCGGTGCCATTTCTAATAATCTTCTGTATACACAGGACATTCATAGCTTCAGCCATCTATCTGAATAGGCTTTTCTCATGCTCTATATTGTGTAGTAAATGCTACTACCCCACCGGGGACAGGCGGCGCCTTTTACACTGTAATGCAGGAATTATTTGACTTTTGTGCTCATTTCCATTAAGTTAATATAGTGTCTTATATCTACTCCACTTCAGGCATCTAAATAGATTGAATTGTAATGCATTGGCTCTTAAAAAAAGTTGCTTTTTTAGGCTAGAAGTTTTTCTGTTAATTACAATCTACCATTACATAATATATTCTATATTTGCAATGTAAATATATTGTTGTCTAACTACTTTACTTACAATCATGTGTTATAATAAAGCATTGACGGCACAAAATGAAGCTAGCATTATATTTTGATCAGATTTTGCATATGTGAATATCTGAAAAATCTGCTGCAAATACTGATGTGTTGGCAGGAAAAATTCTGCATAAAGCTATATTCACACTTGTTTTTGCTTTGTTTTTTTTCTGCAGGCAAAACTTGCTTTCTTGGCAGTAAATCTGCTTACAAAAAGCAGGTTTTACCACCTGTACTGTTTGTATCTAGTATATACTGTCTGTATTACGTTTGTTTCCCTCCTTTAAAAAATGTAAAATTCCAATAAAAAATATTGAAACATCTTGAAAGGCAGGTTTTGCTGTGGATTATGTGTGTCAATTATCTACAGTTCATGTTTGTAAAAAGATCGATTTATTCCCCCAAAAAATTGAGCATAAGCACAGGGTTGCTTTTTTTGCAGTGTTGTTCCACTTTCTCATTGCTTTCTATGAAAAAATGCTTCAAAAAACACTGAAAGAATTGACAACACTGTATGGCTGAGAAGTGGAACCCAGGAAAATGTTTTAACGATTTTTGGGAGTGTTATATAACATAAAAAAGGACCTCAAAGCACATAATACTTGATGGATCCAAATATATTCAATTTTTTCGGTTCCAACTAAAAACGCTGCAGCTATATAGTGGACAATGGACTACACAGCCCTAATCCCTGTTTATAGACTGTATTCTGTCACACTCCCTGCTCCTGTGACTCTCTCCATCTCTACACTAAATGCACAATATATGTGATACAAACAGTAAAGCAAAGGATTAGCCCTGACGAGGACTGTTCATATGATGGTTCAGCTTCAGCACCAGTGTGAACAGTACAGGACTCTTGTACAGGTGTGTGCACAGTACAACGATTCACTCTCTGATGCCGTTGCACAGCTCTGTGACAGTTCGTATTAGAAGCAGTGTGCCGAGCCTGGCGCCGCCTGCTCTTCTATAATCTCTGATGAGGTCAGATGGCCCGAAAATCACAGTAATGTCCCTACCAAGATGGCTACGGCATTACAGAGTCTCACAGGTAATCACGCATGCTTATTGGCTGCAAATCATATGCAGGGCGGAGATTAGAGTTTGAATTCGAGCACCGCCCGATACTCGCCGAGTATCGAGCACATCCGAGCATCGGGATACTTGAGTGATAACAAGAAATTAAAAGTATCTCAGATTCAGATAAGGAGATAATAAAACACATGAAAAAATAGACCACAGCTTTCCAGTTGTAATAGGAAAAGACAAGGTCTGGTAATGGTTCTATATACAAATGTTGATTTCCCACCCACAGAGTGTAACTCTCTGCAATTTTATGTTGCTCAATTATTTTTTGTGCAAAATTAACTTGTAACTAAATTTGCTGCTATTTTGTGTCAGTAAACTGGAATAAAAACATTGATAAATCCCCCCTATGGTATGTAGTGTAAACTTTATAGTACAATATTCACCATAATAAAGCAATCATGCTTAAAATGACAGAGCCCTGACCTAAACCCAATTGAGCATCTCTGGAGAGACCTGAAAATGGCTGTCCACCAACGTTCACCATCCAAAATGATGGACCTGGAGAGGATCTGCAAGGAAGAATGGCAGAGGATCCCCAAATCCAGGTGTGAAAAGCTTGTTGCATCATTCCCAAGAAGACTCATGGCTGTACTAGCTCAAAAGGGGGCTTCTACTCAATACTGAGCAAAGGGTCCGAATACTTATGACTATGTGATATTTCAGTTTTTCTTTTTTAATAAATTTGCAAAAATGTCTCCATTTTTGTTTTTTTCAGTCAAGATGGGGTGCAGAGTGAACTTTAATGACAAAAAATATGATCTTTTTAGAATTTACCAAATGGCTCCAATGAAACAAAGAGTGAAAAATTGAAAGGGGTCTGAATACTTTCCGTACCCACTGTATATGCATCATGGTGAGGCATTCTGGAGGTTAAAGCATGGTGGATGTGGAGCCACAATGTATCACTGTAGGTTAATTGATTTGTTTTATCTACTACATAGTCTTGGATATAACATTAAAAGTGGAGTCAAACTATCACTTTTAAAATAAAAATCCTCAATGCTAATCAGCAAATTGTACTAGAATTTTGCTTTGTGACTCCTGATGTAAACCCCTAAAAACATATTTTATTAGATACTATGTCAAATTTTGCACAGCACTCTGTTTTAAAAACAAAACACCCACAAAAATACACACGATATAGAAAGATAGTGGTAATACCAGTATATTGCTAACTCGCTTCTACCTACCAGTGGGGGTTGGCACCCTACAACAATTGATAATGGCACCCCCGCTCCTCGGCGGCTGTTCCTGGGGTGCCTAGTGTGCCGTAGCGTAGGTTTTCAGGATCAGACAAGATCATGCCATTATTGTTAGAAAATCTTATAGTACAAGAGGACCACATGTGTCCAAACAAAAACTACACTTTAAAACCCCTAAAAACCTATATATTTTATTAGAAACTATTTACACATGGCAGCCGATGGTATCAGAGACCTCCTTTCCCATAAGTATTTCAATTTATGACTCCTGATGTAATAGAATATGATTATTGTTGCTATTCCCTGATAATACATGGTGCGGTATTACTTTTCTAGGTATAACATTTTGTTATAAAATGTACGAAACTCATTATCTAAATGCCATATAGAAGTGCAGACATATGTGGGGCTGATTAGCATGAATACACACAAGACCGTACAGAGCGGAGCCGCTTTCTGCTTTATAAAGAATCACAAGAAATGTAAAATATACAAATAAAGAATCTTTGTCCACAGGTTTTTCAGAAAAAGAAACTAATAGTAGCAGCTAAATAACGGCTACACCCTGTATTGTTTTATTTGCTTCACAGCCCCCCACTGATAAAGACTTGGGCTTTATTTGTACTTGTGAAGGATCATTGTCTTCTGTCTTGTTTTAAGTGAGGCCTAAGTGTCATTAGTGCTTTGGATCCAATTTTCATGATTATTTGATGGTAAAAACTGACACTGATCAGCGTTTGATTTGTGATTTTTACATATGGAAAAATAAATTGCAAAGCTTCTCCTACGTATTGCAATGTGCAGTTGATGATTTTCACAGGCTTATGGCCAACATTGATCAAGGTTTTTATTTTGCATGAATTTTTAAATATAGCTAAAGATAATTGCAAACTGTAAAGATTTTCCCTATTTTTAGTAGAATTTAACCATTTTTCTCAGTTACATACACTAATATTTGCAGGAAAAAATATAAAATGTAAACATTCAGATACAGATAAAAAGGATAATACACCCAACTGGAAAGCTGCTGACAATTTTGCCTCATATTGGAAACCCCACATCTTTGCCATCTCTAAAAAAAAAAAAAGTCAAATAGTTTCCCTCGATCAACGTGACATCAATTCTCTATTTTCAATATTTAAAATACCAGAGATAAGTGGATCTGGCAAAATTAGAATTCGCCAAATTGAGCAGATTTCCTGTGCAGTTATTCTCCCCCATTTGAAAGTTCCCTAGAATTTTCTATGGTAACTACAGATCTTAGAACCTTATAAACATATGATCGGTGAGGTATGTTTTTCTTTTTATTTTTTTGTTACATCCTGTCTCCTAATATCCCGCTGCTCACTCTCCCTCATATCAACTACTAAGGGTCTCTTCTATTTGCCGTCATGATCTGCATCTTCAGGGTCTTCTCTCTAGAATGGGACTTCTGGCAGTGACCAGGCCTTGGATGTCCCTGCAAGTTGTAAAATTGTATCATCGTGATGTGCACCGTAAATGTATGACGCACTGCGACCTCCATGTCCTGGAAGCAAATGAAAGTCCTGTTCTAGAATGAAATTTCCACAGAGGCAACTTGTAATCCTGAAATAAAGAGAGGTCCTGATGACCGGAGGATGGGAGTAAGCATGGGGAACTTTATAAATAAAATCAAAAAGATGAGCAATGTTTAATCTTTTTAGAGATTTTATATATTTTGCCTTCTACTGTTTAGCATAATGGCAGCCAGTTTGCTAAATTCAGGCAGAGCGAAACAAAAAAAATACAAAATTTATAAATAAAATTATTTTTATAAAATGCAAATAAAATTCCATTCAATGCAACAAATTCGCCCGTCGCCCATAAATAAAATCAGTATTAAGAGATTCATTTTTGTGCTTTTCTATATGTGGTAATTGGAATGCCCTACCACAAGAGATATTGGTAAAATCAAACAACCCATGGCTCTTAACCGACATTGACTGAAGAAACTGAACACATTTCCATTGGTTGGAACAGATTGTATAGCAGAAGCTGGTTCATGGAAAGAAAAATTGTGATAAGAAAAAAATAGCTTGTTTCAGGGTCCTACATTATGTATGTTACTGAATGGAAATTGCTGAAATTATGCATAAAGAACATTCATGCCAACCCATCTCACAAGGGACATTAAGAAAAGATGGTGGCTTCTTGGTCTGTTATGTTAGGAGTGGTAGTACTATTCTGAAGGGGAGGTGTTTCCTAAGCATTTGCATTTTACTCATGAATAAGGGGAGGAGTAAAGCTCATAAGATTTGTATAAAAGGAGAAGACATCTTGGTAGTTTCACAACCCTACTGCTGTTTGCTGGTTGATTATCACTAATCACTTAACAATGGATATCAAGGCACAGGAAAACCCTGAAGAGGTAATTATTGTACATACACTTTTTGCACGATACTTCTAGAAAGGAAGACTAAGAGGGTTTAGGATTTCTTACTGCAAATTCAGATTTTTTTGTACCTTTTCTTAAATATTTAACATTTCTAAAATGTATTATAATTATATTGGTCAGTATTGTACATTACTAAAAATTGCAGAAATTACCCTATTTCCTACATACTAAGCATAGAGGATGTAATTCTCATTTATTCTCAAATATACAGGCCTTAGAAATACTGTGCATAGTTGTTCAAGATACGATTCCCTTAAAATTGTTATTTTCTTTCTGGAGGATAGTCTGTTACACTAGATGGACCTCCACTGATCTGATCTGGATTGCATATTCTAATAAATGTTGTTGGCTAAGAGGTCACATTATTGCACTTTTTTTGCAATCTTTTCTACAGACCTTGACTGATGTTTCTTTCTGTCCCTCATACAGATATGTTGCTGTGGACCCGTCCTCTCTTCCACATATCCAGATGAGGAATCATTCCAGGATATGGGATGTCGGGCACATGGGGAGGCTCCAGAAGGGGAATGGATCTGCCTAACCGACCTACTGCAACAAGGTTCATCCGGGAAAAGGCCAAGACTTTTGCCTCCTCATCTCAAAACTTTTCTATTCATTCTTAAAAAAAGTCAAACTGAGGACATACCCGAAGAGAGCGACACAGTAGAGGAACATAGCATAGACTTGTATAACAATGACCTAATGACAATTCCAGAGCCTTATCCGAAAAAGAGGTTTCTTGAACGTTATCTTCAAGCACAATAAAGTTTATTATATTTTATATTTAATAAAAAGCTGAAATTATGAATACATGGATTGCACGTGTGTTGGGTCTTACAAGTGTAAAACTCACTGTATTAAATCAAATTACTTGTCTAATGAAATGAGCCAATATATTTAGAAAAGTTTATAGAGGTTGTTACTGGTTCCCCTTCATGTAGTAAGTAATGATCCTGAGCTGAATACACAAAAATAATCTCATTGTGAAAAAGAAATAACCCTAGAGTAAATACATGAAGAATTCTTATTATCAAATGGCCAATATCAAATAGCAAACACAATGATCCTTCTGAATATATTTCATACTTCATTTAGTTTTAGAGATACAATCAAGCTCCCTATGGCCCATAAATAAGGCTGACCATGAATTTGGATGTTGGGGTAAATGCTTAATTAAGCAAATATTATAAATGCTGCAAAGGAAATACAAATAGGATGCAGGTAACACAGAATAAGGGCTGAGGTTTGCCCATGGATCATAAACAATAATGATGAGAAATTAAAGGGTGGAAAGAGTGGAAAACAGAAAATAAAGCAATAATGGGGATATTATCCATATGGTATACATCGGAAATAGTCAAAATCTTGCAGTAAAGCAGCAGCGAGAAATGGTAAAGAATACAGCAGCAGTTACACAGAATAATAGCAACCGTCTATAATATACCAAACAGGTCACCGAGATATCCAGTATATGAAAGGGACAGAAAGAGTATACAGACATGTAAGAACCAGATCAATAATATAAATCAATAATCGAATAACAGATAAAGACCTGGACGTGTGACCTGTATGGGATAAACCCAGAAAGGATATAAAAGAAAGAAAGTTCCGGGTCCCCGGGATATCTCCTGGTGACCGGTTTGGTTTATTATAGGCGGCTATTATTTTCTATTTCTATTATTTCAGTGCACTAAGCTTACTTTACTTATCTCTCCTACCTCCATCTATTTATGGTATATATTACACATTAGGTATTGTTATAGTGTCACCTAGTTAACCCCTGTAGTCATTTGTCCTAGCATTACACAATATTTATCTTGGTTATATTTTCCCTGTATCTATTTGTAATCATCTGTGCACAATGTGCATTTTATATACCTATTTCCATCATGATAATCACGGCTTTTATTGCATTCTGGACATTGGAAATGTTAAATTGTTATGGAATACAACACCAATAAGAAAAAGGCAGGTAAGTACTTTACTGTAAAACTAAAATTACAAAAATGAAGACTTCAAGAGAAGGGACCTGTGACAATAAAGGAAACACCTTGGAACATATTGTAGGGTGAATTCTTTGATTCTTAAAGCCACCTAAGTAATAAATGTTTGGACAAGTTGTATAATAAATGTAATTCTTCTAAGACGGTTCCCAATTAGACATTTTTAAATACAATGTTCTGTATGAATGAAATTGTAATAATTGTAATGTAAGAGCATATAAAACCTTACAAAGAATAGGACTACGATTAGTTTATACCTTGATCATTTTAGCATTCCACTTCACGGCATGCTAGAAAACCATGCTTTTTCTGGAATCCCCATTATAACATTCATGCTTGCAGTGGTCTCACTTAGGGTATTGGAATGCTAATGGTCAAATTAGCAATCAATGAGAGTCAAAAGTTTCTCTTGTAAATTAAACATAACTGTTTGTTTTGATACAAAATTTGCAATTAAGCCAAGTACAAAAGGAAAAGAGACTATTGAAAACCATGTAACTGTCAGTGTTATGCAGTTAGGTGTAAAAAATGTTCTCATGGGCAGATCATTATAATGCTAATTTCAGGCTTTACACTAAACAGTGGAAACATGTTGTATAGCTAGTTTTCTCTGTTGTGATCAGAGCACAGCCAGTTTTAATCGCCAGCACCAGAAAAAAAAAACCGTGTCCCATGTATATGACTGTGCACATGTGAGTGAGCCTTTAAAAAAAAAAAAAAAAAAAGAGTGTTGAGAGCATCCTATAAGGGTAAAAACTTTCCAATCATTTTTTATAATGAACATAAAACTAAAGCTGCCACCATTATGTCAGAAAAAATACACAATAGCCTTGATAAGTAGAGTGTTTTATATTGTACTAGAACATCTCAGTAACATCTGGAAGTCCCCCTCCCACAACAGTGAAAAGCTATAAAAAAAATGTATGTATTATAACAATATATTGTATATATCGATTCATGACAAATTTCTTGTTATTCCTACAAAACTATGTTTAATAATAGAGCCAACAATGGACCAATCCCATAAAATAATGTTCACACTATTTTTTCACAAACAATACATGGTTATCTCTGAATAGTGTGAATACTTATGAAATAGGGAAGATGGAAGCAGATCATCACCTGGAAGAATGGAAGATCAGGTAGATTTCTGAGTGGGTCTTACCTAACATTGTAATTCTAGACCAGATTCTAAATTAGATCAAATTTACTATAAAAAAAAGATCATAATTCTTGAAATTAATATGTTTGTGGGGATGTAGTAGCATTGGTGACTTTGTTGCTGCAATTAAAATTGTTAAAAAATTAATTTATGTTGTGACAAGAAGAGAAAAGTCCAGGAGTTGAATAATTCTAAGAATAATTGGTTTTAAACCTTTGCCTTTAATTCTGTAAAGAGCATTACATTTTATTTTCAAAATGCCCAGTGTACCAAGGAATACCATTTATAAAACATCATAGACATAAAAACTTGCATAAATCCCCCCTTCCAGAAAGCTTTTCAAGTTTTCATTCCATATCCTTTGGATGGGTGATATTGTACTATATTGAAAATAATTTTTCAATGAGCTAATCGTGAAAAATGTCTGAGGATGATAAAGAAAAAGAAATTCCTTTAGACTCCAGGAATATAATATGTGAACCTTATCTGTATGACAACTATGCTTCAGTAATTTTCCATTAATAGAAAGTCATTCAATGGCTGCTATAATATCAAACTATAGAATTAGTATAAATAAAGTTAATCATGATACATGGTCATGTGTCCAGACAGGACTATGAACCCTACAAATAAGATACATGACCCGAATATTATCGAAAGGTAATAAAAAGTAAAGTTTATTAAATCCAAATTATTAAAAAAATTACAAGGGGAAAATACCATAGTAGAAATTAAAAACATACATCCATATGGGGAGAGGAAAAAGTTTATATAAGGGTAAAATACCTCATCTCTGTATAATGAACACATGTTAAATAAATAAGTATACATTATAAATGTTATATATTTTTTATATATTAGTTTAAATTACTATGCTGCAAATCTCAATGAAAGAATATGCAAAAATACCATATACATAAATAAGTATCAAAAAGATATAAAAAAATGTATCAAAAGGACTACTGCCCAGTTAAAGTAATATATATGTATAAGTGTCAAAATAAGTGCAACTAGAAAAGGGATAATGTACATGTAATGTCAATTCCCAAAATGCAATACAGTAAACAAACCCTGAAGTGATATATATATATGCATGTTGATCCATAGATATGGAAGCACAGAGAGGACACTATATACAGCATATGTCATGGTATAGTACTGACCTCAATTTATAGGCTCAATCTCGATGTGCGTTTCACGAGGGAAGTGACCCTTTTACCCTTTTATCTTCCTACTGTATTTTCCCCTTGTAATTTGTAAATATTTTGTATCTAATAATTACTTTTTATTGCCTTTCATAAGCTTTGGGTCATGTATCTTATTTCTAGGCTTAATATCAAACTATAGTATAATATATTTATGAACTATATTAAAAGCAGAAAATCTTGTTTAATTATTATCTGGCTTTGAATTATACAAGACTTTTTGCCAATGAACTTACTTTTATGTGTTAAAAAGGAAAAACCTAGGAGGTAGCCTTAATAAATATTAGTGACCAAACAGACAATGGCACTTCTGCACTGAAGTGTAGGAATGTTAATTAAATAATAAGCAAATTAAAACAATGAAATTACCATTAATAGTGGTGACTTCAAGACCTGGTGTCAAGATTAAAGCTAATACAACAGACTAAAGAAGAGATTTGTTGCATCTTTCTAATAGGATTATACATAGTGACGGTTTTATTGCAACCTGGAAATCTGAGGTTTATCTCCACTGACACAGGTATAATAATAGTGAATATGTATCTAATACAGTGGTGTAAAGCAATACTCAGCACTAAAAAGTAGCACTTAACTGAGTTTGCGGCTTAATCAGGGTCGTGATACACTTCACTTACTGTGAATGACTTACTGTCATTCAATCCAAAGCGTAGATTTTTTTCTATATAGTTTCCTTTAAACTATTCCACAACACTTTTTGGATGACAAATAACTATTTATAAATAATCATTCAGAGATGAGCTTATATTGTAAAGTTAACAAACGTGTCCACATTTCACTGAAAATCTTATAAAAATGAAGAATCCTGAATAAATTCAAGCCAGACATTGAAATCGTCTAGAGCAGACGTTCATTTATCAGCAGGAGAAGATTATATTCTATGCTTGAAAATCTGTTGCTTGTAAAAGGGGTCATTATGGTAGATAATTGGTAAATTGCATTACTATATTAGCTCAAAGTTAACAGTGTCTACATTTGATAGATCTCCCTCCATTTAATCCAAACATGGATTACTCATCTGTACAAGAAACAAGTAATGAATATATTAGTAGAAAATGTAACAAACCACAATCATTAATAAATCAGTCAGATTATAATAAAATTCAAAAAAGTTAAAGCTTTTGACCATGGCCAACTATCAGTATTTGGTCAGTATTAGGCCAGTAGTGGGAGCCAAAACCAGGAGTGGGTGATAAATGCAGAACTGGTGACTTGTTTCTATTATACCTTTTCTCTGATTGTTCCTCATCTGGTTTTGGCTCCCACTCCTGAGAAAAAATACTGACCTAATACTGACCAAATACTGAAAGTGGGGCTGAGACCTTCGTAAAATAATCTGATTGGAAAGCATGGTCTACTTGTACAAGTCACGTGTGATTCTCATGGTCTTTTTTCCCTCTATATTTATCAGAAGAGAACTTCACAAGTGCATGAAGACACACAAGAAAGTGATTGGATTTATATAACTGACCTTCTACAAATGAAGGCAATAAAAGAAAAGACCTAGACTTTTGCCATAAAATAATAAAATGCTTGTTTATATTGAAAAGGAAGCAAAACCAAAGATTGACCGTCCTTCCTCCTATGTTTCCGATTTCTTTGGTCAAAATTTGTTGCTACTGCAGGAAGTACAACAGAAAATAACAGTTCACTAAGAAGTTTAGTTTAAGTTCTTGACTTCTTATCAAACAGAAATTCAAATATATCCCTAAAAGATTTCATTGACCTGCTCACTCCAAAAAAAAATCATTTCTCCAGTGTGAAAAAGCCACTATATTGTATGTTTTTAACATTAAAATCAAATAAAAAAAGGGATATTAATCTCGTGTACTTTTTAAACTTGGCAAAAAAAAGTGTGCATTCTTCTTTGAAATATATCCATATTGGGAATAGATGTTACAGTGCTGATGTGTATTGGTTTTGGTTTAATAGAAACAGAAATCTTTAAATAAACTTTACTATGGTAATATAAAATCATAATTGTTCATTCTCAAATGGGAAAATCCAGCATTACTGGGTTTCTGTAGGTGTAAATTCTGAAGTAGACTGTTTATTCGAAAGATAAAAAGATTTTACTTGTTACAAATATTAACTGGCAAATACCATATTAAAAAGGGTTCCTCAGAGCCGAACCGAGGCTGAAATCTCACAGCTAGTGTCTGATAGCATGTATGTTTGAAACACTTTAAAAGGTGACTGGTTGAACCTGCTGGTGCCCAGTGGCTTCTCAGGAGCTAACAGGTCCCTCTATATTAGAGATGAACAGGGCTGGTGCCATTCCAATAGGAGAGGACTCCTGATGGGTTTGTGCTTATCTAATTATCATTCATAGTCCTATGCTTCCACATAGTATCTTTATTGCACTGCCCTCCTATTACTCTTTATGACACTTATTGTATACAGTACAGACCAAAAGTTAGGACACACCTCATTTAAAGATTTTTCTGTATTTTCATGGCTTTGAAAATTGTACATTCACACTGAAGGCATCAAAACTATGAATTAACACATGTGGAATTATATACTTAACAAAAAAGTATGAAACAACTGAAAATAAGTCTTATATTCTAGGTTCTTCAAAGTAGCCACCTTTTGCTTTGATGACTGCTTTGCACACTCTTGGCATTCTCTTGAGCTTCAAGAGGTAGCCACCGGAAATGGTCTTCCAACAATCTTGAAGGAGTTGCCAGAGATGCTTAGCACTTGTTAGCCCTTTTACCTTCACTCTGAGGTCCATTTCACCCCAAACCATCTTGATTGGGTTCAGGTCTGGTTACTGTGGAGGCCAGGTCATCTGGCGTAGCACCCCATCACTCTCCTTCTTGGTCAAATAGCCCTTACACAGACTGGAGGTGTGTTTGGGGTCATTGTCCTGTTGAAAAATAAATGATGGTCCAACTAAACGCAAACCGGATGGAATAGCATGCCGCTACAAGATGCTGTGGTAGCCATGCTGGTTCAGTATGCCTTCAATTTTGAATAAATCCCCAACAGTGACACCAGCAAAGCACCCCCACATCATCACACCTCCTCCTCCATTCTTCACGGTGGGAACCAGGCATGTAGAGTCCATCCGTTCACCTTTTCTGCGTCGCACAAAGGCACGGTGGTTGGAACCAAAGATCTCAAATTTGGACTCATCAGACCAAAGCACACATTTCCACAGGTCTAATGTCCATTCCTTGTGTTCTTTAGCCCAAACAAGTCTCTTCTGCTTGTTGCCTGTCCTTAGCAGTGGTTTCCTAGCAGCTATTTTACCATGAAGGCCTGCTGCACAAAGTCTCCTCTTAACAGTTGTTGAAGAGATGTGTCTGCTGCTAGAACTCTGTGTGGTATTGACCTGGTCTCTAATCTGAGCTTCTGTTAACCTGCGATTTCTGAGGCTGGTGACTCGGATAAACTTCTCCTCAGAAGCAGAGGTGACTCTTGGTATTCCTTTCCTGGGGCGGTCCTCATGCGAGTCAGTTTCTTTGTAGCGCTTGTTGGTTTTTGAAATTGGACTTGGGGACACTTTCAAAGTTTGCCCATTTTTTCGGACTGACTGACCTTCATTTCTTAAAGCAATGATGGCCACTCGTTTTTCTTTACTTAGAATTTGTATTATGGCAAGAAAAAAGCAGCTAACAGTCTATTCAGTAGAACTATCAGCTGTGTATCCACTACACTTCTGCCCAACACAACTGATGGTCCCAACCCCATTTATAAGGCAAGAAATCCCACGTATTAAACCTGACAGGGAACACCTGTGAAGTGAAAACCATTTCCGGTGACTACCTCTTGAAGCTCATCAAGACAATGCCAAGAGTGTGCAAAGCAGTCATCAAAGCAAAAGGTGGCTACTTTGAAGAACCTAGAATATAAAAGACATTTCCAGTTGTTTCAAACTTTCTTGAAGAGATAGGTTTTCAAATTCCCTCTGAAGGATCCGAGTGTGGTGGATAGTTGCACGTGTTGGGGCACAGAATTCCAGAGAATGGGGGATATTCGGGAGAAGTCTTGGAGGCGATTGGGTGAGGAACTAATCAGCAAATTGTACTAGAATTGTGCTTTGTGACTCCAGATGTAAACCCCTAAAAACATATATTTTATTAGATGCTATTTAAAATGGACTGCCGTCCAAACTTTGACAAACAAAACATCCACAAAAATACTCAATATAGAAAGATATTGATAACACCAGTATATTGCTGACTTGTTTCTACCTTCAAGTGGGGGTTGGCACCCAATACCATTTGACAATGGCACCCCCACTCCTCGGCAGCTGTCCCTGGGGTCCCTAGTGTGCCGTAGCGTAGGTTTTAAGGATCAGACAAGATCATACCATTATTATTAGATAATCTTATAGTACAAGAGGACCACATGTGTCCAAACAAAAAATACACTTTAAATAGTATTTAATAAAATATATATGTTTTTTAGGGGTTTACACATGTCAGCCGATGGTATTTGAGACCCCCTTTCCCATCAATATTTCAATTTATGACTCTTGATTAGTGATGAGCGAGCATGCTCGCTACTGCTCGGTGCTCGTCCGAGCATCTCACTGCTCGAGATGCTAGATGCTCGCCGAGTATGTCCGGGTTGCTCTGGTGGGAACTCGGGTCCCCTCCCTGCATGTTTGGCGCTCTTTAGAGAACCAATGAACATGCAGGGATTGCCTGCCATACACTGTAATGCCATAGCCATGTTGGTTGTAGGCATTACAGTGATTGGCTGGCCGCACAGCATCATCAGGTCTATATCAGACCTGGCGCCGCCATGCTCGTCACAGTCACTCTGGATCAGACAGTGTAGGGAGAGCTGCAGCTGTGTCAGGGAGAGATTTGATTCTGTATTAGGTAGTGTAGGGAGAAAAACCGTACATTACACATATCCATCTTATCAAACAGTCCTTCTGAGGACTAATCCATCTGCAGAGATATCAGGCAGGCAGGGTATATAGGCAGGCAGTGCATATAGCACAAGAGCCTCCATTCAAATTCTGCCTTCTGCTGCTGTTAGATATGCCTATACAAAAGGCCCAAGTTTCAGGGGCCAGGAATACTTTTCTTTGGATCTTAATACTCATTATTTGCTTAAAAAGCAATCCAGAGAACACCATTTTTTCTGCACCATTTGCTTGTTGGCACTAGAAATCGAGCTATTTAAAACTTACTTACTGGCCAGTTATTTAAAACTCTGTTTTCTCCATCACACGGATCACCTATAAGTTCGCTCGTTCATTTGTAGTGAACGTGGAAGATATCGTCCTCCATTTAAAATGGGCAAGGCACGTGGTAAGGGACAGGGAACTGGACGTGATGGTAATGGTGCATAGAGAGGCCGAGGACAAGGCCATGGGCAAGCTGAAATTGTGCCACAACAAACACCCACATCTTCTTGCCCGACCTTCCTGTCCCAATTTCTAGAGGATCGCAGCACACCACTATTGAACCCAGAGCAGTGTCAAAAGGTTGTTGGTTGGATAGCGGATAATGCTTCCAGTCACTTAGCCGCCACCACCACCACCATCCGGTCTTCCACACGCTCAAGTCTCAGTAGCCGTGAGTCTGGGCCGCATATTCCCCACCCTGATCCTCCTTCCTCCCACCATGCCGAGTGCCCAGAGACAACTGATCCCACACTTGGACACTCTGAAAAGCTGGTCTCTTTTCCATTTATTGATTCGGGTCTCTCGCCCGGTCCACTTTAAGCGGGGCAAGAGGAAATCGCGTGTAGTGATGCCCAAATATTTGAGCAGCCACGGTCACACGAAACTGATGGTGGGAAAGTGTCACAAGAGGTAGATGATGATGAGACCATTGCCAGAAAGTCAGGAGGAGGACCAGGGTGCAGAAGTGGAAGATGAGGTTGTGGATGATATAGTTACTGACCCAACCTGGTAGGAGGACATCAGCACACAGGGGGAGGGAGGCAGAGCACCCCAACAGGCAGGAAGAAGCAGTGTGGTGGCCGCAGACAGCAGGCAGGCAGCCGCTCCCCGTAACACCAACACGAAGGAAGTTGCCAGTACAACTGTTAGGTCGTCCAGAGTCTGGTTGTTTTTTAAAGACTGCCGATAACCCCAAAAAGGCCATTTGCACCACCTACCAGGCCAGCATCATCAGGGGTGGCAAAACGACCAGCCTGACCACATCAGCATGATCAGGCACATGGCAGCAAAGCATCTGACTTTGTGGGCCGAACCCCAGGGTCCAAGAACTGTGTCTGCAGGTGGCACCATTGCTTCTTCCGCTGTTGTGCATGCAAGCCAATCCCCCGTCCATGGTGCATGCAAAGATGCCTCCTGCCCTGCACCTGTCGTTGCACACTCTCAAGTAGCAGCATCAGGAAGCACGTCCATGTCCTTGTCCCAGCGTAGCGTTCAGTTGTCCATACCCCAGTCCTTGGAATGCAAGCGCAAATATGCAGCCAACGCCCCACAGGCCACACTACTAAATTCTCACATTTCACGACTGCTTGCGCTTGAAATGTTGCCTTTTAGGCTCATGGAGACGGAAGCATTCCACAACCTGATGGCGGCGGCCGTCCCTTGGTACTTGGTCCCAGCCGCCACTATTTCTCCCCATGTGCCGTCCACGCATTACACAAGCACGTGTCCCAAAACATTAGCCGTGCCCCCACCAACGCAGTTACCGGGAAAGTCCACCTAACCACGAACATGTGGACAATTGCTTGTGGGCAGGGATGGTACATCTCGCTGACGGCACACTGGGTTAACATAGTGGAAGCCGGGACCCAGTCAGACCTTGGGACAGAACACGTCCTCCAGACGGCAAGGATTGTGGGCCCTAGGTCAATCAGGGTTGCCCCCACAGTCTACAGCTCCTACACCTCATCCTCCTCTTCAGCCTGCACCTCCCCGAAATGACCACAACAGTCACAAGCTGTATGCACTGCCTCGGCCAAGCGGCAACAGGCTGTGCTGTAGCTAATAAGCTTAGGTGACAAACCGCACAATGCTGAAGAGTTGAGGACTGCTCTGAAAGAGCAGGCAGATCTGTGGCTCACACCGCTGAACCTACAGCCAGGCATGGTCATGCGTGACAATGGCCGGAACCTGGTGGAGGCTCTGAGGCAAGTTGAGCTCACACATGTACCATGCCTGGCCTATGTGCTTAACCTTGTGGTTCAGCAGTTTATCAAATCCTACCCGGAGCTACCGGATCTGCTTGTTGAAGTACGCCGCCTGTGTGCCCATTTTAGAAAGTCAGCTACAGCTTCCGCCGCCCTTGCCGTATTTCAGTAGCATTTGTAGCTTCCGACTCACAGACTGGTGTGTGATGTCCCCACACGTTGGAAGGATTTGTGAACAGAAGAGGGCAGTTGTTGAGTACCAGCATCAACTTCAGTATTCAGTTCAGACTCCACACATAAGTCCTCAGGAGTGGACATGGATGTCAGACATATGTACCATCCTCACAAACTTTGAGGACTCCACCAAGATGGTGAGCGGCGATGACGCCACAACTAGCGTCACCATCCCGCTTCTCTGTCTTTGGAAACGCTCTCTGCTCACAATCAAAGAGGATGAATTGCAGGCAGAGCACGATGAGATGGAGTAAGGAAACAAAGGGTGATTACACACAGCCAAGCCTCATCTCATCCCAACGTGGATTGGGTGACAATGAGGAAGAGGAGGAGGAGGAGGAAGGACAGGAGCTAGTTTTATGCACTATAGACGGTACTACCTGCACAGCTGTCATACCGTTTGTTCAGCGTGGATGGCCAGAGGACAGAGAGGAGGAAGAAGAGGAGGAGGAGAGCATTGTCAGTCATCCTCTTGGTGAGGACACGGAAGTCTTGGTGTTAGTAGTCTGGCATGCAGGCTGAGTTTATGTTATGCTGCCTTTCCCATGACCCTCGAGTTCTCAAAATTTTGGGTGACAGTCATTGCTGGTTGGTGACACTTCTAGACCCACGCTACAAGGAGAACTTTATATCTCTTATTCCTGAGGCGGACAGGTCTACAAAAATGGGGCAGTACCAAAAGGCCCTTGTTGCGGAACTATTAAAAAAATTCCCATCTGAAAACGCTGGCGGCACAGGTCACACTTCGTTGGACAACCAAGGAGTACAGGCGAGAGAGACAAAGCTTCAATCCAGCACAGGAAGGGGAACACTGTCAAAGTTCTGGGAGAGTTTTCTCAGACCCTCACATCGCACAGGCCCTGAGGCGCGGGGTACTCTCACAAGGAGTGAAAAGTTTGGGAAGATGCTGAGGGAGTACCTTGCCGACCGTACCAACGTCCTCGGTGATTCCGCTGTGCCTTACAATTATTGAGTATCCAAGCAGGATACGTGGAATGAACTGGCTCTCTATGCCTTGGAGGTCCTGGCCTGCCCTGCCGCCAGCATTTTATCAGAGCGGGTTTTTAGTGCCGCTGGTGGAATTATAATTGATAAGCGCATCCGCCTGTCAACTGAAAATGCTGACACGCTGACTCTTATAAAAATGAACAAGGGCTGGATTGGGCCAGACTTCTCAACACCACCGAATGATAGCAGCATAACAAACTCCAATCCAGTGTCTTTTCTTGGGAGGTGTATTCCCATGCACCTTTTCACACCCACACATGGGTATACGCTTCCTGATTTTGGCTATTTGCTCTTGTCCTCCTCCTTCTCCTCATCCTCCACCACCATATCACCAGGGTGAACGTGGTCCGTGATGCCACACCCACAATTTTTTTTAAAGGGTGTTTATGATGCCCGTAAAAATAATTTTTTATACAGTATGTTCATGTATACCCCCCAGGGGTAAATGTTTGTCAGCCCATGCACTTAGTGCATGGGCATTACAAGTATAGGAGGCCTGCTCCTTTCTAATGGGAACATTTTTTTATGAGGCCCTCCTCCACGTCTCTTCCAAGGGGCATTGAAATGCCTCCAAATTTTTGGCAGCCCTTCCATTCACTGCATAGGCCAACACTATGGGAGAATCTCTCCTTTCTAATGGGAATTTGTCATTACTGTGGTCCTGCTCTATGTGTCTTTAATTTCTTAGTGGGGTTTTTCCTAAATTTGGTCAGCCATTGGACTCACTGCATACCCTATAACTGTATAGCAGACCCTCACCTTTCTAATGGGAACATGTCGTACTCGTTACTGTGGTCCTGCTCTATGTGTCTTTCAGAGTCCCTCCATCATCAATGAAACAGGATGTCTCTGATGATGTGTCACACACCACATTGCCAGATAAGGTTGTAAAATGTTAAAATGACATTTCCCGGTGAATGCATTTTCCTTAATAATGTAAAAAAAAAAACGTAGGATCTTTCTTTAGTATAAAAACAGAGTCGCCAATGTAACTTCAATGTAATCACATTGTTCAGCTCCTGCACCTCCTCCTCCATCTCCTAAATGACCATATCAGTCACAAGCTGACAGCACTGCAGCTCTGCCTTGGCCAAGCGGCAACAGGCTGTGCTGAAGATAACATGCTTAATGCTTAGGTGACAAACCGCCCAGCGCTGCAGAGTTGTTGAAAGCTGTAACACAGCAGCCTGTGGCTCTCACCGCTGAACATACAGCCAGGCATGGTCATGTGTGACAATGAGCGGAACCTGGTGACGGAGTGACAGAGAAATGACAGCCGGAGTAGATACGATTTCCCTCTATGCCAGTCCTTTCACTAAGCTAAAGAATATGGCTGTGGTGAAATACAACTCCCACTGAAAAGCTGCTTCAGATTGAAAAACATTGGGCCCACCAGAGGATTTGATTCTGAGGGCTCACCTTTCTCCCCCGCTCAAGATCCCCATAACAGCTGCAAAGTTAGTGCCATCATGAACTCTCCTGATGTAGAAGCCAGGGCACACCAGAGGATTCTCTGGTGGGACCGTCCAACCCTGCCGAGCAGCAGTCCTGGCTAAGAAAAGTGTGTGGGAAGGTTCCCAGACACTCTATGGCTGCTTTTTTACTGAGGTGGAAACCCACGCAAACACAGGGAGAACATACAAAGTCCTTGCAGATGTTGTCCTTGCTGGGATTTGAACCCAGAATCCCAGCGCTGCAAGGCTTCAGTGCTATCCACTGATCCAATGTGCTGCCGTTCATCCTCTGATATCTAACAAGCTGGAGAAACTTGCACCTACTGCCGCTCTATCTTCAGCTCCTTTGTGAGAAACTAATGTATTTGGGCAGCCAGTCTACCAAATAAAATTCCTAAGAAGAAAATTGGGGAAGGCTTTGCCACTGGTACTGGGGGCAGTGCTAATACCATGATGTTGTACCATAGTTTGCTGGAGATATTCCAGGCTGGTAGGAGGCAAGCAGATTCCCACAGAAAAGTACCAGCAGTAATGTTCAGGGACCCACGCTAGTAGAAGGCGGAGGCAAATACGGGAGAAATAGTGGCGGCTGGGGACAGAGTATGGACACGAGGCATGAGGTTGTTAACAGCTCCCGCCTTCACAAGCCTAAAAGGCCACATTTCAAGTGAAAGCAGCTTTAGAGGACTTCCTGGGAGCAATCACAGCTGGAGTAGATATAGTTTCCCAAGTCCTTTCACCAAGAATATGGCTGTGGTGAAATACAACTCAGCAAAAAAAAGCTGTGGACTGGCTCCGTACCGTCCCTGGCCACATTCACTTGACCACGTGTTTGTGGGTAGGCGGTCCTTCCCAGTAAATTCACTGGGGAGGGCACGGGTAATGTTGTAGGACCCGTGCTTGTGGAAGGCGGAGACGATACCGGGAGAAATAGTGGCGGCTGGGGACTGAACATTGATACCCAGCCGCCGGCGGCATGAGGCTGTGAAAAGCTTCCTCGACCATGAGGCTAAAAGGCAACATTTCAAGTGCAAGCAGCTGCCCAGAAATCTGGCAGTTTAGTTTTGCAGCCTGTGGGTGGGTGGGTTGGTGGCTGGCTGCATACTTGCGCTTGCATTCCAAGTAACAGAAAACTAAGCAGATGGTGGCCTCTATCATCATTATGGCCTCATCTCGACACTATGAACTCTCCTGAAGGAGAAGCCAGAGCCCACCGGATGAGTCTCCGGTTTTCTGGTGGGTCCGTCCAACTCTGCCAAGAAGCAGCCCTTGGTAAGAAAAGTGTGGGGGAAGGTTCCCGGACACTCTATGGCTGTTTTTTTAATGTGGAATGGACATGCTTATGCATATTATTTCTCTAACCGGATTGCAGATCAGGCCATTGCCCAACTCTGTAGTCATAAAATTAAATGCGCAAAGAAAGATATTTGTGTGTCAAAGCACCACCGAGAAGTGCGAGTTGATGTTGGACATGCTGCCAATGCTTCTGCAAAAGCTGCTTTAGAGAACTTCCTGGGAGAAATGACACACAGAGTAGATACGGTTTCCCTCACTGCCAGTCCTTTCACTAAGCTAAAGAATATGGCTGTGGTGAAATACAACTCAGCAAAAAAAAGCTGTGGACTGGCTCCGTACCGTCCCTGGCCACATTCACCTGTCCACGTGTTTGTGGTTAGGCGGTCCTTCCCAGTAAGTGCACTGGGGAGGGCACGGGTAATGTTGTGGGACCCGTGCTTGTGGAAGGCGGAGGCGATACCGGGAAATATAGTGGCGGCTGGGGATCGAGTTTGGACATCCGGCCGCCGCCAGCATGAGGTTATGAAAAGCTTCCGCCTCCACGAGCCTAAAAGACCACATTTCAAGTGCAAGCAGCTGTCAAAAATTTGGCAGTATAGTATTGCAGCCTGTGGGTTGGTGGGTGGCTAGCTGCATACTTGTGCTTACATTCCAAGGAATGGGGTAGGGACAACTGAACGCTGCACTGGGACAAGGACGTGGACGGTGATTGTTTCAAGTCTGCAACAACAGGTGCATGGCAGGAAGCATCTTCGCATGCGCCAAGGATCACTTATGATGGGCACACTTTTAGGCAGTGACCTGGGAGTCAGAGATGCTTCCAGGGGTCTTCCCCATGCTGTTCCCATGTCATTTGAGCACTGTTACCATCGATTTGGGCAATTTTTTGGCCCTCTGCAGACCGCCGGGGGGAGCCGTCTGAAAAATGCTCGAGTTTCCCATAGAGTTACATTGGGCTCGTTGCTCGAGTCGAGCACCCGAGTATTTCAATGCGCTCGACCCGAGCAACGAGTACTCGAGCATTTTAGTGCTCGCTCATCACTAGTCATGTATCATATTTCTAGGTTCAATATCAAACTATATTATAATATACACTGCTCAAAAAAATAAAGGGAACACTCAAATAACACATCCTAGATCTGAATGAATGAAATATTCTCATTGAATACTTTGTTTTGTACAAAGTTGAATGTGGTGACAACAAGATCACACAAAAATCATCAATGGAAATCAAATTTATTAACCAATGGAGACCTGGATTTGGAGTCACCCCCAAAATTAAAGTGGAAAAACACACTACAGGCTGATTTAGTCAATATTCCTTCAGTATATTCTCTCAGGAGTGGGAGCCCAAACCAGTAGTGGGTGATAAATGCAGAATTGGTGACTTGTTTCTATTATACCTTTTCTCTGATTGTTCCTCATCTGGTTTTGGCTCCCACTCCTGAGAAAAAATACTGACCAAATACTGACTAAATACTGACTAAATACTGACTAAATACTGATAGTGGGGTTGTGGCCTTAGTAAAAAAATCTGATTAGAAAGCATGGTCTACTTGTACAAGTCACGTGTGATTCTCATGGTCTTTTTTCCCTGCACAAGTGCATGAAGACACACAAGAAAGTGATTGGATTTATAAAACTGACCTTCTACAAATGAAAGCAATAAAAGAAAAGACCTAGACTTTTGCCATAAAATATTAAAACGCTTGTTTATATTGAAAGGGAAGCAAAACCAAAGATTGTCCGTCTTTCCTCCTTTGTTTCCGATTTCTTTGATCAAAATTTGTTGCTACTGCAGGAAGTACAACAGAAAATAACAGTTCATTAAGAAGTTTGACAAGAAGTCAAGAACTTAAACTAAACAGAAATTCAAATATATCCCTAAAAGATGTCACTGACCTGCTCGCTCCAAAAAGAAAACATTTCTCTTGTGTGAAAAAGCCACTATATTGTATGTTTGTGTTTACATTAAAATAAAATAGGGATATTAATCTCAAGTGTACTTTTTAAACTTGGCAAAAAAAAGGTATGCATTTTTCTTACAAATATATCTATATTGGGAACAGGTGTTACAGCGCTGATGTGTATTGGTTTCGGTTTAATTGTAAAGTTTATTTAAAGAAATCTGCCTCTATGGCAATATAAAATCATAATTGTTCATTCTCAAATGGGATAATCCAGCATAACTGGGTTTCTGTAGGTGTAAAATCTGAAAAAGACTGTTCATTCGAAAAATAAAAAGATTTTACTTGTTACAAATATTAACTAGAAAATTCAATTTTAACCCCTTTACAGCCCAGGGTGTACTAACACGTACCTGCACCCTGGACTTTAAGAGCCAGGTATGTATTAGTATGCCCTGTTGATTTCGCCCACACACAGGCTGTGCGGGCGCGATCGCCACCAGGTGTCAGCTGATTGTCACAGCTGACACCCGGTGCTATGTGCGGGGAGCAGTCCCTCACTGCTCTCGGCACATTAACCCTCGCAACGCTGCGATCGAAACGAAGCAAAAAAACGATGCTTTATCATAGAACCAAACAAATGGATTAAAACGCGATAAAAAAGACGAATAAAAATAAAAATGATAACATAGTAACATATTCTTCCTTCAACCTTAAAAACTAAGTCCATCTAGTTCAAGCCATAGCCAAACATGTTGATCCAGAGAAAGGCAAACAAAACCATGTGGCAAACACTAAGCTCCACATTCGGGAAAAAAATTCCTTCCTGACTCCATACGACAATCAGACTAGTTCCCTGGATCAACGCCTTATCAAGGAATTTAGTATATTTAACCTGTAATATTATACTTTTCAAGACACATGAAGGAACTGTGGACGCCGTCTGGCCTGGGATCCGGCTGTGTTCATCTTTTTAGGCGTAGATAAAAGCGCGGTCGGCCACAGTGTTGTGAACCTCTGAAAAGAAGAACAACGCTGAACAGTGGCCAGATGGAGTCCAGAGTAGCTCTGCTGCCTCATCTCATTATAGTGAATGTATCCCTCAGGGGTTTCATCTGAATCACGTCATTTGAAGATTTAGATGGAAACCCCAAATTAAGTGCTCAGTGTAGAGCACAGAATAAATGTGATCTAAAATGTCCCCAATAAAAGCTACACATCAAAGCCCCCACACAGGACTCATGTGTTAATGGGAATATAGAGGGCTTCCACATTACTGGTAGTACAAAGACTCTGGAAAAGAAAAAGGTCTCCTTACCCCCAAAAGAGATTCAGCAAATTCTGCGCTCCCAAATCCAAATCCCCCTGCCCTTATGAGCACCGCAGTGTGCCTAAACCACATTTAGAGTCCACATGTTTGGCAGGGGTAGAATTTCCAAAATGGGGTCACTTGAGGGGGGATTCTGCTCTAACACTTAGGGGCTTTGTATATGGAGTCCACAAAATATTCTAGGATAATCTTCGCTCCAAGAGGTAAATATCACTCCGTCCCTCCCAAGTGTCGCCGTGTGGCCATGCTGTACTGTACAGCCACATATGAGGTATTGCCACATTCAGCAGAAATTATGGGACAAATTTTGGTGCCATTTTTATCCATTACCACAGTGTGAAAATGTAAAATCTGGGGCTAAAGCAAAATTTTTGCGGTAAAAATGTAATTATTTTTTCCTCCTTGCCCAATAGTATAAAATTCTGTGACACACCTGTGGTGTCAATATGATCACTGCACCCCTACATGAATTCATTGAGAGGTGTAGTTTGTAAAATGGGGTCACCTATGGGGGGGATATCTGCTGTTCTGCCACCTCAGGGGCTCTCCCAGTGGGTCATGTCATGGTGCTCCTTCCTTTGCGACCTTTGCACTGTGCCTCAAAAGTAGTTCCCAATTACATGTAGGGTGTTGACATACGCAGGAGAAATTGCACAACAAAATGAGAGGCCCATTTTCTCCTGTTACCCATGTGAAAATAAAAAAAAATTTGGCCTAAAAGAAAATGTGATTTTTTTTTTCTATTTTCACGGCTCTACGTTATAAACTTCTGTGAAGCACCTGGGGGTTCAAAGTGCTCACCATACATCTAGATAAGTTCATTGAGGGGTGTAGTTTCCAAAATGGGGTCACTTACAGGGGGTTTCTGCTGTTGAGCCCCTGATGTGCCAATCTAAAAGGGTTCGCTGATTATTCCAGCAAATTTTAAATTCAAAAAGTCAAATAGCGCTCTTCCCTTCCAAGCCCTGCCGTGCACCCAAACAGTGGTTTTCCGCCACATATTGGGTATCAGCATGCTCAGGAGAAATTGCACAATATATTTTGGGGTCCATTTTTATCTGTTACCCTTGTGAAAATAAAAAAATGGGTCTAAAATTTGTGAAAAAAGTTAAATATTTTTTTCCTCATTGCGTCAGTTCCTGTGAAGCACCTGAAGGGTTAATAAACTTCTTGAATGTGGTTTTGAGCACCATGAGGGGTGCAGTTTTTGGAATGGTGTCACTTTTGGGTATTTTCTGTGATATAGACACCTCAAAGTCCATTCAAATGTGATGTGGTCCTTAAAAAAATGGTTTTGTAAATTTTGTTGTAAAAATGAGAAATCGTTGGTCAACTTTTAACCCTTACAACTTCCTAACAATTTTTTTTCCCCAAAATTGCGCTGATATAAAAGTAAGCATGTGGGAAATGTTATTTATTAACTATTTTGTGAGATATATCTGATTTCATGGCATAACAATTCAAAGTTTGAAAATTGCAAAATGCTCTAAATTTTTGCCAAATTTTCATTTTTTTTTTTTATAAATAAACCCAAGTCATATCAAATAAAATTTACCACTATCGTGAAGTCCAATATGTCACAAAAAAAAGCAAACAATCTCGGAATCAGGGGGATCCGTTGAAGAGTTCCAGAGTAATTACCTCTTAAAGTGACAATGGTCAGAATTGAAAAAATTGGGCTGGTCATTAACCTACAAAGTGGCTCTGTCCTTAAGGGGTTAATCTCAAGTGTATTTTTTAAACTTTGTAAATAAATAAAAAAAAAAAAAAGGTACACATTTTTCTTGAAATATATCTATATTGGGAATAGGTGCTACAGTGCTGATATATATTGGTAAGTGTAAACTGTTCATTCAAAAACAGAATTATTTTCTAGTTAATATTTATAACAAGTAAAATCTAACACTAAAAATAGTTCCTCAGAGCCGATAAGGGGCTGAAGTCGCACAGCTAGTGTCTGATAGCATGTATGTTTGAAACATGCATCAAAATCTGCACAGGTGACAGTTGAACCTGCTGGTGCCCAGTGGCTTCTCAGGAGATAACAGGTCCCTCTGTATTAGAGATGAGCGGGGCTGGTGCCATTCCAGCAGGAGAGGACTTCTGATGGGTTTGTGCTTGTACACTTACAATGCAGAAACATAGGACTATGAATGGTATCTTTATTGCACTGCCCTATTATTACTCTTTATGACACATTAAATATATGTAACATGCCTCCTGCTGGAGAGATCGCCATTCTCCTATTGTTGTATCTATCTTCCTGAATTTTACAATTTTAATTAATAAAATTTGATATATTGTCTATTTCATGGGCTTAAGACCATTATCTCTCCCTCTCTCTCTCTCCTCTGTCACTTGACTTTATATTGATCTATTTCTTTTGGGGTTATGTTCGTGATCACCCTCTAATTGTGTCTTTATACCGTGCAAACACCAATGCATAGTTCTATATACACACACACGTAGGTCAATTCATTAAAGCATTTAGGTTATTATTCTGGCATAAAACACTTTGAAAAGTTAGAAATGTTTTATACGATGTGAGGATTTAGGAAAACAAAATTGTGACTCTTGGCTTTTTTGCCACAATTATCACACAGATTTGGGTGGTGACCCCAGCTTGCCCAAGTCACAAATTCATGATGAGTGGTTGGTTTCCTACAGGGACTGGGGTAAGATTTGTGGCAGGGTGCTCACGGAGGCTCGGGTAACTTCATGCCTCGCCTGATTCTTTGGGATGCATGCATCTCCTAATGAATACAGCGCCTCGCACTCCTCTATGTCCCCTCATCTAGACCGGTGTGCTGGTTTGATGAATCAGAGCCTTAGTGTGTATCTCGATAAGTGTATAGTACGTTGTACACACGATATAAGATGTTACAGTCAGTATATAGTTTATGCCACTCGCCTTACCATGATGTCACAATATGTCATAATAATGCAGACAGAGCAGTGCTATATGTACAATACATGAACTGTCAAATTACTTTAATTAAAATCACATTTAGAACAGTTTATTTTTAGTCAAGTAAGTTTTTGCATGGTTTTATCCAATATTCTAACTGGCATGTAGAAGTGCAGCCATAAGTGAGACTGATCAGCTTCACTATGTACTGTGAGGGGTTCAAGCTAATGTCCACTTAATAAAGAATATCAAAAGAATTGTGTCAGAAGAACCTTTGGCTGCTGTTATTCTTTAGGTCCCAATACCTGTGTACAAAAGTCTCCACCCTGTATTGTTATGTGCCTTCATGCTAAATGGTCAGGCTACATCTACTGTCATCCTAAGAAGGACGAATAGTAGGAAAGCTGTAAAACACTTCCGGTGCCATTTCTAATAATCTTCTGTATACACAGGACATTCATAGCTTCAACCATCTATCTGAATAGGCTTTTCTCAAGCTCTATATTGTGTAGTAAATGCTACTACCCCACCGGGGACAGGCGGCGCCTTTTACACTGTAATGCAGGAATTATTTGACTTTTGTGCTCATTTCCATTAAGTTAATATAGTGTCTTATATCTACTCCACTTCAGGCATCTAAATAGATTGAGTTGTAAAACATTGTCTCTTAGAAAAACTTCTAGCCTAAAAAAGCAACTTTTTTTGTTAATTACAATCTACGATTACATAATATATTATATATTTGCAATGTAAATATATTGTTGTCCAATTACTTTACTTACAATTATGCGTTATAATTAGTGTTGAGCGATACCTTCCGATATCGGGAAATATCGGATCGGATTGGATCGGACCGATACCAAAAAAGTATCGGATATCGCCGATTCCGATACCGGAAACCAATGCAAGTCAATGGGACATAAATATCGGAATTAAAATAAACCCTTTCTTTCCTTGTAGGTTATTTCTACATGAAGGAAAACAACTAAGAATAATGTAGAATGTATTGGGGGGAGGTGGGGGAGACAATAAAGGCATAGAGGTTTAGCCCAGTCAAATGGAATAGCAGGAATTACTATTTTTTTATTATGTTCTGAGTTACGGAAATATTAACTATGTTAAGTATTTTTATATTTTGTCAGATATTTATGTTTCACTACTTCCATGCCCTTCACCTTCTTTTTTACTTCTCCCACACTTTCTCCATCATCCTCAGCATCTTTTTCATCCACTTCTTCTTCACCTTCTTCGTATTATTCTTTTTTTTACATTCTTCATAATCTACTTCTTCATCTTCTTCATATTCTTCTTCTTCTTCATCATATTCTTATTTGTGACAGGCATTCCTGTAGTTGTTATCTATAAAAGGTTGGACATTACACCTTTCGTTCTGCCCGTCACAAAAGATTCACAACAGGATTTGTCCGCGTTCAGTTTGGCCTGCAGCAGCAGGTCTTTTCCAGGGGCACCACGAGGAGGAACGGACTCACCCCCATACACTGCTTAGTCATCTTCTGCTTATAATTTAGATATTATCTGTTGCTCTGATTTTTAGTCTTATGCTTAATGTTCTTCCGCTTTTTGTTCTGCAGCTTCTTGTATTTCTGCTTCTTGGTTTTCTGTCTCTTGTTCTTCTGTATCTTGGTGCTTGTCTTCTCTTCTTTGTCTTCTTGGTCAACTTCTTCAGGGTCATCTTCTTGGTCTTCTTCGGGGTGGTCTTCAGGGTCGTCGTCTTCGGGGTCCTCGTCTTCTTCGGGTTGGTCTTCAGGGTCCTCGTCTTCTTCGGGGTGGTCTTCAGGGTCCTCGTCTTCTTCGGGGTGGTCTTCAGGGTCCTCGTCTTCAGGGTCAGTCTTCGGGGTCCTCGTCTTCAGGGTCAGTCTTCGGGGTCCTCGTCTTCAGGGTCAGTCTTCGGGGTCCTCGTCAGGGAGATCCAGAGTGATTACCAAGAACCATTTCAAAAAGCTTGAACTTGGAAATGTAGCAGAAGGTACAAGAAGGCTGAGGAACTACCAAGGACCAGCTGACGGTACTGGAACCCGGATGGGTAGCAGAAGGTACAAGAGCCAATGGAACTACCGAGGACCAGCTGATGTTACTGGAACTCGGTTACTAAGCAGGAGGTACCTGTGCCAGAAAGCACTACCAAGGACCAGCAGACGTTGGTGGAACTTGGATACCGAGAAGGAGGCACCTAATCCAAAGGCACTGCCGAGAACCAGCTGACGGTACTGGAACCCGGATGGGTAGCAGAAGGTACCCATGTAAAAAAAAGTTCAAGGCCGCGAGCCGGCCGCAGTTACCAAAACCCACAGTCCTACAGGGGGTGCTTGTCCTATTGGCACTATGGAACCAGCCTTCATTGCCAGATCCCGCAGCCCACATATGAGTCACCTAAACTGCAGGCACCATAGAGTCGGCTAACCCGACCGCAACACGACAGGACAACGCATTGGAGGCAAAGTGACGTTGACACTACCCGGAAACAACTGGCGTACAGGAACAAGGCTGGGCAGGAGGGAGTACCCGTGCCAAAGACACTGCCGAGAACCAGCTGACGGTACTGGAACCCGGATGGGTAGCAGAAGATACAAGAGCCAATGGAACTGCCGAGAACCAGCTGGCGGTGCTGGAGCCCAGGGTAAATACTAAAAACAGAGGAGCCAGAGGTGTATTTGGAGGAGGTTTTAAATCCGTAGTAGTGTGGATGTGGACAAAGCAGGAGAATTTGCCGGACACACAGCTGGGGATCAGCTGACGTTACTGAACCCCAACAACACTGGAGCAAGCGTTGACTGTGCAGACGGCACTTCTGAGCAGCAACTAGCGGTATTGGAGCCCAGGGATAAGAATAAAAATAGAGAGGAGCCAGAGGTGTAATTGGAGCAACTTTAAAAATGTGTAGTACAGTGGATGTGGACAAAGCAGGAGAAATTGCCGTCCGTACAGCAGGGGAACAGCTGACGTTACCGAACCCCAATAACACGGCAAGTGTTGACTGTGCAGACAGCACTTCCGAGCGCCAACTGGCGGTGCTGGAGCCCAGGGATAAGAATAAAAATAGAGAGGAGCCAGAGGTGTAATTGGAGCAAGTTTTAAATAAGTAGCACAGTGAATATGGACAGAGCAGGAGAAATTGCCGTGAACACAGCAGGGGAACAGCTGACGTTACCGAACCCCAATAACACGGCAGCAAGTGTTGACTGTGCAGACGGCACTTCCGAGCGCCAACTGGCGGTGTTGGAGCTCAGGGATAATACTGAAAACAGAGGAGCCAGAGGTGTAATTGGAGCAACTTTAAAATCTGTAGTAGTGAGAATGTGGACAGAGCAGGAGAAATTGCCATCCGCACAGCAGGGGAACAGCTGACGTTACTGAACCCCAATAACATGGTAGCAAGTGTTGACTGTGCAGACGGCACTTCCGAGCGCCAACTGGCGGTGTTGGAGCTCAGGGATAATACTGAAAACAGAGGAGCCAGAGGTGTATTTGGAGGAGGTTTTAAATCAGTAGTACAGTGGATGTGGACAGAGCAGGAGAAATTGCCGTCCGCACAGCAGGGGAACAGCTGACGTTACTGAACCCCAATAACACGGCAGCAAGTGTTGACTGTGCAGACGGCACTTCCGAGCGCCAACTGGCGGTGTTGGAGCTCAGGGATTACAGTTCAGGTGGTAGAAACATGAACAGAACAGGAGACCTGGATACTGTTGCCAACCAATTATTTATTCTGGAAGAGGACTGGCAAATTCATGAGAGATCCAGGCCTTGTTCATTTTGAGAAAAGTAAGCCGGTCAACGTTATCGGAGGATAGTCGCATGCGACGGTCTGTTAGTACACCACCTGCGGCACTAAAGACGCGTTCCAATAATACACTAGCAGCAGGGCAAGCTAGCACCTCCAGTGCATACTGACTAAGCTCTGGCCATGTATCCAGCTTACAGACCCAAAACTTGAAGGGAGAAGAGCCGTCTGGGAGTACACTAAGAGGGCAAGACATGTAGTCTGTCACCATCTGACGGAAACGTTGCCTCCTGCTGACTGGAGCCGTCTGTGATGGTGTAGACATTTGTGGCGGCGGGGACACAAAACTTTGCCACATTTCGGCCATACTGGTCTTGCCTTGTGCTGAGGCGCTGCTTCTGCTCCCTCTTTGTGCAGAGCTTCCTCCACTGCCTCGACGCACTGAGCTGCTTTGTAAAGCACTAGCAGCACTGCTCTCGGTTGGAATGGAGAACATGATGGAATGCACCAGTGCGTCTTGGTACTCCCGCATTTTACGCTCCCGGTTCAACGGTGTTATGAGGCTTTGTAAGTTGTCCCGGTAGCGAGGATCTAGGAGGGTGGACACCCAATAATCAGCCGTGTTGAGAATGTGGGCGATGCGGCGGTCGTTTCTCAGGCACTGCAGCATGAAATCAACCATGTGCTGCAGACTGCCAACTGGCCAAGAAACGCTGTCCCCTGCTTGAGGCGTGATCTCTGCCTGCTCTGCATCACCCCACCCTCGCTCTAGATACTGACTACTAGAGCATTGTGTACCTCCCTCCTCTGGACAGATGTCTTCCTCATCCATTGACTCCTCCTCATCCTCCTCACAAAGTGTCCCCTGCCTAGGCCTTTGTGAGGAACCACGTTGCGCAGACTGTAGAGAAGCAGATGGCATTTGTGACTCCTCATCCTCCACCTCTTCCAAAACCTCGTCCCTTAGTGCTTGCAGTGTTTTTTCAAGCAGGCAGATAAGGGGGATAGTCATGCTGACTAGTGCATCATCTGCACTCGCCATCCGCGTGGAATAATCGAAGGCACGCAAAACGTGGCAAATGTCCTTCATAGAGGCCCACTCAGTGGTGGTGAAGTGTGAACGGCGCGCACTGCGACTTGTTTGCGCCTGCTGCAGCTGGTACTCCATTACTGCTGCCTGCTGCTCACACAACCTCTCCAACATATGTAACGTTGAATTCCACCTGGTGGGTAGGTCACATATGATGCGATGTTCCGGAAGACATAATCGGCGCTGCAGAGCTGCAATGCGTGATCTTGCATTGCTGGAACGCCGCAAGTGAGCGCACTCTATGCGGACCTTGTGAAGCAGTGCATCAAGATCCGGATAGTCCCTCAAAAAACTCTGCACGACCAAGTTGAGCACATGTGCCAGACATGGGATGTGAGTGAGGTTGCCTAGGCCCAGAGCTGCCACCAGATTTCGGCCATTGTCACACACTACCATGCCTGGCTGGAGATTCGCTGGCACAAACCACACGTCACTCTGCTGCTTGATGGCATTCCAGAGCTCCTGCGCTGTGTGGCTTCGATTCCCCAAAGAAATTAATTTTAATACGGCCTGTTGACGTTTGGCCACGGCTGTGCTCATATCGGTCATCATAACAGGTAACCGTTCACGGGTCGATGTGGAGGTAGACCGTGACGGCTCCTGCAGCGCTGATTCAGAGGAACTGGAGTATGAGGAGGAGTCAATGTGTACAGACTGGATTCCTGCAATCCTTGGAGTTGGCAGAACACGTACAGCGCCACTCTCAAGATCTGTACCCGGCTCCACAACATTTACCCAATGGGCAGTGAGGGAAAGGTATCGTCCCTGTCCATGCTTACTGGTCCACGCATCAGTGGTCAGGTGGACCTTGCTACTGACGGCGTTTTGTAGCGCATGTTTAATTTTTCCCTCCACATGATGTTGCAGGGCAGGGACGGCTTGCCTGCTGAAATAAAAGCGGCTGGGCACGTTGTATTGTGGGACTGCCAATGCCATAAAGTTACGGAATGTGTCAGTCTCCACCAGCCTGAATGATAGCATTTCAAGGGCCAGTAGTTTAGCAATGCCAGCATTCAGAGCCTGTGCTCGGGGGTGGTTTGCCGAGTATGGGCGCCTTTTCTCCCATGCCTGTGCTAACGATGGCTGTAGACTGGCCTGGGAGTGTGAGGATGACTGGGAAAGTGGTGCTGTGGGTGGAATTACACTGTGTCTCTGTACAACAGTGCCAGAGATTCTTCCATGGCGATCCTGTGAGGAAGCCGAACCAGCTGTGTGTGAGCTGGAGGAAGAGGCTACAACACGAGCTGAAGAGGTGGTAGGTGGCGCTGTAGGTTGGCCTAGGTCTTCAGTGTGTTTGTGTAACTCCACCACGTGCTTGGTCCGCACATGTTTCCACATATTTGTGGTATTGAGGTTGCTGACACTTTTCCCTCTTTTCACCTTCTGATTACACAGCTTGCATTTGACAAAGCAAATGTCATCTGCAACTGTGTCAAAAAAGGACCAGGCACTGCAAGTCTTGGGAGCGCCCGCTTTGGATTTTGGAAGAGCCATGCTCCTAATGGGTGCCGAAGTGGAGGCTACAGGCAACCAAGTCTGCCCCCTCCCTCTCCCTCCTTTTTGGGCCGTTCGGGGAATCTCTTCCTCAGAGCTGCTCCCACCACCTTCCTGTCCCTCACGCCATGATGGGTCAAGGACCTCATCATCTACACCACCCTCTTCAAACAACTGCTTCTCCTGGGTAGTCTCGACAGCACAGTACGCACCAGAAAGTGGCACCTGAGTCTCATCATCAGATGCGTACTGAGGTGTGCTGCTGACCATAGGCACTGGCCCACCCGCCTCTTCAGATTCAGAGAGACAAAACGGTTGCGCATCACTGCATACTACCTCTTCTTCAAATTCTCGAATTCTGCTTGGCTGGCCCCCTCTTTCCAAGCCAAGAGATTCAGAGAACAGAAGTAGAGATGGCTCCTGTCCAGGGCTCTCTGACTGCCTGGGCAATTTGGCAGGTGGTGAAGAGACAGATGGGTGCTCTTCAGTGCTCAGGACCTGAGAGGATCTGGAACTAATTGAAGTCGATGCGTTAGCTGCCATCCATCCGACAACGGCTTCAATTTGGTCCTCGCGCAGCAGTGGGGTACGGCTAGCTCCTACAAAGCTGCGCATAAAGGACTGTTCCCTGGTAAAACTGGGGGATGCTGAGTCACTGGTGCCCGCAGCAGGCACAGAATCCCCACGTCCTCTCCGTGCAGGCACAGAATCCTCACGTCCTCTCCCTGCAGAAACTCCACGCCCACGCCCACGACCACATGCCTTACTCCCTGCCTTCTTCATCTTGGTAGACTGATAAAGATAGGCAGAAAAGTACTAAGGGCTTAGTGTGCTTATTCCTGAACAGCTGCTAACAGGTATAAGAAACACTAATTTTATAAAGTGTGGACTAGACTTTAATATGAGCTAATGTGGCCTACACAACTGTAAAGTGGAGTGTTTGGTGAACTTTATTCAGGTTTTTTTTTGTCACAAAAAGACACTGGATGTGCCTAAAGATGTAATAACGATAGTATCACAAACTTTTTGTAGCTATTACAATGTAGGAAGGTAACCTACAATGCAATAGATGAGGCTGCAAAAAATAGGCTAATACTAATCTGGCTGGGGCTGCAGGGCCCAAGGCTGCAGAAAGGCTCCTCTATCTACTCCTATATAGTGTGTTTGTAACCAATGTAGCTGAATACGGATGGAACCACCACACTAATAGGAGATATCAGGAAAAATTATGAATTGGCAATAAAGGACAATGTATGAGGCAGTGACACACACTGAGTGCACTACAACCAGACGGGGTTGAAGCACACACTACAGGGTGAGCTGCACTCACACACCAGACCTTGTAGACAGCGGTGAACAGTACAGATGCAGAGCACTGTGCACTAGCGCTGCAAGACGGAAAAAAATTTCTCTATCTACTCCTATATAGTGTGTTTGGAACCAATTTAGCTGAATACGGATGGAACCACCACACTAATAGGAGATATCAGGAAAAATTATGAATTGGCAAAAAAGGACAATGTATGAGGCAGTGACACACACTGAGTGCACTACAACCAGACTTGGCTGAAGCACACACTACAGGGTGAGCAGCACTCACACACACAGACCTTGCAGACAGCGGTGAACAGCACAGGGAACTGTGCACTAGCACTGCAAGGCACAGTGATTTAGAAAGTAGCGTGGGTAAAGCAGTATAGAGCAAATAGGTAGCTAAAACTGTCCCTCAGAACAACAGCGTCCTATCCCTAACTGAATTCACAGCAGAGTGAGCTCAAAATGGCGGCGGTGGCTTTTATAGTGCATCATGACATCATTTCAGCAGTCAATCACAGCCATGCCATTAGTTAAGATGCCTACATGCCTAACAGGATGTGCCCACACTTCTTAGGATCCTCATTGGCTGAATAAAATGAAAATGTCTCATTGCATTATGGGAACTTCCGATTCCGGTATACGATATTGCAAAAGTATCGGAATTAAGTATCGGAATTCCGATAAAGCGAATATCGGCCGATACCCGATATTTCAGTATCGGAATGCTCAACACTAGTTATAATAAAGCATTGACGGCACAAAATGAAGCTAGTACTATATTTTGATCAGATTTTGCATATGTGAATATCTGAAAAATCTGCTGCAAATACTGATGTGTTGGCAGGAAAAATTCTGCATAAAGCTATATTCACACTTGTTTTTGCTTTGTTTTTTTCTGCAGGCAAAACCTGCTCTCTCGGCAGTAAATCTGCTTACAAAAAGCAGGTTTTACCACCTGTACTGTTTGTATTTTGTATAAACTGTCTGTCACATTTGTTTCCCTCCTTTAAAAATTTTTAAATTCCGATAAAAAATATTGAAACATTTTGAAAGGCAGGTTTTGCTGTGGATTATATGTGTCAATTATCTACAGTTCATGTTTGAAAAAAGATCGATTTATTCCCCCAAACAATTGAGCATAAGCACAGGGTTGCTTTGTTTGCAGTGTTGTTCCACTTTCTCATTGCTTTCTATGAAAAAATGCTTCAAAAAACACTGAAAGAATTGACAACACTGTATGGCTGAGAAGTGGAACCCAGGAAAATGTTTTAACGATTTTTGGGAGTGTTATAGAACATAAAAAAGGACCTCAAAGCACATAATACTTGATGGAACCAAATATATTCAATTTTTTCGGCCCCAACTAAAAAAGCTGCAGCTATATATTTGACAATGGACTGCACAGCCCTAATCCATGATTATAGACTGTATTCTGTCACACTCCCTGCTCCTGTGACTCTCTCCGTCTGTACACTAAATGCACAATATATGTGATACAAACAGTAAAGCAAAGGATTAGCCCTGACGAGGGCTGTTCATATGATGGTTCAGCTTCAGCACCAGTGTGAACAATACAGGACTCTTGTACAGGTGTGTGCACAGTACAACGATTCACTCTCTGATGCCGTTGCACCGCTCTGTGACAGTTCGTATTAGAAGCTGTGTGTCGAGCCTGGCGCCGCCTGCTCTTCTATAATCTCTGATGAGGTCAGATGGCCCGAAAATCACAGTAATGTCCCTACCAAGATGGCTACGGCATTACAGTGTCTCACAGGTAATCACGCATGCTTATTGGCTGCGCATCATATGCAGGGCGGAGATTAGAGTTTGAATTCGAGCACCGCCATTGCTCGCCGAGTATCGAGCACATCCGAGCATCGGGATACTTGAGTGATAACAGGAAATTAAAAGCATCTCATACTCAGATAAGGAGATAATAAAACACATGAAAAAATAGACCACAGCTTTCCAGTTGTAATAGGAAAAGACAAGGTCTGGTAATGGTTCTATATACAAATGTTGATTTCCCACCCACAAAGTGTAACTCTCTGCAATTTTATGCTGCTCAATTATTTTTTGTGCAAAATTAACTTGTATCTAAATTTGCTGCTATTTTGTGTCAGTAAACTGGAATAAAAACATTGATAAATCCCCCCTATGGTATGTAGTGTAAACTTTATAGTACAACATTCACCATAATAAAGCAATCATGCTTAAAATGACAGAGCCCTGACCTAAACAAAATTGAGCATCTCTGGAGAGACCTGAAAATGGCTGTCCACCAACATTCACCATCTAACCTGATGGACCTGGAGAGGATCTGCAAGGAAGAATGGCAGAGGATCCCCAAATCCAGGTGTGAAAAACTTGTTGCATCATTCCCAAGAAGACTCATGGCTGTACTAGCTCAAAAGGTGCTTCTACTCAATACTGAGCAAAGGGTCTGAATACTTATGACCATGTGATATTTCAGTTTTTCTTTTTTAATAAATTTGCAAAAATGTCTCCATTTCTGTTTTTTTCAGTCAAGATGGGATGCAGATTGTAATTTAATGACAAAAAAATGAACTTTTTAGAATTTACCAAATGGCTGCAATGAAACAGAGTGAAAAATTGAAAGGGGTCTGAATACTTTCCGTACCCACTGTATATGGATCATGGTGAGGCATGCTGGAGGTTAAAGCATGGTGGATGTGGAGCCACAATGTATCACTGTACGTTAATTGATTTGTTTTATCTACTACATAGTCTTGGATATAACATTACTAGTGGAGTCAAATTATCACTTTTAAAATAAAAATCCTCAATGCTAATCAGCAAATTGTACTAGAATTTTGTTTTGTGACTCCTGATGTAAACTCCTAAAAACATATTTTATTAGATACTATGTCAAATTTTGGACAGCACTCGGTTTTAAAAACAAAACACCCACAAAAATACACACAATATAGAAAGATAGTGATAATACCAGTATATTGCTAACTCGCTTCTACCTACCAGTGGGGGTTGGCACCCTAGAACAATTGACAATTGTGCACCCGCTCCTCGGCGGCTGTTCCTGGGGTCCCTAGTGTGCCCTAGCGTAGGTTTTCAGGATCAGACAAGATCATGCCATTATTGTTAGAAAATCTTACAGTACAAGAGGACCACATGTGTCCAAACAAAAACTTCACTTTAAAACCCCTAAAAACCTATATATTTTATTAGAAACTATTTACACATGGCAGCCGATGGTATCTGAGACCTCTTTTCCCATAAGTATTTCAATTTATGACTCCAGATGTAATAGAATATGATTATTGTTGCTATTCCCTGATAATACATGGTGCGGTATTACTTTTCTAGGTGTAACATTTTGTTATAAAATGTACGAAACTCATTATCTAAATGCCATATAGAAGTGCAGACATATGTGGGGCTGATTAGCATGAATACACACAAGACCGTACAGAGCGGAGCCGCTTTCTGCTTTATAAAGAGTCACAAGAAATGTAAAATATACAAATAAAGAATCTTTGTCCACAGGTTTTTCAGAAAAAGAAACTAATAGTAGCAGCTAAATAACGACGTCACCCTGTATTGTTTTATTTGCTTCACAGCCCCCACTGATAAAGACTTTGGCTTTATTTGTACTGGTGAAGGATCATAGTCTTCTGTCTTGTTTTAAGTGAGGCCTAAGTGTCATTAGTGCTTTGGATCCAATTTTCATGATTCTTTGATGGTAAAAACTGACACTGATCAGTGTTTGATTTGTGATTTTTACATATGGAAAATAAAATTACAAAGCTTCTCCTACATATTGCAATGTGCAGTTCATGATTTTCACAGGCTTAATGGCATGAATTTTTATTTTGCATGAATTTTTAAATATAACTAAAGATAATTGCAAACTGTACAGATTTTCCCCATTTTTAGTAGAATTTAACCAGTTTTCTCTGTTGCATATACTAATATTTGCAGGAAAAAATATAAAATTTAAACACTCAGATGCACTTTTTTGTAATCCTGAAAAAAAGAGAATTCCTAAGGATGGGAGTAACCATGGGGAACTTTAAAAATAAAATCAAAAAGATAAGCAGTGTTTATTTTTTTTAGAGGTTTTATATATGTTTTATATATTTTGCCTTCTACAGTTCAGCATAATGGCAGACAGTTTGCCAAATTCAGGCAGAGCGAAACAAAAAAATACAAAATTTAAAAAAAAAATGATCTTTATAAAAGGCAAATAAAATTCCATTCAATGCAACAAATTCACCCATAGCCCATAAATAAAATCAGTATTAAGATACATTTCTGTGATTTTCTATATGTGGTAATTTGAATGCCCTACCACAAGAGATATTGGTAAAATCAAACAACTCATGGCTCCTAACTGACATTGATTGAAGAAACTGAACACATTTCCATTGGTTGGAACAGATTGTATAACAGAAGCTGGTTCATAGAAAAATTGTGATTAGAAAAAAAATAGCTTGTTTCAGGGTCCTACATTATTTATGTTACTGAATGGAAATTGCTGAAATTATGCATAAAGAACAAAGAACATTCATGCAAACCCATCTCTCAAGGGACATTAAGGAAAGATGGTGGCTTCTTGGTCTGATATGTTAGGAGTGGTAGTACTATTCAGTAGGGGAGGTGTTTCCTGAGCATTTCCATTTCACTCATGAATAAGGGGAGGAGTAAAGCTCATAAGATTTGTATAAAAGGAGAAGACATCTTGGTAGTTGCTCAACCCTACTGCTGTTTGCTGGTTGATGATCACCAATCACTTAACAATGGATATCAAGGCACAGGAAAACCCTGAAGAGGTAATTATTGTACATACACTTTTTGAATGATACTTCTAGAAAGGAAGACTAAGAGGTTTTAGGATTTCTTACTGAAAATAAAGAATTTTTTTGTACCTTTTCTTAAATATTTAACATTTCTAAAATGTATTATAATTATATTGGTCAGTATTGTACGTTACTAAAAATGGCTGAAATCACCCTATTTCCTACAAACTAAGCATAGAGGATGTACTTCACTTAGTTTTTCTAAGGCCTGTATATTTGAGAATAATTGAGTATAGTTGTTCAAGATACGATTCCTTTAAAATGGTTATTTTCTTTCTGGAGGATAGTCTGTTACACTAGATGGACCTCCACTGATCTGATCTGGATTGCATATTCTAATAAATGTTGTTGGCTAAGGGGTCACATTATTGCACTTTTTTTGCAATCTTTTCTACAGACCTTGACTGATGTTTCTTTCTGTCCCTCATACAGATATGTTGCTGTGGACCCGTCCTCTCTTCCACATATCCAGATGAGGAATCATTCCAGGATATGGGATGTCGGGCACACGGGGATTCTCCAGAGGGTGAATGGATCTGCCTGACCGACCTACTGCAACACGGTTCATCCAGGAAAAGGCCAAGACTTTTGCCTCCTCATCTCAAAACTTTTCTATTCATTTTTAAAAAAAGTCAAACTGAGGACATACCCGAAGAGAGCGACACAGAGGAGGAACATAGCGTGGACTTGATGGACAATGATGTAATGACAATTCCAGAGCCTCATCCGAAAGAGGTTCATTGAACGTTTTCTTCAAGGACAATAATGTTTATTATATTTTCTGCTTAATAAAATAGCTGAAATTATGAATACATGGATTGCACGTGTATTGTGTCTTGCAAGTGTAAAACTCGCTGTAGTAAATCAAATTGCTTGTCTAATGAAATGAGCCAATATATTTAGAAAAGTTTATAGAGGTTGTTACTGGTTCCCCTTCATGTAGCAAATAATGATCCTGAGCTGAATACACAAAAATAATCTCATTGTGAAAAAGAAATAACCCTAGAGTAAATCCATGAAGAATTCTCATTAGCAAATGGCCAAAACCAAAAAGAAAACACCAGGATCCTTCTGAATATATTTCATACTTCATTTAGTTTTAGAGATACAATCAAGCTCCCTATGGCCCATAAATAAGGCTGACCATGAATTTGGATGTTGGGGTAAATATTAAATGAAGCAGATATTATAAATGCTGCAAAGGAAATACAAATAGGATGCAGGTAACACAGAATAATGGCTGAGGTTTGCCCATGGATCATAAACAATAATGATGAGAAATTAAAGGGTGGAAAGAGTGGAAAACCGAAAATAAAGCAATAATGGTGGTATTGTCCATATGGTATACATCGTGGTATACATCGGAAATATTAAAAATCTTGCAGTAAAGCAGCAGCAACAAATGGTAAAGAATACAGCAGCAGCTACACAGAATAATAGCAACCGGCTATAATATACCAAACAGGTCACCAAGATATCCAGTGTATGAAAGGGAGAGAAGAGTATACAGACATGGAAGGACCAGATCAATAATATAAATCAATAATCCAATAACAGATAAAGATCTGGATATGTGACCTGTATGGGATAAACCCAGAAAGGATATAAAAGAAAGAAAATTCCGCGTCCCCGGGATATCTCCTGGTGACCTGTTTGGTTTATTATAGGCGGCTATTATTTTCTATTTCTATTATTTCAGTGCACTAAGCTTACTTTACTTATCTCTCCTACCTCCATCTATTTATGGTATATATTACACATTAGGTATTGTTATAGTGTCACCTAGTTATCCCCTGTAGTCATTTGTCCTAGCATTACACATTATTCATCTTGGTTATATTTTCCCTGTATCTATTTGTAATCATCTGTGCACAATGTGCATTTTATAAACCCATTTCCATCATGATAATCACGGCTTTTATTGCATTCTGGACATTGGTGAAAGTGTTAAATTGTTATGGAATACAACACCAATAAGAAAAAGGCAGGTAAGTACTTTACTGTAAAACTGAAATTAAAAAAATGAAGACTTCAAGAGAAGGGACCTGTGACAATAAAGGAAACACCTTGGAACATATTGTAGGGTGAATGCTTTGATTCTTAGAGCCACCTAAGTAATAAATGTTTGGACAAGTTGCATAATAATTGTAATTTTTCTAAGACTATTCCCAATTAGACATTTTTAAATGCAATGTTCTGTACGAATGAAATTGTAATAATTGTAATATAAGAGCATATAAAACCTTACAAAGAATAGGACTACGACTAGTTGATACCTTGACTATTTTAGCATTCCACTTCCCCCGCATGCTAGAAAACCATGCTTTTCCTAGAATCCATTATAACATTCATGCTTGCAGTGGTCTCACTTAGTGTATTGGAATGCTAATGGTCAAATTAGCAATCAATGAGAGTTAAAAGTTTCTCTTGTAAATTAAACATAACTGTTTGTTTTGATACAAAATTTACAATTAAGCCAAGTACAAAAGGAAAAAAGACTATTGAAAATCATGTAACTGTCAGTGTTATGCAGTTAGGTGTAAAAAAGTGTTCTCATGGGCAGATCACTATAATGCTAATTTCAGGCTTTACGCTAAATAGTAGCAACATGTTGTATAGCAAGTTTTCTCGCCTGTAATCAGAGCACAGCCATTTTTAATAGTCAGCACCAGAAAAAAAAAAAAAAACGACTTGCCCCATGTATATGACTGCACATGTGAGTGAGCCTTTAAAAAAAGTGTTGAGAGCTTCCTAAAAGGGCAAAAACTTTCCAATCATTGTTTATAATGAGCATGAAACTAAAGCTGCCACCATTATGTCAGAAAAATTACTCAATAGCCTTGATAGAGTATTTTACATTGTACTAGAACATCTCAGTTACATCTGGAAGTCCCCCTCCCACAACAGTGAAAAATTATAAAAAATTTGTATGTATTATGACAATATATTGTATATATCGATTCATGACAAACTTCTTGTTATTCCTAGAAAACTATGTTTAGCAATAGAGCCAACAATGGACCAATCCCATAAAATAATGTTCACACTATTTTTTCACAAACAATACATGGTTATCTCTGAATAGTGTGAATACTTATGAAATAGAGAAGATGGAGGCATTTGGAAGCAAATTATTACCTGGAAGAACAGAAGATCAGGTAGATTTCTGAGTGGGTCTTACCCTAATATTGTAATTCTAGACCAGAATCGAAATTAGATCTAATTTACTGTAGGAATTTTTTTTTACCATAATTCTTGAAATTAATATGTTTGTGTGGATGTAGTAGCATTGGTGACTTTGTTGCTGCAATTAGAATGGTTAAAAAATTAATTTATGTTGTGACAAGAAGAGAAAAGTCCAGGAGTTAAATAATTCTAAGAATAATTGGGTTTAAACCTTTGCCTTTAATTCTGTAAAGAGCATTACATTTTATTTTCAAAATGCCCAGTGTACCAAGGAATACCATTTATAAAACATCATAGACATAAAAACTTGCATAAATCCCCCCTTCCAGAAAGCTCTTCAAGTTTTCATCCCATATCCTATGGATGGGTGATATTGTACTATATTGAAAATAATTTTTCAATGAGCTAATCGTGAAAAATGTCTGAGGATGATAAAGAAAAAGAAATTCCTTTAGACTCCAGGAATATAATATGTGAACCTTATCTGTATGACAACTATGCTTCAGTAATTTTCCATTAATAGAAAGTCATTCAATGGCTGCTATAATATCAAACTATATAATTAGTATAAGCAAAAATAATCATGATACATGGTCATGTGTCCAGACAGGACTATGAACCCTACAAATAAGATACATGAGCCGAAGATTATCACAAGGTAATAAAAAGTAAAGTTTATTAAATACAAAATATTTTAAAAATTACAAGGGGAAAATACCATAGTAGAAATTAAAAACATACATCCATATGGTGAGAGGAAAAAGTTTATATATGGGTAAAATACCTCATCTCTGTATAATGAACACATGTTAAATAAATAAGTATACATTATAAATGTTATATATTTTTTATATATTAGTTTAAATTACTATGCTGCAAATCTCAATGAAAGAATATGCAAAAATACCATATACATAAATAAGTATCAAAAAGATATAAAAAAATGTATCAAAAGGACTACTGCCCAGTTAAAGTAATATATATGTATAAGTGTCAAAATAAGTGCAACTAGAAAAGGGATAATGTACATGTAATGTCAATTCCCAAAATGCAAGGATAGAGATTAGAGATTAGAGATTAGAGATTAGAGATTAGAGATAGAGATAGAGACACACACACATGTTGGTCCATAGATATGGAAGCACAGAGAGGACACTATATACAGCATATGTCATGGTATAGTACTGACCTCAACTTATAGGTCAATCTCGATGTGCGTTTCACGAGGGAAGTGACCCTTTTACCCTTTTATCTTCCTACTGTATTTTCCCCTTGTAATTTGTAAATATTTTGTATCTAATAATTACTTTTTATTGCCTTTCATAAGCTTCGGGTCATGTATCTTATTTCTAGGTTCAATATCAAACTATAGTATAATATATTTATGAACTATATTAAAAGCAGAAAATCTTGTTTAATTATTACTTGGCTTTGAATTATACAAGACTTTTTGCCAATGAACTTACTTTAATATGTTAAAAAGGAAAAACCTAGGAGGTAGCCTTAATAAATATTAGTGACCAAACAGACAATGGCACTTCTGCACTGAAGTGTAGTAATGTTAATTAAATAATAAGCAAATTAAAACAATGAAATTACCATTAATAGTGGTGACTTCAAGACCTGGTGTCAAGATTAAAGCTAATACAACAGACTAAAGAAGAGATTTGTTGCATCTTTCTAATAGGATTATACATAGTGACGGTTTTATTGCAACCTGGAAATCTGTGGTTTATCTCCACTGGCACAGGTATAATAATAGCAAATACAGTACAGACCAAAAGTTTGGACAAACCTTCTCATTTAATGATTTTTCTGTATTTTCTTGACTATGAAAATTGTACATTCACACTGAAAGCATCAAAACTATGAATTAACACATGTGGAATTATATACTTAACAAAAAAGTGTGAAACAACTGAAAATATGTCTTATATTCTAGGTTCTTCAAAGTAGCCACCTTTTGCTTTGATGACTGCTTTGCACACTCTTGGCATTCTCTTGATGACCTTCAAGAAGTAGTCACCGGAAATGCTCTTCCAACAATCTTGAAGGAGTTCCCAGAGATGCTTAGCACTTGTTGGCCCTTTTGCCTTCACTCTGCGGTCCAGCTCACCCCAAACCATCTCGATTGGGTTCAGGTCTGGTGACTGTGGAGGCCAGGTCATCTGGCGTAGCACCCCATCACTCTCCCTCTTGGTCAAATAACCCTTACACAGCCTGGAGGTGTGTTTGGGGTCATTGTTCTGTTGAAAGATGAATGATGGTCCAAATAAACGCAAACCGGATGGAATAGCATGCCGCTGCAAGATGCTGTGGTAGCCATGCTGGTTCAGTATGCCTTCAATTTTGAATAAATCCCCAACAGTGTCACCAGCAAAGCACCCCCACACCATCACACCTCCTCCTCCATGCTTCACGGTGGGAACCAGGCATGTAGAGTCCATCCGTTCACCTTTCCTGCGTCGCACAAAGACACGGTGGTTGGAACCAAAGATCTCAAATTTGGACTCATCAGACCAAAGCACAGATTTCCACTGGTCTAATGTCCATTCCTCGTGTTCTTTAGCCCAAACAAGTCTCTTCTGCTTGATGCCTGTCCTTAGCAGTGGTTTCCTAGCAGCTATTTTACCATGAAGGCCTACTGCACAAAGTCTCATATTAACAGTTGTTGTAGAGATGTGTCTGCTGCTAGAACTCTGTGTGGTATTGACCTGGTCTCTAATCTGAGCTTCTGTTAACCTGCGATTTCTGAGGCTGGTGACTCGGATAAACTTATCCTCAGAAGCAGAGGTGACTCTTGGTCTTCCTTTCCTGGGGCGGTCCTCATGTGAGCCAGTTTCTTTGTAGCGCTTGATGGTTTTTGCAACTGCACTTGGGGACACTTTCAAATTTTTCCCAATTTGACTGACCTTCATTTCTTAAAGTAATGATGGCCACTCGTTTTTCTTTACTTAACTGCTTTTTTCTTGCCATAATACAAATTCTAACAGTCTATTCAGTAGGACTATCAGCTGTGTATCCACCAGACTTCTGCACAACACAACTGATGGTCCCAACCCCATTTATAAGGCAAGAAATCCCACTTATTAAACCTGACAGGGCACACCTGTGAAGTGAAAACCATTTCCAGTGACTACCTCTTGAAGCTCATCAAGAGAATGCCAAGAGTGTGCAAAGCAGTCATCAAAGCAAAAGGTGGCTACTTTGAAGAACCTAGAATATAAGACATATTTTCAGTTGTTTCACACTTTTTTGTTAAGTATATAATTCCACATGTGTTAATTCATAGTTTTGATGCCTTCAGTGTGAATGTACAATTTTCATAGTCATGAAAATACAGAAAAATCTTTAAATGAGAAGGTGTGTCCAAACTTTTGGTCTGTACTGTATGTATGAATTAGGGTGGTGTAAAGTAATACCCAGCACTATAAAGTAGCACATAACTGGGTTTGTGGCTTAATCGGGGTCGTGATAAACTTCACTTACTGTGTTGTTTTTCATTCATTCCAAAGCGTAGATTTTTTTCTATATAGTTGCCTTTAAACTATTCCACAACACTTTTTGGATGACAAATAACTATTTAGAAATAATCATTCAGAGATGAGCTTATATTGTAAAGTTAACAAACGTGTCCACATTTCACTGAAAATCTTATAAAAATGAAGAATCCTGAATAAATTCAAGACAGACATTGAAATCGTCCAGAGCAGACGTTCATTTATCAGCAGGCGAAGATTATATTCTATGCTTGAAAATCTGATGCTTGTAAAAAGGGGTCATTATGGTAGATAATTGGTAAATTGCATTACTATATTAGCTCAAAGTTAACAGTGTCTACTAGAGATGAGCGTTGTTCTACTCGAACTGTTCGCCAATCTCAAATTCGAGCTGTTTTGGGCGGTGTTCGAGCCATTCGGCGAACACGAACGATTTGAGAAAAATTTGGCTGCTCGAGGTTATGTTCGATAACTGTTCGTGCACCAAAATCATAACTGGATTTTTTCTCAGTAATGATGAAAATTAATGTTAATACGCAGTTTGAGTGTACAGCGGGGTGGGGGGAGGGGCAGGGGATGGATCTCTGCAGGAATAATGAAGATCTCCATTTTTTTTTCTCTTTCCCGCATTTACAGTGGGGAGGTGCAATCTGTCAGCCTATCAGCAGCGCACACACGGAGCGAAGTGCTTTTTTCACACAAGCAAGGGCATGTGTCATTGGCAGTGTATGTCACATGTCCTTGCCCTATAAGACCAAGCCATTTTCCCCGTCGCCACCATTTTCTCACTGCTGCAGCTGCGTGTTAGACGGCACCGCTGTTGCTGTGTGCGCTATACCTTGTTAATTTCAAGCCAATTTTCGCACAAATCTACAGATAGCTTGGGAGTAGGGAATAGTTGTGATTGCAGTCCTTTTAAGGACTAGGTTACAGCATTTCCTACGACTTTTATCAGGCAGGTCTGTGCTCTTAAATAGATAAATTGTGGGAGTAAAGACTAATTGTAATTGGAGTCCTTTTCAGGACTAGGTTACATGAGTTCCTATCAGTTTTTGCCAGGCAGGTCTGTGCCAGTGCTGTGCAAGTTTTTTTCACAGCATTTGGCTGAATCTAGCAAAGCTAATCCTTTTTGGCCTATTGCAGAGTGTGTTAGTCAGTGGAGTAGCCTATCTGTGTTGCAAGATATACCACCTGTGTATAGAATACCAATTTTTTTACTGCACCTAGTGAAGTAAAATCTTTTGAGCATAGCATCATTCTATTAGTCCATCTATACTGACCTCCATCAGGTTGCAAATTGAATATAATTTTTTTCTGCATCTACCTCTGAAAAAATATTGGGCTTCTAGCTGTGTGTGGGACTTGGTCTATTAGTCCATCTATACTGACCTCCATCAGGTTGCAAACTGAATATAATTTTTATCTGCATCTACCTCTGAAAAAATATTTGGCCTTCTAGCAGTGTGTGGGACTCATTGTATTAGTCCATCTATACCAAGCTCCACCAGCTTTTAAATTAATAATAATTTTTTAGCTGCATCTAGCCCTGAAAATAATTTTTCTTCCCAATAGTGGTAGCAATAGAAATATGGGGCGCGCGCCTGGCTTACAAAAATATACGCTTCAAAACAAAAAACACCAGCCTAGCGCACTGCATTAATAAGATGGCATCATCGTCTCCCCCAGTGCTAGGCCTACTACCCAGGCTAGCATTCCTGTGCCTAAAACACAATGTATGGGTCCGCGCTAGCCACTATGCTGAGGGGTATAAAGCTGCTGCTAACGCTTTATAACAATTCAATTGGCAGATTTTCACAGAGCTCTTCCACAATGCCCACCAATCGGGCAACAGTTGCCCACCTTCCCTATGGGATCTAGTGGCGAATAGTTGATGCCATTAATCAGAGCGTCCGTTGCCCTGTCGACGTGGCAAGCATACGGTAAGGCATGGGAAGAGTGGACACGACTAGTAGCAGGCAGACGGGTTGACCAATGTGAACAAGCCAGATCACAAGTCACCATAGAATTTCTCCACCAGCTAATTATGAGGGGCATATCAGGGGCGTCAGCGCAGCCGTGTCTGACCGGAGTAGCATTTCACTTCCAACTACTGAATTCGGGAGATGTGACAAAGGTTCATCATCAGACAATCCATAAAAGGGTTGAAAAGGGGTCAGCCAAGTCAGGAGTGTAGACGTCCCGTCCCGTGTCACTAAAACTGATTTCTCACATCATATCCCTAACACCATTAACATGACACTCACAATTTGAAGCAACACTACTGTCTACTGCATTTGTGATCACCTTCTTCGGGGCGCTATGCATAAGCGAATTAGTCCCTCAATCCAAAATTACCACCAGTGGAGGCTTATTACACCAGGACGTAGTCATAGCCAATAATGCAATACGTCTACGCATGCACAAATCGAAAACAGTTCCAGCGGGCAGGGGCACTTGGGTACTTCTACAACCCACAAACGGTACACTGAGTTGGGTAACAATAGTAAAAACATATCTAACCATCAGATCACAAAGTAATTTCTTCCTATCACACATTGATGGAACGCCATTATCAAGATACCAGTTCCAAGCTATATTTAATAAATGAATAACATCGGCAGGGAACCACCCCAAAGATTACGGGACACACTCATTCCGCATAGGCGCGGCCACGGAAGCAGCAAGAGCAGGACTGTCAGAAACGGAAGTTCAGAGGATAGGGAGATGGCGATCCACGTGTTTGGCAAGATACATAAGACCGGACTTGTTATCCTAACGTGGTTTGTTTCTTTTACAGGTGACGCTAAGCCAACAGTGTGGGTGATAGGCCACTCGTATATGTATTGGGCAGAAAAAAGGGCGAAAGTCTGCCCAGGCGGGAGGAAATTAGAGTTTCATAACACATATTTCAACTAGAGAGGTATTAGAGGCCTGCTATGGCCACAGGTACTAATGGAGGTAATCAAGGTAGGGAGAGAGGCAAGATGTCCGGTCATCTTAGTTATACAGGCCGGGGGAAACAACCTAGGTCATCAAAACAGCGCATAACTAATGGCAATAATGAAACTAGACACTGAGCGCTTCAGAGAATTTTTCACAAAACTAGCGATAGTATGGTCAGAGATTGTGCCCATCGCGGTATGGCAAGGTGCGCGAGACATCACGGCCATCAAACGGACAAGGCGGGTAATAAATATTCGGATGGCAAAATTTAGAAGAGATAGAGGCGGTGTAGTGGTACGACACCGACAACTGGAAGTAGATAAAGCAGGCCTCATACGGCCCGACGTTGTTCACTTAATGAATATTGAACTGGACATATTCCTGTCAGGACTCCAGGACGGAGTGGAACAAGCGTTAAGAGTGATGGGTGGGGGTCAGAGTCCTGCATACGAGTACGCAGGATCCTCCGTGGCCTGGAAATAGAAAGGACATGTTGGAGAGTTACACTTGTTGGCCAACTTGCCGGAGTGGAGACCCAGGGCATGCTGCAACAAGCTGAATTATTTTAGAAATAAAATGCCTTTCTAATGGAATGAGTATAAAGAGTTAATAAAGCTGTGACCGATCCTCACCCATCCAGTTGTAAGAGTTACATTATTGTATTGTCAAGGAAAGGGGGACAGTAGGGGGGCTGAGCGTCTGGGTTTGGTTGGGGGTCCCCACAGTCTGCCTAGGCTAGATGCATTTAAAAATTCTTATTAGATACACAGGCGGTGCAGCTTGCTTCGCAGCTGGGCTACTACGCCCAAAGTATTGCCTAGGCTAGATGCAGTTAAAAATTCTACGCTGACTAGCAGACACTGAAGATTTGGAGCAGACCTCTGAGCTCTTCAGACTCAACCATCTGTGTTACCCCAAGCCATAGTGTATCTAGTTTTACAGTTAAAAAGGGGGGGGGGAGCGACCCAACCCACCTGGAATTGACGATGCCAACGTCACGTAAGACACAGCAAGGGGACTCCAAAAAGAATCTCCATTTTTTCCCAAAATTGTGGCACAGACACCACTTAACCCTAGAACACATACCTGGGGCCTCGCAGGCCCGCCCTGTTAATTGTTTTCTATTTTCTGCATGATTACTTTAGTTAGAATTTTGAAACTCTAGGTATTCTTCATGTATTTAGTTGTTTGTCATTTGAGTTTGAGTTATTCAATGTTATTTGCACACGAGCCTAAAAGGCCCCAGGTATATGAAAGTGTAGATTTTTATGGTCATGCGTTCTAGGGTTAAGTGGCATCAATTGCCCCACAGTTGCTTAAAACGGTTGGTGAGGTGATTTTACCAAATCCTCAAGGTTTTAGTCTCCCAAGGATAACACAGGGGTAGAAAAGTCGATGCGAATCCATGATTTGTTCATCTTTATGAACGTGGGTCTGTCTACATTCTCAGTGGACAGATGCGTGCGCTTAGCTGTCAGCACACCACCAGCAGCGCTGCACACACGTTCAGAGAGAACACTGGCTGCAGGGCATGACAAGATCTCCAAGGCGTGAGTGGCGAGCTCCGGACATTTTTCCAGATTGGAATACCAAAATGAGCAAGGGTCCAGTGACACAGTCATGGCTTCGATGTTCACTTGGAGATACTCCTGCACCATCCTCTCTAGGCATTGACTGTGTCAGACTTCTTGTCTCCTGTGGCCTTGCAAAGGATGGTCTAAAAAAGTGGTGAAACGATTCCACAAAATTGCTGTTACCAGCAGATACTGTGTTACTGTTACGGTTTGAGTGATGAAGACTCGCTATTCCCACGGTTGGCAAGTTAGAACTGTGAGATTCACTACGTGCACCACTGGTGTTTTGTGGAAAAGCACATGTATGATTCTGCAACAGCGTCTGCAGATACTCCTGCATGCGTCAATCCCTTTTTATGGCAGGAATTATTTCGGCAAATTTACTTTTGTACCGGGGATCTAAGAGTGTGGCAACCCAGTAGTCAGGATTACTTCGAATTCTGACAATCTGAGGGTCATGTTGCAGGTAGTGCAGCAAGAAGGCACTCATGAGTAGAGATGAGCGTTGTTCTACTCGAACTGTTCGCCAATCTCAAATTCGAGCTGTTTTGGGCGGTGTTCGAGCCGGTCGGCGAACACGAACAATTTGAGAAAAATTCGGCTGTTCGAGGTTATGTTCGATAACTGTTCGTGCACCAAAATCATAACTGGATTTTTTCTCAGTAATGATGAATATTAATGTTAATACGCAGTTTGAGTGTACAGCGGGGTGGGGGGAGGGGCAGGGGATGGATCTCTGCAGGAACAATGAAGATCTCCATTTTTTTTTCTCTTTCCCGCATTTGCAGTGGGGAGGTGCAATCTGTCAGCCTATCAGCAGCGCACACACGGAGCGAAGTGCTTTTTTTCACACAAGCAAGGGCATGTGTGATTGGCAGTGTATGTCACATGTCCTTGCCCTATAAGACCAAGCCATTTTCCCCGTCGCCACCATTTTCTCACTGCTGCAGCTGCGTGTTAGACGGCACCGCTGTTGCTGTGTGCGCTATACCTTGTTAATTTCAAGCCAATTTTCGCACAAATATACAGATAGCTTGGGAGTAGGGAATAGTTGTGATTGCAGTCCTTTTAAGGACTAGGTTACAGCATTTCCTACGACTTTTATCAAGCAGGTCTGTGCTCTTAAATAGGTTGTGGGAGTAAAGACTAATTGTAATTGGAGTCCTTTTCAGGACTAGGTTACATCAGTTCCTATCAGTTTTTGCCAGGCAGGTCTGTGCCAGTGCTGTGCAAGTTTTTTTCACAGCATTTGGCTGAATCTAGCAAAGCTAATCCTTTTTGGCCTATTGCAGAGTGTGTTAGTCAGTGGAGTAGCCTATCTGTGTTGCAAGATATACCACCTGTGTATAGAATACCAATTTTTTTACTGCACCTAGTGAAGTAAAATCTTTTGGGCATAGCATCATTCTATTAGTCCATCTATACTGACCTCCATCAGGTTGCAAATTGAATATAATTTTTTTCTGCATCTAGCTCTGAAAAAATATTTGGGCTTCTAGCGGTGTGTGGGACTTGGTCTATTAGTCCATCTATACTGACCTCCATCAGGTTGCAAATTAAAAATAATTTTTTTCTGCATCTAACCCAGCCAATAGTTTTGGCCTAATACCACAGTTTGGCCACTCAGCTCTGCTCGGTTACCATCCATTGTTTTTTTGTGCAAACAACTCCAGAGTTGTGAATTAGTTAACCACCAAAATGAGTGGAAAAAGGCCTGCTGCTGGTGGAAAGGGGAATAGGCGTGTTGGGAAGGGGAAAAAAGGTTGTGTCCGTGGGGTAGGTGCAGAAGAAAGACCATCTTCCAGCCAAACTAAAATGTCTACTTCTTTTAGCGGACAATGTGATAAGATCCCTTTCTTACGGCCACGCCAATCGCTACAAATTCCAGATGAGGCACAAAAACAGCAGGTGCTTCAACGGATATCAAGTGCTCCTTTAAGTGGGCTCTCCTCCACATCAACTTCAACATCACAAATACTCCAGTCCTCAAAGGTGTCACCCAAATCGCACTTGCTTCCTCACAGCTCCCAAATCTCCAGCTGCCCGTCTGAGTATGAGGTAGAACAGATGGTTGAGTCTGCAGAGCTGTTTACTCATACTATAGCCTGGGAATCAGAGGTCGACTCCAGCGCTTCTGTGAATCCAGACGAGGAAATGATCTGCACTGATGCCCAGAATCTTTATGAGTCGGATCCAGGACCAGACGCAGAAGGTTCTGACCATAATGTAGACCCTCATTCCCAAACTAACTCCTGTTGGTGGAGACAATGAGGAAGACGATGATAAGACTCAAATACCTGATTGGAGCGACAACTTTAGTTTTTTGTCAGGGCAGGAACAGGTTGGCTCTGAGGACGACGGGTGTGATAACGCACAGGGTGATGAAGATGAGGTCGGAGATCCCACTTACTGTCAACCCACAGTCAGCCAAGAGATGAGGTCAGCAGAGGAGGTGGAGGAAGATGCTAGTGACGACGAGGTCAGGTTGCGCCTTCCTGGACAGAGACGTAGTACTGGAAGCACGTCAACAACTGCATCCTCAAACACAACTCTGCCTCTCACCACAAGTCGTGGTGGCTCTTCAGGTCGCATGGGTGCTAAGCCTTGCATAGCCTGGGCATTTTTTCAGATCGATAAAGATGACCCAACTCGTGTTATCTGTAACATTTGTCAGCAAAAGCTAAGTAGAGGCCAAAAAATACATAGTTTGAGTACTTCATGCATGAACTTGCCCCTTGGACATGAAGCATAAGTTGCAGTGGGAAGCTCACTGTGCTACAATGCGGTCTAGCCGGCTGGGCCAACCACCGTCTGCCATATCTTGTGCATCCGCGGCCTCTTCATCCTCTGTGACTGGGGGGACAGCAGTCACACCTGTTTTGGGGCGCAGACCTGCCACCTCTTTACCCGCAACAGCCAGCGTGATTGGCAGGTCATCATTTTCTTTGGAGGTGGTAACACCAGCTGGTGTTGAGCGCTGTCCGACATCGATAGCACCACCTTTGGATCAAGGCAACCTAACATGTCCGCCTGCATCTTCCTCACAGACCGGCAGTTTGCCGGGGACACCCTTATCAACCCCGTCTAAGCACAATAGCCAGCCCTCGGTCCCTCAGATGTGGACAAGTAAAAGACCATTTCCTCCTAGCCATGAGAAAGCTAAGAGGTTGAATTTCACCATCTGCAAGCTCTTGGCTACAGAAATGCTGCCTTTCCGCCTGGTGGACACAGAGGATTTTCGAGACCTTATGTCCGTCGCAGTACCCCAGTACCAGATGCCCAGTCGGCACTACTTCTCAAAGAAAGGTGTGCCTGCGCTCCACCAGCATGTCGCACACAACATCACCGCTTCTTTGAGAAACTCTGTGTGTGACAGGGTGCATTTCACCACAGACACTTGGACGAGTAGGCATGGACAGGGGCGTTACATGTCGCTGACTGGGCACTGGGTAACTATGGTGACAGCAGGACAAGGGGCTGCTGTCCAAGTCTTGCCGTCCCCACGAGTTGTGCGTCAATCCTCTTTATGTCAAAGTTCCTCCACTGCTTCTGCCTCCTCAACCTCCTCTCGGTCTTCCACCTGCACCCAAAGCCTGTCTGGTCATGCCACAAGCTTTCTAACTGCGCAGAAGGGATCCTGCACACCTCCTTACTATGCTGGCAGTAGGGCTCAACGTCATCAGGCGGTTTTTACATTGAAATGTCTGGGAAATGTGAGTCACACAGCTGAGGAGTTGTGGTCAGCTCTGGAGAACCAATTTCATGAATGGTTGTCTCCACTGGACCTGAAACTAGGGAAGGCCGTGTGCGACAATGCTGCAAACCTGGGTGCGGCCCTTCGCCGGGGCAATGTCACACACGTGCCTTGTATGGCTCACGTGTTGAACCTGGTTGTCCAGCAATTTTTAGCCCACTATCCCAGACTAGATGGCCTTCTGCAGAGGGCACGATCGCTGTGTGCTCACTTCCGCCGTTCGCATCCCGCAGCTCAGCGACTTACATCTCTACAGAAGTCGTTGGGCCTGCCACTTCACCGGCTAAAATGCGATGTGCCTACCCGGTGGAATTCAACTCTGCACATGTTGCAGCGACTGTGGCAGCACCGACAAGCCCTGGTGCAATACGTTCTGACGTATAGCCTGGGCCAACGAGGTTCAGAGGTGGGGCAAATCACGCTGGAGGAGTGGTCTCAGATCAGGGACCTATGCACCCTTCTGCACAGTTTTGAAATGGCGACGAAGATGTTTAGTGCTGACGATGCCATTATCAGCATGACTATTCCGGTGATTAACATGTGCTCCAGCATGTAAAACAGAATTCGGAGTCAGGTGGTGGCACAAGAGGAGGTGGAGGAAGTAGAGGAGGAGGAGTTGTATGCGGAAGGGCTAACATCTGCAAGGTCCAGACGGTCGGCAGCACCAAGGCGGCAGGCATGTGAGGGTGGGGGAGATGATTTTACCAGGGCGCATGGTAGCAGCCAAACTAGTGAGGAAGGTGCAGGAGCCCAGGAAGAAGTGGAGGACGAACTGATGGAAGACTCATCAGATGAGGGAGACCTTGATCACATTTCTGTTGTGCGAGGTTGGGGGGAGAGGACAGAGGAAGGAAGCATGATTGTTACCTCGCCACCAACACAACAGGGACTTGGTGCTCCTGGATGCGCAACACACATGAGTGCCTTCTTGCTGCACTACCTGCAACATGACCCTCGAATTGTGAGAATTAGAAATAATCCTGACTACTGGGTTGCCACACTGTTAGATCCCCGGTACAAAAGTAAATTTGCAGAAATTATTCCTGCCATAGAAAGGGATGCACGCATGCAGGAGTATCAGCAGAGACTGTTGCAGAATCTTACATGTGCTTTTCCACAAAATACCAGTGGTGCACGTAGTGAATCTCACAGTTCCAACTTGCCAACCGTGGGACCGTCAAGTGTTCAGCACTCAAACCGTAACAGAACCACAGTATCTGCTGGTAACATCAATTTTGCGGAATCATTTCACCACTTTTTTAGCCCATCCTTTGCAAGGCCACAGGAGACAAGAAGTCTGACACATAGTCAACGCCTAGAGACGATGGTACAGGAGTATCTCCAAGTAAACATTGAAGCCACGACTGTGTCACTGGACCCTTGCTCTTTTTGGGCTTCCAATCTGGATAAATGGCCGGAGCTAGCCACTTACGCCTTGGAGATCTTGTCATGCCCCGCAGCCAGCGTTCTGTCTGAACGTGTGTTCAGCGCTGCTGGTGGTGTGCTGACAGATAAGCGCACGCGGCTCTCCACTGATAATGTAGACAGACTCACGTTCATAAAGATGAACAAATCATGGATCCGAAATGACTTTTCTACCCCTGTGTCATCCTGGGGAGAGTAAAAGCTTGATGATTGGTTAAAATCACCCTACCAACCGTTTTAAGCTTTCAAATTACTAATCATGTTTATCTGTATCTTGACTGGAAAATAATTTGGGCTTTGTAGCAGTGTGCAGCACTGATCCTATTAGGCCATCTATAATAAGCTTCACCAGATTTAAAATTAATAATAATTTTTAGCTGCATCTAGCCCGGAAAATAATTTTGGGGCTCCGAGATGCGCAAGACACATAAGTGCCTTCTTGCTGCACTACCTGCAGCATGACCCTCATATTGTCAGAATTCGAAGTAATCATGACTACTGGGTTGCCACACTTAGATCCCCCAAACTTTTCGATCAACCTTTTAATTTTAATAAAGACCAAAAAAATGGTCATTTTTGAAATTATAAGCATTATCAGGTTGTTAGAAACTGAAATCAAACAGTTTTCAACTCAAAACTTTATTCTAGGTGATGTTACATTTTCACATAGGACCCCTTGTTCGAAAGGAGCTTCTGAACTCTCTCGTCCATTGAATTTGTCAGGTTTTGGATGGTTTCTGCTTCAATTGTTTTGCATGAGGACAGAATACCCTCCCAGAGCTGTTGCTTAGATGTGAACTGCCTCCCGCCATCATAGACACTCCTTTTAATGATGCTCCAAAGGTTCTGAATGGGGTAGAGGTCAGGGGAGCATGAGGGTCACACCATAAGTTTGTCCCCTTTTATGCCCATATCAGCCAGAGATGCAGATGTTTTATGTGCAGCATGAGATGGTGCATTATCATGCAGAAAAATGATCTTGCTGTGAAATACACGGTTCTTCTTCTTGAACCATGGCAGGAAGTGCTGTTTGAGAAAATCCACATACATTATGGAGTTCATCTTTAGCGCCTTCAGGGATCCTAAAGGGGCCGACAATCTCTCTCCCCATGATTCCAGCCCAAAACATTACTCCACCTCCTCCTTGTTGGCGCTGTAGCCGTGTTTGCGTGGGGTGTCCATCAACCAGCCATCCTCCACTCCATTCATCTGGACCATCGAGCGCTGCACGGCACTCATCCGTGAACAAAACAGTTTTGAAATCAGTCTTCATGTAATGTTTGGCCCACTGGAGCCGTTTCTGCTTGTGTGAAGTGGATAGAGGAGGTCGACAGGATGGCGTGTGCACAGCTGCAAACCTCTGAAGGACCCTGCATCTGGTTGTTCGGGGGACGTTGGAGGCACAAGCCGCTTCAAAAACTTGTCTGCTGCTATGACAAGGCTTTTTTGCCGCTGCTCTTTAAACCTGACGTAATTGCCTGTAGGAAAGAGTCCTCAATTTGCCCTTATCAGCATGCACACGTGTGTACTGTGAATCAGCTACATACTTCTTGATTGCCAAGACACTTCATCCTGATCATCGCACAATGTTGATTGTAGTCATGCCTTGACCTAAACACTCCACAATTTGTTGCTTCTCAGCAGCCGACACATCCTTTTTCTTTCCCATTTTGGCAGAAAATGTAGGCTGCTTAATAATTTGAGAGCCTTCTTAAGTAGTCTTGCCTTTCATTGGACACACCTGCCAAACTAATTAGCACAGGTGTCTGCAATTGCTTACAGTGATATAAAGAGCCCTGACACACATCACCATCAATGAGTTTAACTGACAAATTCTTCCCTTATCACTCCTAAACACTTTTTGCATAATAATTTGGAACGCGGTGTACATGTGCTTTTCCACAAAACACCAGTGGTTCACGTAGTGAATCTTACAGTTCTAACTTGCCAACCGTGGTCTGTATGGAATTGTTCAATAAAGGGCCCAAAATTAAGATAACATAGATGGGAGAGGTCTCTATGAATAGGAATTCCTAAGTATTTGATACCCTGTGAGGGCCAGGCAAAGGGAAAGTTGGACTGGATGGAATCCTATACGGATTTAGGGAGGGAGACATCGAGGGCCTCAGACTTCGCTGCATTGATTTTAAAATTTTACCATGTAACAAAGTGATCTATTTCAGCCATAACAGCAGGGATGGATATATGTGATTGAGTGATATATACTAGGACATCATCAGCAAATAGAGAGCACTTGTACTCGGTGCCTCCCACCTCAATCCACCTAATATTGGGGTTATGGCGAATTGATGAGAGCAGGTGCTCAGTCACTAGGATGTATAAGAGAGGGGACAGAGGACATCCCTGCCTTGTCCCATTGGTGATTGTGAAAGGTGATGAAAATGTTCTGACGCACCCCCTGGGCCTTGGGACACCCGGAGCCGGACCCTTTTTGGTGGATGCTGGTGGTTGTAGTCTTCGTGGCGGCGATCCGGTTCCGTGGCTCAGGGCGGTCAAACCAGTGGCGGAACTATTTATGTGGTTTTGATGTTTAAATGTCCGACTACGCCACCCGTGGATTGCGGTCAGAGTGAACCGCCGCTACAGGGCAGACTGCTAAGGCTGGTGTTGTGGGTGCAGCAGAGCGTAGCATAACTCCCCACGGGAGGAGTATAGCCTCAGGGCAGTGTATGCGGAGGATGGGGGTGATGGTGCAGGGCAGCAGCAGTAACGACACGGAGTCAGTGATGCAGTTCAGAGCCTTTACTCACAGTTCTTATTATCCAGACCACGTCTGCAGGTAACGGCTGCCCACGTCGTACTGTGCTCACCAGGTGAGGGGCTCAGACAACTCCCAGATAACTTTGGAGCACTTCACAGGACCCCCTTTGTGTGTCCTTTGTCTGGCCTTTCTTACCAACACTTCTGTCCGGCTGCCTCGGGCCTCCTCTTGGTAAACTTGGCGCCAGTTTCCCTGACCCTATGTGGTGCCTTCCTAGCGGGTGGAGCAAGGGGCTGCGCCACATAAAATGTCAGAGCCTCCGGTTTGTAGCTGAGGGTCGTTTCCTTCCTCCACTAGTTCGGGGACCGGTCTCCCCCTTTGGCCTGACCCCTCCACGCAGGTGGATTCGAGCGTGCGGTGGCAACTCGCCCGTCCGCACCCCTGGGATCCCTTCATTCCTCGTTCCTGGAGCCTTCTCCGCTCCTCTTCCTTCCTTCTCCCTCTTGCAGGCCTGGGCCTCTGTTACTAGGCCCGCCTCCGGAGCAGAGCTCATGCAGAGCCCCTGCTCCCTGCCACTTCTGCTCAGACTTCTCTGCACTGAACTAAGATGGTGCCCACCTTTTATACTCCCTTCTCAATGCACCCAGGAACTGCTTCCTCCCTGCTCCTGCACTACAGGGTTCCCCTTCCTCAGTGTTCCCTCCCCCCCACTACAGCCAGGGACAGGGACTGTCGTGCCCATCTCAGGGGCATATTGGTCGCCCTGCCCCACGGCAATGTGGTGTAATGCATGCAGGTGTCGGGTCCTGATCCACACTCCATCCTTACCTGAGAGTGAGATATCACACCTCTGGGTGAGGTGCACTACGTCTGTAGCAGCCGAGCCCTCAGGGTGCTACAGTTCCATTTATCTTCAGCCTAGGTGACGTATTGCGATACAGGGCCGTGATTTTGGCTATAAAAGGGTCCCCTAGACCCCTACCCCAAGCTCTTTAAGAGAATCATATATGGCGTGCCAGGAGACTCTATGGAATGCTTTCTCAGCATCCAACGAGAGTATCTAATTACAAATTTTTAACTGCATCTAGCCCAGGAAATACTTTGTGCCTAGTAGCAGTGTCTGCTAGTCAGCGGATTATCCCGGCTGTTAAGCAAGCTACACCACCTGTAGTTTAGACACTTAATTTTTTCAAAGGAAATGCTTCGGGACCATGGGAGTCTTAGTGAAGAGCATCAGGAGGCACCCCAAGGCATAGGGGCTGGGACTGGCAGTAGGATGCCTTGCGGTGGACAGCCGAGCTCGATCCTTATAAAAGCTTTTTAACTGCAGCAGCTTTAGTGGACGCTACTGGAGCTGGAATTACCGCGGCTGCTGGCATGAGACTTGCCCTCCAATAGATCCTTGTAAATGGATTTAAAGTGTATTCATTCAAATTAGAGAGACAATTTAAATTAAAAAGCTTAGAGCTGCCTCCACCACAGGGGGGGTTCGCTCGACCCACCAGCGGACAGGCACCAGTATCGGGAGAGGGGGGCTGGCCGTCAGGGTTCACCGCGGCTCTGGCACAAACCCGGCGACACGGAGGTGGCACGGGCAGGAGCGGACTGGCCGTGTCGGCTTCTCACTTTTTGGATTTTAGAAGGGCATGACATGCCTATATCTGTGTCTCCCCCTCCTTTTACTCCTCCACCTCTTCTATTTTCGCATGACTATATGTACTTGTCACTTTTCCATGTGTTAGTTATGTCTTCTGAGCAGTTTGTCAGCTTTTGGACACCTTTGAAGGTGTTTTCTATGTGTTTCTATGTGTTTTTGTTTGCCTGCCATTGGTTTTAACGGTGTTCGAAGGTGTTCGACGAACACACAGGTGTTCGACGAACCGAACCGAACTCGAACACTACGGGGGTGGCTCAACACTACTCATGAGTCTTGCGCATCCAGGAGGACCAAGTCCTTGTTGTGTTGGTAGCGAGGTAAGAATCATGCTTCCTTCCTCTGCCCTCTCCCCTCAACCTCGCACAACATAAATGTGATCAAGGTCTCCCTCATCTGATGAGTCTTCCATGCCCATCGTCAGTTCGTCCTCCACTTCTTCCTCGGCTCCTGCACCTTCCTCACTAGTTTGGCTGCTACCATGCGCCCTGGTTAATCCCTCTCCCCCACCCTCCCATGCCTGCCGCCTTGGTGCTGCCAACCGTCTGGACCTTGGAGATGTTATCCCTTCCGCATACGACTCCTCCTCTACTTCCTCCACCTCCTCTTGTCCCACCACCTGACTCCGAATTCTGTTTAATGTGTGCTCCAGCATGTAAATCACCGGAATAGTCATGCTGATAATGGCATCGTCGTCAGCACTAAACATCTTCGTCGCCATTTCAAAACTGTGCAGAAGGGTGTGTGGCACCCCTGAGGGTTCAGTCGCCACAGAGTTACTGCATCTCACCCAGAGGTGTGGTATCTCACCCTCAGGTAAGGAAGGCATATGGCTCGGGACCCTAACACCTGCATCCAACACATACCCGCAGTGGGGGTAGGGCAAGATTGCTCCTAAGGGAGAGCACAGTCCCAGGTCCCTAGCTGGTGGAAGGGTCCTATGTAGTGGGTGCTTAGGGAAGCAGCTTAGCGGAGCACATGACAGAGAGAGTATAAATAGGAAGCTATCTTAGAAAGAGCAAGCCAGTCAGAGGAGGAAAAGTGACAGGAGCAGAGGTTCGGCATGAGCTCTGCTCCAGAGGCGGGCCTAGCCTGGGAGGCCCAGGACTGAAGGAGAGAAGAGAGGAGTGGGAGCAGGAAGGCTCCAGGAACCGAAGGGACCCTAGGGCTATGGGCCGTGCAGAAGGCCACCCGTACTCCTGCTGCTACCAGGAGGTAGAGGGGTCAGACCAGATAAGGGGAACCGGTCCCTCAACTAGCGGAGAAACAGCAAGGCTCAACTAGAAACCGGAGGCTGCAGCATTTCATGTACTGCAGGTAAAAGTCCACACCAGTCTCACTAAGAAGGTAGCCACATAGGACCCAGGGGACGGAACACAAGTCGCCTGCCAAGGCCCGAGGATACCGGATAGAAGTGTCACTGGGTGTGAGGTGCAGGTAGAAGGCCAGAGAAAGGACTCACAGAAGGGGGTCCTGCTAAGTACTCCGGAGCTATCTGGGGGTGGACTGAGCCCCTCACTGAGTACGCACAGCACGACGGGTGAGATAGCTCTGGTACCTGTAATCTGGACTGCAACAACTGTGAGTAAAGATCTTGGGACTGCATCACACAGACTCTGTGTTCATTACTGACTCCCTGCACTACAACCACCATCATCCACCCACACTGCCCTCAAGCTACACTCTTCCTGTGGTGAGTAATCATACCATTGCTGCAAAACCACCAGCTTCAGAGGACTGTTCCGCAGCGGCGGCCCCTTTTGCCCCACTCCACAGGTGGCGTAGTCGGACATTATAAAACCCATATATACAAATTACCCTTGAATTGACCGCCCTGGATCACGGACCGGGTCACCGCCACAGTGACTACAACCCCCAGCGTCTACCAGCCCGGCTCCGGGTACCCCACGGCCCAGGGGGCACGTCAACTTCATAGGTCCCTGATCTGAGACCACTCCTGCAGCGTGATTTGCCCCACCTCTGGATCTCGCTGGCCCAGGGTATACGTCAGAACGTATTGCACCAGGGCTTGTCGGTGCTGCCACAGTCGCTGCAACATGGTCAGAGTTGAATTCCACCGTGTCGGCACATCGCATTTCAGCTGGTGAACTGGCAGGCCCAACGACTTCTGTAGAGATGTAAGTCATTGAGCTGCGGGATGCGAACGGCGGAAGTGAGCACACAGCGACCGTGCCCCCTGCAGAAGGCCATCTAGTCCGGGATAGTGGGCTAACAATTTATGGACAACCAGGTTCAACACGTGAGCCATACAAGGCACGTGTGTGACATTGCCCCGGCGATGCAGCATTGTCGCACACGGCCTTCCCTGGTTGCAGGTCCAGTGGAGACAACCATTCATGAAACTGGGTCTCCAGAGCTGACCACAACTCCTCAGCTGTGTGACTCACATTTCCCAGACATTTCAAAGTAAACACTGATGTCTTGAGCCCTGCAGGATTCCTTCTGCGCAGTTAGAATGCAGGTGGCATTACCAGACAGGCTTTGGGTGCAGGTGGAGGACCGAGAGGAGGTTGAGGAGGCAGAAGCAGTGGAGGAACTTTGACATAAAGAGGATTGACGCACAACTCGTGGGGACGGTAAGACTTGGACAGCAGCCCCTTGTCCTGCTGTCACCATAGTTACCCAGTGCCCAGTCAGCGACATGTAACGCCCCTGTCCATGCCTACTCGTCCAAGTGTCTGTGGTGAAATGCACCCTGTCACACACAGAGTTTCTCAAAGAAGCGGTGATGTTGTGTGTGACATGCTGGTGGAGCGCAGGCACACCTTTCTTTGAGAAGTAGTGCCGACTGAGCATCTGGTACTGGGGCACTGAGACGGACATAAGGTCTTGAAAATCCACTGTGTCCTCCAGGCGGAAAGGCAGCATTTCTGTAGCCAAGAGCTTGCAGATGGTGAAATTCAACCTCTTTGCTTTCTCATGGCTAGGAGGAAATGGTCTTTTACTTTTCCACATCTGAGGGACCGAGGGCTGGCTGTTGTGCTTAGACGGGGTTGAGTAGGATGTCCCCGGCAAACTGCCGGTCTGTGAGGAAGATGCAGGCGGACATGTTAGATTGCCTTGATCCAAAGCTGGTGCTCTCGATGTCAGAGCGCTCAACACCAGCAGGTGTTTCCACTTCCCAATGAACTGATGACCTGCCAATCACACTGGCTGTTGCAGGTAAAGAGGTGGCAGGTCTGCATCCAAAAACATGTGTGACTGCTGTCCCCCCAGTCACAGAGGATGAAGAGGCCGCGGATGCACAAGATGGGGCAGACGGTGGTTGGCCCAGCCTGCTAGGCCGCATTGTAGCACAGTGAGCTTCCCACTGCAACTTATGCTTCATATCCATGTGCCGGTTCATGCATGAAGTACTCAAACTATGGATTTTTTGGCCTCTACTTATGTTTTGGTTACAAATATTACAGATAACACGAGTTGGGTCATCCTTATCATTCTGAATAAATGCCCAGGCTATGCAATGCTTAGAGCCCATGCGACCTGAAGAGCCACTACGACTTGTGGTCAGAGGCAGAGTTGTGGTTGAGGATGCAGTTGTTGACGTGCTTCCAGTACTCCATCTGTGTCCAGGAAGGCGCAACCTAACCTCGTCGTCAATAGCATCTGTGACGCCCCGCTGTGCTTGGTATCACATATCCTAGAAGAGTATTGATGGAATCCTCCACAAGAGGCCCCCATAAACATTCACACATCTCCACCTTCCACCTCAGACCAGCAGAGGGAGCCCGTTAGGGATACAAATAGGGAAGGTGGAGCTAGGCAGCTCAGTTCCTCTGAAGAGTTCCTGTAGTAGAGAAGCCTAAGAGAGGTCAGTCTGTAGTGGAGCTCAGTCTAGTCTAGAGAACTCAGTTAATAGTTCAGCAGTGGAGCACGAGGCTCCTGCTAACTAGATTCAGTAAGGCATAACCGGAATCCCTGGAGAACTACAAGTCCCAGGATGGCTAAGGTGCTGATACGTAACAGAGCCAGGAGACGCTTAGGCCCCGCATAGTGGGAGCGTGAACTCCAAAAGAAGGCCCTACCACAAGGTCAGCCAGCGCAGGACAGAGACAAAGTTAGACCTAGCTCCAGGCAGGTCAGAAACTTACCACGCAGAGGCAAGAAACAGGAGGCCCTACACCCGCTCATTGGGGAGGATCCTGATATTCACCCTTCACCCTACAGTGCTCCGGGATGTGCCTGAATTTCCTCCAGTAAAAGGTACTGAAGTGACTACAGTGTCTGTTCCCGTTCTTGCTCTGACCCAGCTGGGTCTCGCCTGTCCTGCATTCCCCCTGCATACGCTGCCCTGAGACCTAGCTCCACCTGTGGGGAGCTATACCATCGAGCAGTCTTATCATGGGTCTCAGTGGACTGCTGCAGCGCTGGTGCTTCTCACCAGATACCACAGGTGGCGTCACAAACTCTTATAAAATTAACAATTATCCACTCTTTTAAAGAGTGACCCCAGGGTACGGGCCAGGGAGCCGACCACCGCGACATCCCCAAGGCCAGGCAAAGGCCCGGGTACCGAGTCATCCCCATCCCCTGGGCTAGTCACATCCTCCTCCACCTCCTCCGTTGACCTCATCGACTGGCTGACTGTGAGTTGACAGTAAGTGGGATCTCCAACCTCGTCATCATCACCCTGTGTGTTATCACACCAGTCGTCCTCAAAGCGAACCTCTTCCTGCCCTGACCGAAAAGTCAAGTTGTCGTTCCAATCAGGTATTTGAGTCTCATCATAGTCTTCATCATTGTCTCCACCAACAGGAGGTACAGTTTGGGAACGAGGGTCTACATTATGCTCAGAACCTTCTTCATCTGGTCCTGGATCCGACTTATAAAGATTCTGGGCATCAGTGCAGATCATTTCCTCGTCTGGATTAACAGAAGCTCTGGAGCAGACTTACGTTTCCCAGGCTATAGTATGAGTAAACAGCTCTGCAGACTCAACCATCTGTGTTACCCCATACTCAGACGGGCAGCTGGAGACTTGGGAGCTGTGAGGAAGCAAGTGCGATTGGGGTGACACCTCTGAGGACTGGAATATTTGGGATGTTGAAATTGAGGTGGAGGAGAGCCCACTTGAAGGAGCACTTGATATCCGCTGAAGCACCTGCCGTTTTTGTGCCTCATCTGGAATTTGTAGCGATGGGCGTGTCCGTAAGAAAGGGATCGTATCACATTGTCCACGAAAAGAAGTCGACATCTTAGCTTGGCTGGAAGATGGTCTTTCTTCTGCAGATGTTACCCCCCCCCCCACTGCGGGGGGGCGGGGGGGGCTCGACCCACCAGCGGACAGGCACCAGTATTGGGAGAGGGGGGCTGGCCGTCAGGGTCCACCGCGGCTCTGGCACAAACCCGGCGACACGGAGGTGGCACGGGCAGGAACGAACTGGCCGTGTCGGCTTCTCACTTTTTGGATTTTAGAAGGGCATGACATGCCTATATCTGTGTCTCCCCCTCCTTTTACTCCTCCACCTTTTATTTTCGCATGACTATATGTACTTGTCACTTTTCCATGTGTTAGTTGTGTCTTCTGAGCAGTTTGTCAGCTTTTGGACACCTTTGAAGGTGTTTTCTATGTGTTTCTATGTGTTTTTGTTTGCCTGCCATTGGTTTTAACGGTGTTCGACGAACCGAACCGAACCGAACTCAAACACTACGGGGGTGGCTCAACACTAGTGTCTACATTTGATAGGTCTCCCCCATTTAATCCAAACATGGATTAATCATCTGTACAAGAAACTAGTAATGAATATATTAGTAGAAAATGTAACAAACCACAATCATTAATAAATCAGTCAGAATATAATAAAATGAAAAAAAGTTAAAGCTTTAGACCATGGCCAACTATCAGTATTTGGTCATTATTAGGTCAGTATTATTTCTCAGGAGTGGGAGCCAAAACCAGGAGTGGGTGATAAATGCAGAATTGGTGACTTGTTTCTATTATACCTTTTCTCTGATTGTTCCTCATCTGGTTTTGGCTCCCACTCCTGAGAAAAAAAATACTAACCGAATACTGACCAAATACTGAAAGTGGGGCCATGTCCTTAGTAAAATAATCTGATTGGAAAGCATGGTCTACTTGTACAAGTCACGTGTGATTCTTATGGTCTTTTTTCCCCTCTATATTTATCAGAAGAGAACTTCACAAGTGCATGAAGACACACAAGAAAGTGATTGGATTTATATAACTGACCTGATGCAAATGAAGGCAATAAAAGAAAAGACCTAGACTTTTGCCATAAAATATTAAAACGCTTGTTTATATTGAAAAGGAAGCAAAACCAAAGATTGACCGTCCTTCCTCCTTTGTTTCCGATTTCTTTAGTTAAAATTTGTTGCTACTGCAGGAAGTACAACAGAAAATAACAGTTCACTAAGACGTTTAGTTTAAGTTCTTGACTTCTTATCAAACAGAAATTCAAATATATCCCTAAAAGATTTCATTGATCTGCTCACTCCAAAAAAAATCATTTCTCCAATGTGAAAAAGCCACTATATTGTATGTTTTTGTTTACATTAAAATCAAATAAAAAGGGATATTAATCTCGTGCACTTTTTAAACTTGGCAAACATAAGTGTGCATTTTTCTTAGAAATATATCTATATTGGGAATAGATGTTACAGTGCTGATGTGTATTGGTTTTGGTTTAATAGAAACAGAAATCTTTAAATAAACTTTACTATGGTAATATAAAATCATAATTGTTTATTCTCAAATGGGATAATCCAGCATTACTGGGTTTCTGTAGGTGTTAATTCTGAAGTAGACCGTTTATTCGAAAGATAAAAAGATTTTACTTGTTACAAATATTAACTGGACAATACAATATTAAAAAGGGTTCCTCAGAGCCGATCCGAGGCTGAAATCGCACAGCTAGTGTCTGATAGCATGTATGTTTGAAACACTTTAAAAGGTGACTGGTTGAACCTGCTGGTGCCCAGTGGCTTCTCAGGAGCTAACATGTCCCTCTGTATTAGAGATGAACAGGGCTGGTGCCATTCCAGTAGGAGAGGACTTCTGATGGGTTTGTGCTTATATACTTACCATTCATAGTCCTATGTTTCCACATTGTATCTTTATTGCACTGCCCTCCTATTACTCTTTATGACACTTATTGTATATATGTAATATTCCTTCTGCTGGAGAAATCACCATTCTCCTATTGCTGTAGCTATCTTCCCAAATTTTACAATTTTAATGAATAAAGTTTGATATATTGCCTGCATTTAATGAGCATAAGACCATTTTTCCCCTCTGCTTGTTTGACATTATTCCTTGGTTTAACCCCATACTCAATTCAGTATTTGGAGATGCAGGTGCTTCTCACACAAAAAGAATATCATCAAACAGTTAATTTATTTCAGTTCAATACAAAAAGTGAAACTCGTTACAAAGTCATTACAAGCAGTGATCTATTTCAAGTGTTTATTTATTATATATTATACAGTACAGACCAAAAGTTAGGACACCTTCTCATTTAAAGATTTTTCTGTATTTTCATGGCTTTGAAAATTGTACATTCACACTGAAGGCATCAAAACTATGAATTAACACATGTGGAATTATATACTTAACAAAAAAGTGTGAAACAACTGAAAATATGTCTTATATTCTAGGTTCTTCAAAGTAGCCACCTTTTGCTTTGATGACTGCTTTGCACACTTTTAGCATTCTCTTGATGAGCTTCAAGAGAACACCACCAGAAATAGTCTTCTAACAATCTTGAAGGAGTTCCCAGAGATGCTTAGCACTTGTTGGCCCTTTTGTCTTCACTCTGCCGTCCAGCTCACCCCAAACCATCTCAATAGGTTTCAGGTCTGGTGGCTGTGGAGGCCGAATCATCTGGCGTAGCACCCCATCACTCTCCTTCTTGGTCAAATAGCCCTTACACAGACTGGAGGTGTGTTTGTGGTCATTGTCCTGTTGAAAAATAAATGATGGTCTAACTAAACGCAAACCGGATGGAATAGCATGCCGCTACAAGATGCTGTGGTAGCCATTCTGGTTCAGTATGCCTTCAATTTAGAATAAATCCCCAACAGTGACACCAGCAAAGCACCCCCACTACATCACACCTCCTCCTCCATGCTTCACGGTGGGAACCAGGCATGTAGAGTCCATCCGTTCACCTTTTCTGCGTCGCACAAAAACACAGTGGTTGGAACCATAGATCTCAAATTAGGACTCATCAGACCAAAGCACAGATTTCCACTGGTCTAATGTCCATTCCTTGTGTTCTTTAGCCCAAACAAGTCTCTTCTGCTTGTTGCCTGTCCTTAGCAGTGGTTTCCTAGCTGCTATTTTACCATGAAGGCCTGCTGCACAAAGTCTCCTCTTAACAGTTGTTGTAGAGATGTGTCTGCTGCTAGAACTCTGTGTGGCATTAACCTGGTGTCTAACCTGAGCTGCTGTTAACCTGCGATTTCTAAGGCTGGTCACTCAGATAAACTTATCCTCAGAAGCAGAGGTGACTCTTGGCCTTCCTTTCCTGGGGCGGTCCTCATTTGAGCAAGTTTCTTTGTAGCGCTTGTTGGTTTTTGTAACTGCACTTGGGGACACTTTCAAAGTTTGCCCAATTTTTCAGACTGACTGACGTTCATTTCTTAAAGTAATGATGGCCACTCATGTTTCTTTACTTAGAATTTGTATTATGGCAAGAAAAAAGCAGCTAACCGTCTATTCTGTAGAACTATCAGCTGTGTATCCACCTGACTTCTGCACAACACAACTGATGGTCCCAACCCCATTTATAAGGCAAAAAATCCCACTTATTAAACCTGACAGGGAACACCTGTGAAGTGAAAACCATTTCCGTTGACTACCTCTTGAAGCTCATCAAGAGAATGCCAAGAGTGTGCAAAGCAGTCATCAAAGCAAAAGGTGGCTACTTTGAAGAACCTAGAATATAAGACACATTTTCAGTTGTTTAACACATTCTAGAAGAGATAGGTTTTCATATTCCCTCTGAAGGATCCGAGTGTGGTGGATAGTTGGACGTGTTGGGGCACAGAATTCCATAGGATGGGGGATATTCGGGAGAAGTCTTGGAGGCGATTGAGTGAGGAACTAATCTGCAAATTTTTCTAGAATTGTGCTTTGTGACTCCAGATGTAAACCCCTAAAAACATATATTTTATTAGATGCTATTTAAAATGGACTGCCGTCCAAACTGACAAACAAAGCATCCGCAAAAATACTCTATATAGAGAGATATTGATAATACCAGTATATTGCTGACTTGTTTCTACCTACCAATGGGGGTTGGCACCCGATAACAATTGACAATGGCACCCCCACTCCTCGGCGGCTGTCCCTGGGGTCCCTCATGTGCCCTAGTGTAGGTTTTCAGGATCAGACAAGATCATACTATTATTATTAGCTAATCTTATAGTACAAGAGGACCACATGTGTCCAAACAAAAACTACAATTTAAATATATATTTTATTAAATACTATGTTTTTTAGGGGTTTACACATGTCAGCCGATGGTATTTGAGACCCCCTTTCCCATCAGTATTTCAATTTATGACTCTTGATTAGTGATGAGCGAGCATGCTCGCTACTGCTCGGTGCTCATCCGAGCATTTCACTGCTCGAGATGCTCGGTGCTCGCAGAGTTTGTCCGGGTTGCTCGGGCGGGAGCTCGGGTCCCCTACCTGCATGTTTGGCGCTCTTTAGAGAGCCAATTTACATGCAGGGATTGCCTGCCATACACTGTAATGCCATAGCCATGTTGGTTGTGGGCATTACAGTGATTGGCTGGCCGCACAGCATCATCAGGTCTATATCAGACCTGGCGCCGCCATGCTCGTCACAGTCACTCTGGATCAGACAGTGTAGGGAGAGCTGCAGCTGTGTCAGGGAGAGATTTGATTGTGTAATAGGTAGTGTAGGGAGAAAAACCATACATTACACATATCCATCTTATCAAACAGTCCTTCTGAGGACTAATCCATCTGCAGAGATATCAGGCAGGCAGGGTATATAGTCAGGCAGTGTATATAGCACAAGAGGCTCCATTCTAATTCAGCCTTCTGCTCTTGTTAGATATTTCTATACAAAGGCCCAGGTCTGAGGGGCCAAGAATACTTTTCTTTGGATCTTAATACTCATTATTTGCTTAAAAAGCAATCCAGAGAACACCATTTTTTCTGCACCATTTGCTTGTTGGCACTAGAAATCCAGCTATTTAAATTGTTCTCTCCGTCAAATGGATCACATTTGTGCAGAAAATACTGCCATTTCTGGCCTCCATTAAAAATTTCCTTTAGTGTGTCATTGAAGCAATTCACCGCAGTTGGCTGTTCAAACTACTTACCTACAGGCCAGGTATTTAAAACTCTGTTTTCTCCGTCACACGGATCACATATAAGTTCGCTCCAAACTCCGTCATTTGTAGTGAGCGTGGAAGATGCCGTCCTCCATTTAAAATGGGCAAGGCACGTGGCAAGGGACAGGGAACTGGACGTGATGGTAATGGTGCGTGCAGAGGCCGAGGACAAGGCCATGGGCAAGCCGAAATTGTGCCACAACAAACACCCACATCTGCTCGCCTGACCTTCCTGTCCCAATTTCTAGAGGACCACAGCACAGCACTATTGAACCCAGAGCAGTTTCAAAAGGTTGTTGGTTGGATAGCGGATAATGCTTCCAGTCACTTAGGCCACCACCACCACCATCCGGTCTTCCACACGGTCAAGTCCAGGAGCCGTGAGTCTGGACCGAATATTCCTCACTCTGATCCTCCTTCCTCCCACCATGCCGAGTGCCCAGAGACAACTGATCCCACACTTGGACACTCTGAAAAGCTGGTCTCTTTTCCATTTATATATTCGGGCCTCTCGCCCGGTCCACTTGAAGCGGGGCAAGAGGAAATGCGTGTAGTGATGCCCAAATATTTGAGCAGCCACGGTCACACGAAACTGATGATGGGAAAGTGTCACAACAGGTAGATGATGATGAGACAATTGCCAGAAAGTCAGGAGGAGGACCAGGGTGCGGAAGTGGAAGATGAGGTTGTGGATGATATAGTAACTGACCCAACCTGGTAGGAGGACATGCAGAGTGAGGACAGCAGCACACAGGGGGAGGGAGGCAGAGCACCCCAACAGGCAGGAAGAAGCAGTGTGGTGGCCGCAGACAGCAGGCAGGCAAACGTTCCCCGTAACACCAACACGAAGGAAGTTGCCAGTACAACTGTTAGGTCATCCAGAGTCTGGTTGTTTTTTAAAGACTGCCGATAACCCCAAAAAGGCCATTTGCACCACCTGCCAGGCCAGCATCATCAGGGGTGGCAAAACGACCAGCCTGACCACCACCAGCATGATCAGGCACATGGCAGCAAAGCATCAGACTTTGTGGGCTTAACCCCAGGGTCCAGGAACTGTGTCTGCAGGTGGCACCATTGCTTCTTCCGCTGTTGTGCATGCAAGCCAATCCCCTATCCATGGTGCATGCGAAGATGCCTCCTGCCCTGCACCTGTCATTGCACACTCTCAAGTAGCAGCATCAGGAAACACGTCCATGTCCTTGTCCGAGCGCAGCATTCAGTTGTCCATACCCCAGTCCTTGGAATGCAAGCGCAAATATGCAGCCAATGCTCCACAGGCCACACTACTAAATGCTCACATTTCACAACTGCTTGCGCTCGAAATGTTGCCTTTTAGGCTCATGGAGATGGAAGCATTCCGCAACCTGATGGCGGCGGCCATCCCTCGGTACTCAATCCCAGCCGCCACTATTTCTCCACGTGTGCCGTCCCCGCATTACACAAGCACGTGTCCCAAAACATTAGCCGTGCCCTCACCAACGCAGTTACCGGGAAAGTCCACCTAACCACGAACATGTGGACAATTGCTTGTGGGCAGGGATGGTACATCTCGCTGACGGCACACTGGGTTAACATAGTGGAAGCCGGGACCCAGTCGGACCTTGGGACAGAACACGTCCTCCAGACGGCAAGGATTGTGGGCCCTAGGTCAATCAGGGTTGCCCCCACGGTCTACAGCTCCTACACCTTATCCTCCTCTACAGCCTCCATCTCCGAAATGACCACATCAGTCACAAGCTGGAAGCACTGCCTCGGCCAAGCGGCAACAGGCTGTGCTGAACCTAATAAGCTTAGGTGACAAACCGCACAATGCTGAAGAGTTGTGGACAGCTCTGAAAGAGCAGGGAGATCTGTGGCTCACACTGCTGAACCTACAGCCAGGCATGGTCATGTGTGACAATGGCCGGAACCTGTTGGCGGCTCTGAGGCGAGGTGAGCTCACACATGTACCATGCCTGGCCCATGTGCTTAACCTCGTGGTTCAGCGGTTTCTCAAATCCTACCCGGAGCTACCGGATCTGCTTGTTGAAGTACGCCGCCTGTGTGCCCATTTTAGAAAGTCAGCTACAGCTTCCGCCGCCCTTGCCGTATTTCAGCAGCGTTTATAGCTTCCGGCTCACAGACTGGTGTGTGATGTCCCCACACGTTGGAAGGATTTGTGTGCAGAATAGTGTTGAGCCACCCCAGTAGTGTTAGAGTTCGGTTCAGTTCGTCGAACACCCGTGTGTTCGCCGAACTGTTCGTCGAACACCGTTAAAACCAATGGCAGGCAAACAAAAACACATAGAAACACATAGAAAACACCTTCAAAAGGTGTCCAAAAGCTGACAAACTGCTCAGAAGACATAACTAACACATGGAAAAGTGACAAGTACATATAGTCATGCGAAAATAAAAGAGGTGGAGGAGTAAAAGGAGGGGGAGACACAGATATAGGCATGTCATGCCCTTCTAAAATCCAAAAAGTGAGAAGCCGACACGTTCAGTCAGCTCCTGCCCGTGCCACCTCCGTGTCGTCGGGTTTGTGCCAGAGCCGCGGTGAACCCTGACGGCCAGCCCCCCTCTCCCAATAATGGTGCCTGTCCGCTGGTGGGTCGAGCGAGCCCCCCTGTGGTGGAGGCAGCTCTAAGCTTTTTAATTTAAATTGTCTCTCTAATTTGAATGAATACACTTTAAATCCATTTACAAGGATCTATTAGAGGGCAAGTCTCATGCCAGCAGCCGCGTAATTCCAGCTCCAGTAGCGTCCACTAAAGCTGCTGCAGTTAAAAAGCTTTTATAAGGATCGAGCTCGGCTGTCCACCGCAAGGCATCCTACTGCCAGTCCCAGCCCCTATGCCTTGGGGTGCCTCCTGATGCTCTTCACTGAGTATCCCATGGTCCCGAAGCATTTCCTTTGAAAAAATTAAGTGTCTAAACTACAGGTGGTGCAGCTTGCTTAACAGCCGGGATAATCCGCTGACTAGCAGACACTGCTACTAGGCACAAAGTATTTCCTGGGCTAGATGCAGTTAAAAATTTGTAATTAGATACTCTCGTTGGATGCTGACAAAGCATTCCATAGAGTCTCCTGGCACGCCATATATGATTCTCTTAAAGAGCTTGGGGTAGGGGTCTAGGGGACCCTTTTATAGCCAAAATCACGGCCCTGTATCACAATACGTCACCTAGGCTGAAGATAAATGGAACTGTAGCACCCTGAGGGCTCGGTTGCTACAGAGGTATTGCACCTCACCCAGAGGTGTGATATCTCACTCTCCGGTAAGGATGGAGTGTGGATCAGGACCCGACACCTGCATGCATTACACCACATTGCCGTGGGGCAGGGCGACCAATATGCCCCTGAGATGGGCACGACAGTCCCTGTCCCTGGCTTGAGTGGGGGGAGGGAACACTGAGGAAGGGGAACCCTGTAGTGCAGGAGCAGGGAGGAAGCAGTTCCTGGGTGCATTGAGAAGGGAGTATAAAAGGTGGGCACCATCTTAGTTCAGTGCAGAGAAGTCTGAGCAGAAGTGGCAGGGAGCAGGGGCTCTGCATGAGCTCTCCTCCGGAGTCGGGCCTAGTAACAGAGGCCCAGGCCTGGAAGAGGGAGAAGGAAGGAAGAGGAGCGGAGAAGGCTCCAGGAACGAGGAATGAAGGGATCCCAGGGCTGCAGACAGGCGAGTCGCCACCGCACGCCCGAATCCACCTGCGTGGAGGGGTCAGGCCAAAGGGGGAGACCGGTCCCTGAAACTAGTGGAGGCAGGAAACGACCCTCAGCTAGAAACCGGAGGCTGTGACATTTTATGTGGCGCAGCCCCTCGCTACACCCGCTAGGAAGGCACCACATAGGGTCAGGGAAACTGGCGCCAAGTTTACCAAGAGGAGGCCCGAGGCAGCCGGACAGAAGTGTTGGTAAGAAAGGCCAGACAAAGGACACACAAAGGGGGTCCTGTGAAGCGCTCCAAAGTTATCTGGGAGTTGTCTGAGCCCCTCACCTGGTGAGCACAGTACGACGTGGGCAGCCGTTACCTGCAGACGTGGTCTGGATAATAAGAACTGAGTAAAGGCCCTGGACTGCATCACTGAACCGTGTCGTTACTGCTGCTGCCCTGCACCATCACTCCCATCCTCCGCATACACTGCCCTGAGGCTATACTCCTCCCGTGGGGAGTTATGCTACGCTCTGCTGCACCCACAACACCAGCCTCAGCGGTCTGCCCTGCAGCGGCGGTTCACTCTGACCGCAATCCACGGGTGGCGTAGTCGGACATTTAAACATCAAAACCACATAAATAGTTCCGCCACTGGTTTGACCACCCTGTGCCATGGAAGCGGTCGCCGCCACGAAGACTACAACCACCAGCATCCACCAAAAAGGGTCCGGGTGTCCCAAGGCCCAGGGGGTGCGTCAGAACATTTTCATCACCTTTCACAATCACCAATGGGACAAGGCAGGGATGTCCTCTGTCCCCTCTCTTATACATCCTAGTGACAGAGCACCTGCTCTCATCAATTCGCCATAACCCCAATATTAGGTGGATTGAGGTGGGAGGCACCGAGTACAAGTGCTCTCTATTTGCTGATGATGTCCTAGTATATATCACATATATCCATCCATGCTGTTATGGCTGAAATAGATCACTTTGTTACATGGTCAAATTTTAAAATCAATGCAGCGAAGTCTGAGGCCCTCGATGTCTCCCCCCCCAAATCCATACAGGATTCCATCCAGTCCAACTTTCCCTTTGCCTGGACCTCACAGGGTATCAAATACTTAGGAATTCCTATTCATAGAGACCTTTCCCATCTATGTTATCTTAATTTTGGGCCCTTTATTGAACAACTCCATACAGACCATGGTTGGCAAGTTAGAACTGTAAGATTCACTACGTGATCCACTGGTGTTTTGTGGAAAAGCACATGTACACTGTGTTCCAAATTATTATGCAAAAAGTGTTTAGGAGTGATAAGGGAAGAATTTGTTTGTTTGTCAGTTAAACTCATTGATGGTGATGTGTGTCAGGGCTCTTTATATCACTGTAAGCAATTGCAGACACCTGTGCTAATTAGTTTGGCAGGTGTGTCCAATGAAAGGCAAGACTACTTAAGAAGGCTGTCTCACATTATTAAGCAGCCTACATTTTCTGCCAAAATGGGAAAGAAAAAGGATGTGTCGGCTGCTGAGAAGCAACAAATTGTGGAGTGTTTAGGTCAAGGCATGACTACAATCAACATTGTGCGATGATCAGGATGAAGTGTCTTGGCAATCAAGAAGTATGTAGCTGATTCACAGTACACACGTGTGCGTGCTGATAAGGGCAAATTGAGGACTCTTTCCTACAGGCAATTACGTCAGGTTAAAAGAGCAGCGGCAAAAAAGCCTTGTCATAGCAGCAGACAAGTTTTTGAAGCTGCTGGTGCCTCCAACGTCCCCTGAACAACAAGATGCAGGGTCCTTCAGAGGTTTGCAGCTGTGCATACGCCATCCTGTCGACCTCCTCTATCCACTTCACACAAGCAGAAATGGCTCCAGTGGGCCAAACATTACATGAAGACTGATTTCAAAACTGTTTTGTTCACGGATGAGTGCCGTGCAGCGCTCGATGGTCCAGATGGATGGAGTGGAGGATGGCTGGTTGATGGACACCCCACGCAAGCACGGCTACAGCGCCAACAAGGAGGAGGTGGAGTAATGTTTTGGGCTGGAATCATGGAGAGAGAGATTGTTGGCCCCTTTAGGATCCCTGAAGGGGTAAAGATGAACTCCATAATGTATGTGGAGTTTCTCAAACAGCACTTCCTGCCATGGTTCAAGAAGAAGAACCGTGTATTCCACAACATTTTTCTGCATGATAATGCACCATCTCATGCTGCACATAAAACATCTGTATCTCTGGCTGATATGGGCATAACAGGGGACAAACTTATGGTGTGACCCCCATGCTTCCCTGACCTCTACCCCATTCAGAACCTCTGGAGCATCATCAAAAGGAGTATCTATGATGGCGGGAGGCAGTTCACATCTAAGCAACAGCTCTGGGAGGGTATTCTGTCCTCATGCAAAACAATTGAAGCAGAAACCATCCAAAACCTGACAAATTCAATGGACGAGAGAGTTCAGAAGCTCCTTTCGAACAAGAGGTCCTATGTGAAAATGTAACATCACCTAGAATAAAGTTTTGAGTTGAAAACTGTTTGATTTCAGTTTCTAATAACCTGCTAATGCTTATAATTTCAAAAATGACCATTTTTTTGGTTTTTATTAAAATGAAAAGGTTGATTGAAAAGTTTGGGGGATCTAAGAGTGTGGCAACCCAGTAGTCATGATTACTTCGTATTCTGACAATATGAGGGTCATATTGCAGGTAGTGCAGCAAGAAGGCACAAATGTATCTTGCGCATCTCGGAGCCCCAAAATTATTTTCCGGGCTAGATGCAGCTAAAAATTATTATTAATTTTAAATCTGGTGGAGCTTAGTATAGATGGCCTAATAGAATCAGTGCTGCACACTGCTACAAAGCCCAAATTATTTTCCAGCCAAGATACAGATAAACATGATTAGTAATTTGAAAGCTTAAAACGGTTGGTAGGGTGATTTTAACCAATCATCCATCTTTTACTCTCCCCAGGATGACACGGGTAGAAAAGTCGTTTCGGATCCACGATTTGTTCATCTTTATCAACGCGAGTCTGTCTACATTATCAGTGGAGAGCCGCGTGCGCTTATCTGTCAGCACACCACCAGCAGCGCTGAACACACGTTCAGACAGAACGCTGGCTGCGGGGCATGACAAGATCTCCAAGGCGTAAGTGGCTAGCTCCGGCCATTTATCCAGATTGGAAGCCCAAAAAGAGCAAGGGTCCTCTGTCCTCTCCCCCCAACCTCGCACAACAGAAATGTGATCAAGGTCTCCCTCATCTGATGAGTCTTCCATCAGTTCATCCTCCACTTCTTCCTGGGCTCCTGCACCTTCCTCACTAGTTTGGCTGCTACCATGTGCCCTGGTAAAACCATCTCCCCCACCCTCACATGCCTGCCGCCTTGGTGCTGCCGACCGTCTGGACCTTGCAGATGTTAGCCCTTCCGCATACAACTCCTCCTCCTCTACTTCCTCCACCTCCTCTTGTGCCACCACCTGACTCCGAATTCTGTTTAACATGTGCTCCAGCATGTAAATCACCGGAATAGTCATGCTGATAATGGCATCGTCAGCACTAAACATCTTCGTCGCCATTTCAAAACTGTGCAGAAGGGTGCATAGGTCCCTGATCTGAGACCACTCCTCCAGCGTGATTTGCCCCACGTCTGGATCTCGTTGGCCCAGGCTATACGTCAGAACGTATTGCACCAGGGCTTGTCGGTGCTGCCACAGTCGCTGCAACATGTGCAGAGTTGAATTCCACCGGGTAGGCACATCGCATTTTAGCTGGTGAACTGGCAGGCCCAACGACTTCTGTAGAGATGCAAGTCGCTGAGCTGCGGGATGCGAACGGCGGAAGTGAGCACACAGCGACCGTGCCCTCTGCAGGCGGCCATTTAGTCTGGGATAGTGGGCTAAAAATTGCTGGACAACCAGGTTCAACACGTGAGCCATACAAGGCACGTGTGTGACATTGACCCGGTGAAGGGCCGCACCCAGGTTTGCAGCATTGTCGCACACGGCCTTCCCTGGTTTCAGGTCCAGTGGAGACAACCATTCATGAAATTGGTTCTCCAGAGCCGACCACAACTCCTCAGCTGTGTGACTCACATTTCCCAGACATTTCAAAGTAAAAACCACCTAAGGACGTTGAGCCCTACTGCCACCATAGTAAGGAGGTGTGCAGGATCCCTTCTGCGCAGATAGAAAGCTTGTGGCATGACCAGACAGGCTTTGGGTGCAGGTGGAAGACCGAGAGGAGGTTGAGGAGGCAGAAGCAGTGGAGGAACTTTGACATAAAGAGGATTGACGCACAACTCGTGGGGACGGCAAGACTTGGACAGCAGCCCCTTGTCCTGCTGTCACCATAGTTACCCAGTGCCCAGTCAGCGACATGTAACGCCCCTGTCCATGCCTACTCGTCCAAGTGTCTGTGGTGAAATGCACCCTGTCACACACAGAGTTTCTCAAAGAAGCGGTGATGTTGTGTGCGACATGCTGGTGGAGCGCAGGCACACCTTTCTTTGAGAAGTAGTGCCGACTGGGCATCTGGTACTGGGGCACTGCGACGGACATAAGGTCTCGAAAATCCTCTGTGTCCACCAGGCGGAAAGGCAGCATTTCTGTAGCCAAGAGCTTGCAGATGGTGAAATTCAACCTCTTAGCTTTCTCATGGCTAGGAGGAAATGGTCTTTTACTTGTCCACATCTGAGGGACCGAGGGCTGGCTATTGTGCTTAGACGGGGTTGATAAGGGTGTCCCCGGCAAACTGCCGGTCTGTGAGGAAGATGCAGGCGGACATGTTAGGTTGCCTTGATCCAAAGGTGGTGCTATCGATGTCGGACAGCGCTCAACACCAGCTGGTGTTCCCACCTCCAAAGAAAATGATGACCTGCCAATCACACTGGCTGTTGCGGGTAAAGAGGTGGCAGGTCTGCGCCCCAAAACAGGTGTGACTGCTGTCCCCCCAGTCACAGAGGATGAAGAGGCCGCGGATGCACAAGATATGGCAGACGGTGGTTGGCCCGGCCGGCTAGGCCGCATTGTAGCACACGGAGCTTCCCACTGCAACTTATGCTTCATGTCCATGTGACGGTTCATGCATGAAGTACTCAAACTATGTATTTTTTGGCCTCTACTTGGCTTTTGCTGACAAATGTTACAGATATCACGAGTTGGGTCATCTTTATCGATCTGAAAAAATGCCCAGGCTATGCAAGGCTTAGCACCCATGCGACCTGAATAGCCACCACGACTTGTGGTGAGAGGCAGAGTTGTGTTTGAGGATGCAGTTGTTGACGTGCTTCCAATACTACGTCTCTGTTCAGGAAGGCGCAACCTGACCTCGTCGTCACTAGCATCTTCCTCCACCTCCTCTGCTGACCTCATCTCTTGGCTGACTGTGGGTTGACAGTAAGTGGGATCTCCAACCTCATCATCATCACCCTGTGCGTATTTGTGATGTTGAAGTTGATGTGGAGGAGAGCCCACTTGAAGGAGCACTTGATATCCGTTGAAGCACCTGCTGTTTTTGTGCCTCATCTGGAATTTGTAGCGATTGGCGTGGCCGTAAGAAAGGGATCTTATCACATTGTCCGCTAAAAGAAGTAGACATTTTAGTTTGGCTGGAAGATGGTCTTTCTTCTGCACCTACCCCACGGACACAACCTTTTTTCCCCTTCCCAACACGCCTATTCCCCTTTCCACCAGCAGCAGGCCTTTTTCCACTCATTTTGGTGGTTAACTAATTAACAACTCTGGAGTTGTTTGCACAAAAAAACAATGGATGGGAACCGAGCAGAGCTGAGTGGCCAAACTGTGGTATTAGGCCAAAACTATTGGCTGGGTTAGATGCAGAAAAAAATTATATTCAATTTGCAACCTGATGGAGGTCAGTATAGATGGACTAATAGAATGATGCTATGCCCAAAATATTTTACTTCACTAGGTGCAGTAAAAAAATTGGTATTCTATACACAGGTGGTATATCTTGCAACACAGGCTACTCCACTGACTAACACACTCTGCAATAGGCCAAAAAGGATTAGCTTTGCTAGATTCAGCCAAATGCTGTGAAAAAAACTTGCACAGCACTGGCACAGACCTGCCTGGCAAAAACTGATAGGAACTGATGTAACCTAGTCCTGAAAAGGACTGCAATTGCAATTAGTCTTTACTCCCACAATCTATCTATTTAAGAGCACAGACCTGCCTGATAAAAGTCGTAGGAAATGCTGTAACCTAGTCCTTAAAAGGACTGCAATCACAACTATTCCCTACTCCCAAGCTATCTGTAGATTTGTGCGAAAATTGGCTTGAAATTAACAAGGTATAGCGCACACAGCAACAGCGGTGCCGTCTAACACGCAGCTGCAGCAGTGAGAAAATGGTGGCGACGGGGAAAATGGCTTGGTCTTATAGGGCAAGGACATGTGACACTGCCAATGACACATGCCCTTGCTTGTGTGAAAAAAAGCACTTCGCTCCGTGTGTGCGCTGCTGATAGGCTGACAGATTGCACCTCCCCACTGTAAATGCGGGAAAGAGAAAAAAAAAAATGGAGATCTTCATTATTCCTGCAGAGATTCATCCCCTGCCCCTCCCCCCGCCCCGCTGTACACTCAAACTGCGTATTAACATTAATTTTCATCATTACTGAGAAAAAATCCAGTTATGATTTTGGTGCACGAACAGTTATCGAACATAACCTCGAACAGCCGAATTTTTCTCAAATCGTTAGTGTTCGCCGAACGGCTCGAACACCGCCCAAAACAGCTCAAATTTGAGATTGGCGAACAGTTCGAGTAGAACAACGCTCATCTCTAGTGCAGAAGAGGGCAGTTGTTGAGTACAAGCATCAACTTCGGTATTCAGTTCAGACTCCACACATAAGACCTCAGGAGTGGACATGGATGTCAGACATATGTACCATCCTCCAAAACTTTGAGGGCTCCACAAAGATGGTGAGCGGCGATGACGCCATAACTAGCGTCACCATCCCGCTTCTCTGTCTTCGGAAACGCTGTCTGCTCACAATCAAAGAGGATGCATTGCAGGCAGAGCACGATGAGATGGAGTAAGGAAACATAAAGGGTGATTACACACAGCCAAGCCTCATCTCATCCAAACGTGGATTGGGTGACAATGAGGAAGAGGAGGAGGAGGAAAGACAGGAGCTAGTTTCATGCAGTATAGATGGTACTACCTGCACAGCAATCATACCGTCTGTTCAGCGTTTATGGCCAGAGGACAGAGAGGAGGAGGAAGAGGAGGAGGAGGAGGAGAGCATGGTCAGTCACCCTCTTGGTGAGGACACGGAAGTCTTGCCTGTTAGTAGTCTGGCACGCAGGCTGAGTTTATGTTATGCTGCCTTTCCCATGACCCTCACGTTCTCAAAATTTTGGGTGACAGTCATTACTGGTTGATGACACTTCTAGACCCAAGCTACAAGGCGAACTTTATATCTCTTATTCCTGAGGCGGACAGGTCTACAAAAATGGGGCAGTACCAGAAGGCCCTTGTTGCGGAACTATTAAAAAAATGACCATCTGAAAACCCTGGCGACAGAGGGCACACTTCGTTGTACAACCAAGGAGTACAGGCGAGAGAGACACAACTTCAATCCAGCAGAGGAAGGGGAACACTGTCAAAGTTCTGGGAGAGTTTTCTCAGACCCTCACATCGCACAGGTCCTGAGGCGAGGGGTACTCTCACAAGGAGTGAAAAGTTTGGGAAGATGCTGAGGGAGTACCTTGCCGACCGTACCAATGTCCTCCGTGATTCCGCTGTGCCTTATAATTATTGGGTATCCAAGCAGGATACATGAAATGAACTGGCTCTCTATGCCTTGGAGGTCCTGGCCTGCCCTGCCGCCAGCTTTTTATCAGAGCGGGTTTTTAGTGCCGCTGGTGGAATTATAACTGATAAGCGCATCCGCCTGTCAACTGAAAATGCTGACAGGCTGACTCTTATTAAAATGAACAAGGGCTGGATTGGGCCAGACTTCTCAACACCACTGAATGATAGCAGCATAACAAACTCAAATCCAGTGTCTTTTCTTGGGAGGAGTATTCTCATGCACCTTTTCACACCCACACATGGGTATACGCTTCCTGATTTTGGCTATTTGGTCTTGTCCTCCTCCTACTCCACCACCATATCACCAGGGTGACCGTGGTCCGTGATGCCACACACACAATTTTTTTAAAGGGTGTTTATGATGCCCGTAAAAATGTTTTTTTATACAGTATGTTCATGTAAACCCCCCCAGGGGTAAATGTTTGTCAGCCCATACACTTAGTGCATGGGCATTACAAATATAGGAGGCCCGCTCCTTTTTAATGGGGACATTTTTTTTTTTATGAGGCCCTCCTCCACGTCTCTTCCAAGGGGCATTGAAGTGCCTCCAAATTTTTGGCAGCCCTTGCATTCATTGCATAGGCCAACACTAAGAGAGAATCTCTCCTTTCTAATGGGAATTTGTCATTACTGTGGTCCTGCTCTATGTGTCTTTAATTTCTTAGTGGGGTTTTTCCTAAATTTGGTCAGCCGTTGGACTCACTGCATACCCTATAACTGTATAGCAGACCCTCTCCTTTCTAATGGGAACATGTCGTACTCGTTACTGTGGCCCTGCTCTGTGTGTCTTTCAGAGTCCCTCCATCAATGAAACAGGATGTCTCTGATGATGTGTCACACACCACATTGCCAGATAAGGTTGTAAAATGTTAAAATGACATTTCCCGGTGAATGCATTTTCCTTAAAAAAAATAATGTAAAAAAAAAAAAAAACAGTAGGATCTTTCTTTAGTATAAAAGCAGATTCGCCAATGTAACCTCAATGTAATCACATTGTTCAGCTCCTGCACCTCCTCCTCCATCTCCTAAATGACCATATCAGTCACAAACTGAAAGCACTGTAGCTCTGCCTTGGCCAAGCGTCAACAGGCTGTGCTGAAGATAACATGCTTAATGCTTAGGTGACAAACTGCCCAGCGCTGCAGAGTTGTTGAAAGCTGTAACACAGCAGCCTGATCTGTGGCTCTCACCGCTGAACATCCAGCCAGTCTTGGTCATGTGTGACAATGAGCGGAACCTGGTGACGGAGAAATGACAGCCGGAGTAGATACGGTTTCCCTCTATGCCAGTCCTTTCACGGAGCTCAAGAATATGGCTGTGGTGAAATACAACTTCTACTGAAAAGCTGTTTCAGATTGAAAAACATTGGGCCCACCAGAGGATTTGATTCTGAGAGCTCACCTTTCTCCCCCGCTCAAGAGCCCCATAACAGCTGCAATGTTAGCGCCATCATGAACTCTCCTGATGTAGAAGCCAGGGCACACCAGAAGATTCTCTGGTGGGACCGTCCAACCCTGCCGAGAAGCAGTCCTGGCTAAGAAAAGTGTGTGGGAAGGTTCCCAGACACTCTATGGCTGCTTTTTTACTGAGGTGGAAACCCACGCAAACACGGGGAGAACATACAAAGTCCTTGCAGATGTTGTCCTTGCTGGGATTTTAACCCAGGATCCCAGCACTGCAAGGCTTCAGTGCTAACCACTGATCCAATGTGCTGCTATTCACCCTCTGATTTCTAACAAGCTGTTGAAACTTGCACCTACTGCCGCTCTATCTTCAGCTCCTTTGTGAGAAACTAATGTATTTGGGCAGCCAGTCTACCAAATAAAATTCCTAAGAAGAAAATTGGGGAAGGCTTCGCTACTGGTACTGGGGGCAGTGCTAATACCATGATGTTGTACCATAGTTTGCTGGAAATATTCCAGGCTGATAGGAGGCAAGCAGATTCCCACAGAAAAGTACCAGCAGTAATGTTCAGGGACCCGCTCTAGTAGAAGGCGGAGACAAAAATGGGAGAAATAGTGGCGGCTGGGGACCGAGTATGTACACGAGGCATGAGGTTGTGAAAAGCTTCCGCCTTCACAAGCCTAAAAGGCCACAATTCAAGTGAAAGCCGCTTTAGAGGACTTCCTGGGAGAAATCACAGCTGGAGTAGATATGGTTTCCTAAGTCCTTTCACCAAGAATATGGCTGTGGTGAAATACAACTCAGCAAAAAAAGCAGTGGACTGGCTCCATACCATCCCTGGCCACATTCACTTGACCACGTATTTGTGGGTAGGCGGTCCTTCCCAGTAAATTCACTGGGGAGGGCACAGGTAATGTTGTGGAACCCATGCTTGTGGAAGGCGGAGACGATCCCGGGAGAAATAGTGGCGGCTGGGGACAGAGCATTGACACCCAGCCGCCGCCGTCATGAGGCTGTGAAAAGCTTCCACCTCCACGAGGCTAAAAGGCAACATTTCAAGTGCAAGCAGGTGCCCAGAAATCTGGCAGTTTAGTATTGCAGCCTGTGGGTGGGTGGGTGGCTGGCTGCATACTTGCGCTTGCATTCCATGTAACAGAAAACTAAGCAGATGGTGGCCTCTATCATCATTATGGCCTCATCTCGACACTATGAACTCTTCTGAAGGAGAAGCCAGGGTCCACCAGATGAGTCTCCGGTTTTCTGGTGGGTCCGTCCAACCCTGCCGAGAAGCAGTCCTTGCTAAGAAAAGTGTGGGGGAAGGTTCCCGGACACTCTATGGCTGTTTTTCTAATTTGGATAGGACATGCTTATGCATGTTATTTCTCAAACCGGATTGCAGATCAGGATATTGCCCAACTCTGTAGTCATGAAATTAAATGCGCAAAGAAAGATGTTTGTGTGTCAAAGCACCACCGAGAAGTGCGAGTTGATATTGGATGGGCTGCCATTGCTTCTGCAAAAGCTGCTTTAGAGGACTTCCTGGGAGAAATGACACCTAGAGTAGATACGGTTTCCCTCTCATACAACTCAGCAAGAAAAGCTGTGGACTGACTCCGTACCTTTCCTGGCCACATTCACCTGTCCACGTGTTGGTGGTTAGGCGGTCCTTCCCAGTAAGTGCACGGGTAATGTTGTGGGACCCATGCTTGTGGAAGGCGGAGGCGATACCGGGAAATATAGTGGCGGCTGGGGATAGAGTTTGGACATCCGGCCGCCGGCATGAGGTTATGAAAAGCTTCCGCCTCCACGAGCCTAAAAGGCCACATTTCAAGTGCGAGCAGCTGTCAAAAATTTGGCAGTATAGTATTGCAGCCTGTGGGTTGGTGGGTGGCTGGCTGCATACTTGCGCTTACATTCCAAGGAATGGGGTAGGGACAACTGAACTCTGCACTGGGACAAGGACATGGACGGTGATTGTTTCAAGTCTGCAACAACAGGTGCATGGCAGGAGTCATCTTTGCAGGCGCCAAGGATCACTTATGATGGGCACACTTTTAGGCAGTGACCTGGGAGTCAGAGATGCTTCCAGAGGTCTTCCCCATGCTGTTCCCATGTCTTTTCAGCACTGTATGCATGTGTCTGATGATGTGTGACACACCACATGGCCAGATAAGGTTGTAAAATGTTAAAATGACGACATTTCCTGGTGAATGCATTTGTCTTGGTTGATAGCAATGCAAAAGTGCAAAACCGCATAAAAAACGCTACATGTGAACATAGCCCAAGGTGTGCAGGAGTATTTTTGTTTTTGGTTATTTATTTTGCCTTATATGCAAGTCATTACCCTGGAAAGGATATTCCTTAACATATTTCCCAGGAAAATTCATTTTGGTTTTGTTTTTGTATGTTTTTATTGTGAGTCCGTAAAAGTGGCGTAATATTCTGACAACGTTGCTGACAGCAGTGATTTGGGAGTCAGATGCTTCCAGGGGTCTTCCCCATGCTGTTCCCATGTCATTTGAGCACTGTTCCCATCGATTTGGGCAGTTTTTTGGCCCTCTGCAGACTGCCGAGGGGGGCCGTCTGAAAAATGCTCGAGTTTCCCATAGACTTACATTGGGCTCGTTGCTCGAGTCGAGCACCCGAGTATTTCAATGTGCTCGACCCGAGCAAAGAGTACCCGAGCATTTTAGTGCTCGCTCATCACTAGTCATGTATCATATTTCTAGTTTCAATATCAAACTATATTATAATATACACTGCTCAAAAAAATAAAGGGAACACTCAAATAACACATCCTAGATCTGAATGAATGAAATATTCTCATTGAATACTTTGTTCTGTACAAAGTTGAATGTGGTGACAACAAAATCACACAAAAATCATCAATGGAAATCAAATTATTAACCAATGGAGGCCTTGATTTGGAGTCACCCCCAAAATTAAAGTGGAAAAACACACTAAAGGCTGATTTGGTCAATATTTGGTCAGTATATTCTCTCAGGAGTGGGAGCCCAAACCAGTAGTGGGTGATAAATGCAGAATTGGTGACTTGTTTCTATTATACCTTTTCTCTGATTGTTCCTCATCTGGTTTTGGCTCCCACTCCTGAGAAAAAATACTGACCAAATACTGACTAAATACTGATAGTGGGGTTGTGGCCTTAGTAAAAAAATCTGATTAGAAAGCATGGTCTACTTGTACAAGTCACCTGTGATTCTCATGGTCTTTTTTCCCTGCACAAGTGCATGAAGACACACAAGAAAGTGATTGGATTTATAAAACTGACCTGCTACAAATGAAAGCAATAAAAGAAAAGACCTAGACTTTTGCCATAAAATATTAAAACGCTTGTTTATATTGAAAGGGAAGCAAAACCAAAGATTGTCCGTCTTTCCTTCTTTGTTTCCGATTTCTTTGGTCAAAATTTGTTGCTACTGCAGGAAGTACAACAGAAAATAACAGTTCATTAAGAAGTTTGACAAGAAGTCAAGAACTTAAACTAAACAGAAATTCAAATATATCCCTAAAAGAGATATCACTGACCTGCTCGCTCCAAAAAGAAAACATTTCTCTTGTGTGAAAAAGCCATTATATTGTATGTTTGTTTACATTAAAATAAAATAGGGATATTAATCTCACGTGTACGTTTTAAACTTGGCAAAAAAAAAAAAAAGTATGCATTTTTCTTAGAAATATATCTATATTAGGAACAGGTGTTACAGCGCTGATGTGTATTGGTTTCGGTTTAATTGTAAAGTTTATTTAAAGAAATCTGCCTCTATGGCAATATAAAATCATAATTGTTCATTCTCAAATGGGATAATCCAGCATAACTGGGTTTCTCTAGGTGTAAAATCTGAAAAAGACTGTTCATTCGAAAAATAAAAAGATTTTACTTGTTACAAATATTAACTAGAAAATTCAATTTTAACCCCTTTACAGCCCAGGGTGTACTAACACGTACCTGCGCCCTGGACTTTAAGAGCCAGGTATGTATTAGTACGCCCTGTTGATTTCGCCCACACACAGGCTGTGCGGGTGCTATCGCCGCCGGGTGTCAGCTGATTGTCACAGCTGACACCCGGTGCTATGTGCGGGGAGTGGTCCCTCACTGCTCTCGGCACATTAACCCTGGCAACGCTGCGATCGAAGTCGATCACCGCATTGCGGAGGTAAGCGCTGCATACTCACCTCTTCCACGCCAACCTGCGCTCTGAGGCCGGGTTACGTGGTTGTCATGATGACACGGATGACATCATGACAACATCTGGGTCACCAGACAGCAGGAAGATACTTTGATCATGCGCAGTGCATGACCAAAGTATCTTCTGCATCTGCAGCGCTGACCGCCTGTATAGCACAGGGATGGTGCACCATCCCTATACTATACAGGCGAACAGAGTAAAAAAAACTGAAAGTCCCATAGTGGGACAAAGTATAAAAGTAAAAAAAAAAAAAGTGTTAAAAAATGAAAAGAAAAAAAAAAAAAAAAAAAAAAAATCAAAAAATATAATCCACCAAAAATAAAAATATAATGCACCGATCAATAAATATTATGAAAAAAAAAAAAAAAAAAAAAAAAAAAAAAAAAAAAAAAAAAAAAAAAAAAAAATCGCAAAACAATTAAAGTACACATATTTGGTATCGCCACGTCTGGAACGACCTGACCTATAAAACTGTCCCACTAGTTAACCCCTTTAGTGAACACGGTAATAAATAAAAATAAAAAACGAAGCACAAAACGATGCTTTATCATAGAGCCAAACAAAAAATTAAATAAAACACGATCAAAAAGAAGAATAAAAATAAAAATGATAACATAGTAACATATTCTTCCTTCAACCTTAAAAACTAAGTCCATCTAGTTCAAGCCATAGCCTAACATATTGATCCAGAGGAAGGCAAAAAAAAAACCATGTGGCAAACACTAAGCTCCACATTGGGGAAAAAAATTCCTTCCCGACTCCATACAACAATCAGACTAGCTCCCTGGATCAATGCCCTATCAAGGTATTTAGTATATATAACCTGTAATATTATACTTTTCAAGACAGATGGAGGAACTGTGGACGCCGTCTGGCCTGCGATCCGGCAGTGTTCATCTTTTTAGGCGTAGATAAAAGCGTGGTCAGTTTTGTGAACCTCTGAAAAGAAGAACAACGCTGAACAGTGGCCAGACGGAGTCCAGAGTAACTCTGCTGCCTCATCTCATTATAGTGAATGTATCCCTCAGGGGTTTCATCTGAATCACGTCATTTGGAGATTTAGATGGAAACCCCAAATTAAGTGCTCCGTGTAGAGCACAGAATAAATGTGATCTAAAATGTCCCCAATAAAAGCTACACATCAAAGCCCCCACACAGGTCTCTCATGTGTTAATGGGAATATAGGGGGCTTCCACATTACTGGTAGTACAAAGACTCTGGAAAAGAAAAATGGCTCCTCGCCCCCAAAAGAGATTCAGCAAATTCTGCGCTCCCAAATCCAAATCCCCCCGCCCTTATGAGCACCGCAGTGTGCCTAAACCACATTTAGAGTCCACATGTTTGGCAGGGGTAGAATTTCCAAAATGGGGTCACTTGAGGGGGGATTCTGCTCTAACACTTAGGGGCTTTGTATATGGAGTCCACAAAATATTCTAGGATAATCTTCGCTCCATGAGGTAAATATCACTCCGTCCCTCCCGAGTGTCGCCGTGTGGCCAAGCAGTACTGTACAGCCACATATGAGGTATTGACACATTCAGCAGAAATGATGGGACAAATTTTGGTGCCATTTTTATCCATTATCCCAGTGTGAAAATGTAAAATCTGGGGCTAAAACTAAATTTTTGCGGTAAAAATGTAATTATTTTTTCCTCCTTGCCCAATGGTATAAAATTCTGTGACACACCTGTGGTGTCAATATGATCACTGCACCCCTAGATGAATTCATTGAGAGGTGTAGTTTGTAAAATGGGGTCACTTATGGGGGGGGATATCTGCTGTTCTGGCACCTCAGGGGCTCTCCCAGTGGGTCATGTCATGGTGCTCCTTCATTTCTGACCTTTGCACTGTGCCTCAAAAGTAGTTCCCAATTACATGTAGGGTGTTGGAATACGCAGGAGAAATTGCACAACAAAATGAGAGGCCCATTTTCTCCTGTTACCCATGTGAAGAAAAAAAAATAAAAAATTTGGCCTAAAAGAAAATGTGATTTTTTATTTTTTATTTTCACGGCTTTACGTTATAAACTTCTGTGAAGCACCTGGGGGTTCAAAGTGCTCACCATACATCTAGATAAGTTCATTGAGGGGTGTAGTTTCCAAAATGGGGTCACTTACGGGGGGTTTCTGCTGTTGAGCCCCTGATGTGCCAATCTAAAAGCGTTCGCTGATTATTCCAGCAAATTTTGAATTCAAGAAGTCAAATAGCGCTCTTCCCTTCCGAGCCCTGCCGTGTGCCCAAACAGTGTTTTTCCACCACATATTGGGTATCAGCATGCTCAGGAGAAATTGCACAATAAATTTTGGGGTCCATTTTTATCTATTACCCTTGCGAAAATAAAAAAATGAGTCTAAATTTAATTTGTGAAAAAAGTTAAATATTATTTTTTTTCTCATTGTGTCAGTTCCTGTGAAGCACCTGAAGGGTTAATAAACTTCTTGAATGTGGTTTTGAGCACCTTGAGGGGTTCAGTTTTTGGAATGGTGTCACTTTTGTCACTTCCTAACAATTTTTTTCCCCAAAATTGAGCTGATCTAAAAAGAAGCACGTGGGAAATGTTATTTATTAACTATTTTGTGTGACATATCTGATTTCAGGGCATAACAATTCAAAGTTTGAAAATTGCAAAATGTTCTAAATTTTTGCCAAATTTTGATTTTTTTTTTTTTTTTTTTTTAATAAATAAACCAAAGTCATATCAAATAAGTTTTACCACTATCGTGAAGTCCAATATGTCACAAAAAAAAGCAAACAATCTCGGAATCAGGGGGATCCGTTGAAGAGTTCCAGAGTAATTACCTCTTAAAGTGACAATGGTCAGAATTGAAAAAATTGGGCTGGTCATTAACCTACAAAGTGGCTCTGTCCTTAAGGGGTTAATATCAAGTGTATTTTTTAAACTTTGTAAAGAAATAAAAAAAAAAAAAAAGGTACACACATTTTTCTTGAAATATATCTAGATTGGGAATAGGTGCTACAGTGCTGATATATATTGGTAAGTGTAAACTGTTCATTCAAAAACAGAATTATTTTCTAGTTAATATTTATAACAAGTAAAATCTAACACTAAAAATAGTTCCTCAGAGCCGATAAGGGGCTGAAGTCGCACAGCTAGTGTCTGATAGCATGTATGTTTGAAACATGCATCAAAATCTGCACAGGTGACAGTTGAACCTGCTGGTGCCCAGTGGCTTCTCAGGAGATAACAGGTCCCTCTATATTAGAGATGAGCGGGGCTGGTGCCATTCCAGTAGGAGAGGACTTCTGATGGGTTTGTGCTTATAGACTTACAATGCAGAAACATAGGACTATGAATGGTATCTTTATTGCACTGCCCTCATATTACTCTTTATGACACTTATTATATATATGTAATATGCCTCCTGCTGGAGAGATCGCCATTCTCCTATTGTTGTATCTATCTTCCTGAATTTTACAATTTTAATTAATAAAATTTTAGATATTGTCTATTTCATGGGCTTAAGACCATTATCTCTCCCTCTCTCTCTCCTCTGTCACTTGACTTTATATTGATCCATTTCTTTTGGGGTTATGTTCGTGATCACCCTCTAATTGTGTCTTTATACCGTGCAAACACCAATGCATAGTTCTATATACACACACACGTAGGTCAATTCATTAAAGCATTTAGGTTATTATTCTGCCATAAAACACTTTGAAAAGTTAGAAATGTTTTATACGATGTGAGGATTTAGGAAAACAAAATTGTGACTCTTGGCTTTTTTGCCACAATTATCACACAGATTTGGGTGGTGACCCCTGCTTGCCCAAGTCACAAATTCATGATGAGTGGTTGGGTTTCCTACAGGGACTGGGGTAAGATTTGTGGCAGGGCGCACACGGAGGCTCGGGTAACTTCATGCCTCGCCTGATTCTTTGGGACATGCATCTCCTAATGAATACAGCGCCTCGCACTCCTCTATCTCCCATCATCTAGACCGGTGTGCTGGTTTGATGAATCAGAGCCTTAGTGTGTATCTCGATAAGTGTATAGTACGTTGTACACACATGATGTAAGATGTTACAGTCAGTATATAGTTTATGGCACTCGCCTTACCATGATGTCACAGTATATTATAATAATGCAGACAGTGCAGTGCTATATGTACAATACATGAACTGTCAAATTACTTTAATTAAAATCACATTTAGAACAGTTTATTTTTAGTCAAGTAAGTTTTTGCATGGTTTTATCCAATATTCTAACTGGCATGTAGAAGTGCAGCCATAAGTGAGACTGATCAGCTTCACTATGTACTGTGAGGGGTTCAAGCTAATGTCCACTTAATAAAGAATATCAAAAGAATTGTGTCAGAAGAACCTTTGGCTGCTGTTATTCTTTACTGGTCCCGATACCTGTGGACAAACGTCTCCACCCTGTATTGTTATGTGCCTTCATGCTAAATGGTCAGGCTACATCTATTGTCATCCTAAGAAGGACTAATAGTAGAAAAGCTGTAAAACACTTCCGGTGCCATTTCTAATAATCTTCTGTATACACTGGACATTCATAGCTTCAACCATCTATCTGAATAGGCTTTTCTCACGCTCTGTATTGTGTAGCAAATGCTACTACCCCATCGGGGACAGGCGTCGCCTTTTACACTGTAATACAGGAATTATTTCACTTTTGTGCTCATTTCCATTAAGTTAATATAGTGTCTTATATCTACTCCACTTCAGGCATCTAAATAGATTGAGTTGTAAAACATTGGCTCTTAGAAAAACTTCTAGCCTAAAAAAGCAACTTTTTTTGTTAATTACAATCTACCATTACATAATATATTATATATTTGCAATGTAAATATATTGTTGTCTAACTACTTTACTTACAATTATGCATTATAATAAAGCATTGACTGCACAAAATGAAGCTAGTGCTATATTTTGATCAGATTTTGCATATGTGAATATCTGAAGAAACTGCTGCAAATACTGATGTGTTGGCAGGAAAAAAATTCAGCATAAAGCTATATTCACACTTGTTTTTGCTCTGTTTTTTTTTTCTGCAGGCAAAACCTGCTCTCTTGGCAGTAAATCGGCTTCAAAAAGCAGGTTTTACCACCTGTACTGTTTGTATCTTGTATATACTGTCTGTATTAGGTTTGTTTCACTCCTTTAAAAAATTTTAAATTCCGATAAAAAAATATTGAAACATTTTGAAAGGCAGGTTTTGCTGTGGATTATATGTGTCAATTATCTACAGTTCATGTTTGAAAAAAGATCGATTTATTCCCCCCAAAAATTGAGCATAAGCACAGGGTTGCTTTTTTTGCAGTGTTGTTCGACTTTCTCATTGCTTTCTATGAAAAAATGCTTCAAAAAACACTGAAAGAATTGACAACACTGTATGGCTGAGAAGTGGAACCCAGGAAAATGTTTTAACGATTTTTGGGAGTGTTATAGAACATAAAAAAGGACCTCAAAGCACATAATACTTGATGGATCCAAATATATTCAATTTTTTCGGCCCCAACTAAAAAAGCTGCAGCTATATATTTGACAATGGACTGCACAGCCCTAATCCCTGTTTATAGACTGTATTCTGTCACACTCCCTGCTCCTGTGACTCTCTCCGTCTCTACACTAAATGCACAATATATGTGATACAAACAGTAAAGCAAAGGATTAGCCCTGACGAGGGCTGTTCATATGATGGTTCAGCTTCAGCACCAGTGTGAACAATACAGGACTCTTGTACAGGTGTGTGCACAGTACAACGATTCACTCTATGATGCCGTTGCACAGCTCTGTGACAGTTCATATTAGAGGCAGAGTGCCGAGCCTGGCGCCGCCTGCTCTTCTATAATCTCTGATGAGGTCAGTTGGCCAGAAAATCACAGTAATGTCCCTACCAAGATGGCTACGGCATTACAGTGTCTCACAGGTAATCACGCATGCTTATTGGCTGCGCATCATATGTAGGGCAGAGATTAGAGTTTGAATTCGAGCACCGCCCATTGCTCGCCGAGTATCAAGCACATCCGAGCATCGGGATACTTGAGTGATAACAAGAAATTAAAAGTATCTCAGATTCAGATAAGGAGATAATAAAACACATGAAAAAATAGACCACAGCTTTCCAGTTGTAATAGGAAAAGACAAGGTCTGGTAATGGTTCTATATACAAATATTGATTTCCCACCCACAGAGTGTAACTCTCTGCAATTTTATGCTGCTCAATTTTTGTGAAAAATTAACTTGTATCTAAATTTGCTACTATTTTGTGTCAGTAAACTGGAATATGAACATTGATAAATTCCCCCTATGGTATGTAGTGTAAACTTTATAGTACAATATTCACCATAATAAAGCAATCATGCTTAAAATGACAGAGCCCTGACCTAAACAAAATTGAGCATCTCTGGAGAGACGTGAAAATGGCTGTCCACCAACATTCACCATCCAACCTGAAGGAACTGGAGAGGATCTGCAAGGAAGAATGGCAGAGGATCCCCAAATCCAGGTGTGAAAAACTTGTTGCATCATTCCCAAGAAGACTCATGGCTGTACTAGCTCAAAAGGGGGCTTCTACTCAATACTGAGCAAAGGGTCTGAATACTTATGACCATGTGATATTTCAGTTTTTCTTTTAATAAATTTGCAAAAATGTCTCCATTTGTTTTTTCAGTCAAGATGGGGTGCAGACTGCAATTTAATGACAAAAAATGAACTTTTTAGAATTTACCAAATGGCTGCAATGAAACAAAGCGTGAAAAACTGAAAGGGGTCTGAATACTTTCCGTACCCACTGTATATGGATCATTGTGAGGCATGCTGGAGGTTAAAGCATGGTGGATGTGGAGCCACAATGTATCACTGTAGGTTAATTGATTTGTTTTATCTACTACATAGTCTTGGATAGAACATTACTAGTGGAGTCAAATTATCACTTTTAAAATAAAAATCCTCAATGCTAATCAGCAAATTGTACTAGAATTTTGTTTTGTGACTCCTGATGTAAACTCCTAAAAACATATTTTATTAGATACTATGTCAAATTTTGGACAGCACTCGGTTTTAAAAACAAAACACCCACAAAAATACACACAATATAGAAAGATAGTGATAATACCAGTATATTGCTAACTCGCTTCTACCTACCAGTGGGGGTTGGCACCCTACAACAATTGAACATGGTGCACCCGCTCCTCGGCGGCTGTTCCTGGGGTGCCTAGTGTGCCCTAGCGTAGGTTTTCAGGATCAGACAAGATCATGCCATTATTGTTAGAAAATCTTCTAGTACAAGAGGACCACATGTGTCCAAACAAAAACTACACTTTAAAACCCCTAAAAACCTATATATTTTATTAGAAACTATTTACACATGGCAGCCGATGGTATTTGAGACCTCCTTTCCCATAAGTATTTCAATTTATGACTCCAGATGTAATATAATATGATTATTGTTGCTATTCCCTGATAATACATGGAGCGGTATTACTTTTCTAGGTATAACATTTTGTTATAAAATGTATGAAACTCATTATCTAAATGCCATATAGAAGTGCAGACATATGTGGGGCTGATTAGCATGAATACACACAAGACCGTACAGAGCGGAGCCGCTTTCTGCTTTATAAAGAGTCACAAGAAATGTAAAATATACAAATAAAGAATCTTTGTCTATAGGAGTTTCAGAAAAAATACTAATAGTAGCAGCTAAATAACGACTTCACCCTGTATTGTTTTATTTGCTTCACAGCCCCCCACTGATAAAGACTTGGGCTTTATTTGTACTGGTGAAGGATCATAGTCTTCTGTCTTGTTTTAAGTGAGGCCTAAGTGTCATTAGTGCTTTGGATCCAATTTTCATGATTCTTTGATGGTAAAAACTGACACTTATCAGTGTTTGATTTGTGATTTTTACATATGGAAAATAAAATTACAAAGCTTCTCCTACATATTGCAATGTGCAGTTCATGATTTTCACAGGCTTAATGGCATGCATTTTTATTTTGCATGAATTTTTAAATATAACTAAAGATAATTGCAAACTGTACAGATTTTCCCCATTTTTAGTAGAATTTAACCAGTTTTCTCTGTTGCATATACTAATATTTGCAGGAAAAAATATAAAATTTAAACACTCAGATATACTTTTTTGTAATCCTGAAAAAAAAGAGGTCCTGAGGATGGGAGTAACCATGGGGAACTTTAAAAAAATCAAAAAGATGAGCAGTGTTTAATTTTTTTAGAGATTTTAGATATTTTGCCTTCTACAGTTTAGCATAATGGCAGACAGTTTGCTAAATTCAGGCAGAGCGAAACAAAAAAATACTAAATTTTTAAATAAAATGATTTTTTATAAAAGGCAAATAAAATTCCATTCAATGCAACAAATTCGCCCACAGCCCATAAATAAAATCAGTTTTAAGATACATTTTTGTGATTTTCTATATGTGGTAATTGGAATGCCCTACTACAAGAGATATTGGTAAAATCAAAGTTTAACAACTCATGGCTCCTAACCGACATTGATTGAAGAAACTGAACACATTTCCATTGGTTGGAACAGATTGTATAGCAGAAGCTGGTTCATAGAAAGAAAAATTGTGATTAGAAAAAAATAGCTTGTTTCAGGGTCCTACATTATGTTACTGAATGGAAATTGCTGAAATTATGCATAAAGAACAAAGAACATTCATGCCAACCCATTTCACAAGGGATATTAAGAAAAGATGGTGGCTTCTTGGTCTGATATGTTAGGAGTGGTAGTACTATTCAGTAGGGGAGGTGTTTCCTGAGCATTTCCATTTCACTCATGAATAAGGGGAGGAGTAAAGCTCATAAGATTTGTATAAAAGGAGAAGACATCTTGGTAGTTGCTCAACCCTACTGCTGTTTGCTGGTTGATGATCACCAATCACTTAACAATGGATAACAAGGCACAGGAAAACCCTGAAGAGGTAATTATTGTACATACACTTTTTGAATGATACTTCTAGAAAGGAAGACTAAGAGGTTTTAGGATTTCTTACTGAAAATAAAGAATTTTTTTGTACCTTTTCTTAAATATTTAACATTTCTAAAATGTATTATAATTATATTGGTCAGTATTGTACGTTACTAAAAATGGCTGAAATTACCCTATTTCCTACATACTAAGCATAGAGGATGTACTTCTCTCAGTGTTTCTAAGGCCTGTATATTTGAGAATAATTGAGCATAGTTGTTCAAGATACGATTCCTTTAAAATTGTTATTTTCTTTCTGGAGGATAATCTGTTACACTAGATGGACCTCCACTGATCTGATCTGGATTGAATATTCTAATAAATGTTGTTGGCTAAGGGGTCACATTATTGCACTTTTTTTGCCATCTTTTCTACAGATCTTGACTGATGTTTCTTTCTGTCCCTCATACAGATGTGTTGCTGTGGACCCGTCCTCTCTTCCACATATCCAGATGAGGAATCATTCCAGGATATGGGATGTCGGTCACACGGGGATTCTCCAGAGGGTGAATGGATCTGCCTGACCGACCTACTGCAACATGGTTCATCCAGGAAAAGGCCAAGACTTTTGCCTCCTCATCTCAAAACTTTTCTATTCATTCTTAAAAAAGTCAAACTGAGGACATACCCGAAGAGAGCGACACAGAGGAGGAACATAGCATGGACTTGATGGACAATGACGTAATGACAATTCCAGAGCCTCATCCGAAAAAGAGGTTCATTGAACGTTTTCTTCAAGGACAATAATGTTTATTATATTATGTTTAATAAAAAAGCTGAAATTATGAATACATGGATTGCACGTGTGTTGTGTCTTGCAAGTGTAAAACTCACTGTACTAAATGAAATTACTTGTCTAATGAAATGATCCAATATATTTAGAAAAGTTTCTAGAGGGTGTTACTGGTTCCCCTTCATGTAGTAAATAATGATCCTGAGCTGAATACCCAAAAATAATCTCATTGTGAAAAAGAAATAACCATAGAGTAAATACATGAAGAATTCTCATAAGCAAATAGCCAATATCAAATAGCAAGCACCAGGATCCTTCTGAATATATTTCATACTTCTTTTAGTTTTAGAGATACAATCAATCAAGCTCCCTATGGCCCATAAATAAGGCTGACCATGAATTTGGATGTTGGGGTAAATACTAAATGAAGAAAATATTATAAACTCTGCAAAGGAAATACAAATAGGATGCACATAACACAGAATAAAGGCTGAGGTTTGCCCATGGATCATAAACAATAATGATGAGAAATTAAAGGGTAGAAAGAGTGGAAAACAGAAAATAAAGCAATAATGGTGGTATTGTCCATATGTTATACATCGGAAATAGTCAAAATCTTGCAGTAAAGCAGCAGCGATAAATGGTAAAGAATACAGCAGCAGCTACACAGAATAATAGCAACCGGCTATAATATACCAAACAGGTCACCAAGATATCCAGTGTATGAAAGGGAGAGAAGAGTATACAGACATGTAAGAACCAGATCAATAATATAAATCAATAATCCAATAACGTAAGGATCTGGATGTGTGACCTGTATGGGATAAACCCAAAAAGGATATAAAAGAAAGAAAGTTCCGGGTTCCTGGGATATCTCCTGGTGACCTGTTTGGTTTATTATAGGCGGCTATTATTTTCTATTTCTATTATTTCAGTGCACTAAGCTTACTTTACTTATCTCTCCTACCTCCATCTATTTATGGTATATATTACACATTAGGTATTGTTATAGTGTCACCTAGTTATCCCCTGTAGTCATTTGCCCTAGCATTACACAATATTCTTCTTGGTTATATTTTCCCTGTATCTATTTGTAATCATCTGTGCACAATGTGCATTTTATATACCTATTTCCATCATGATAATCACGGCTTTTATTGCATTCTGGACATTGGTGGAAATGTTAAATTGTTATGGAATACAACACCAATAAGAAAAAGGCAGGTAAGTACTTTACTGTAAAACTAAAATTACAAAAATGAAGACTTCAAGAGAAGGGGCCTGTGACAATAAAGGAAACACCTTGGAACATATTGTAGGGTGAATTCTTTGATTCTTAGAGCCACCTAAGTAATAAATGTTTGGACAAGTTGTATAATAAATGTAATTCTTCTAAGACTATTCCCAATTACAGACATTTTTAAATGCAACGTTCTGTATGAATGAAATTGTAATTATTGTAATGTAAGAGCATATAAGAAGCTTACAAAGAATAGGACTACGACGTGTTTATACCTTGACTATTTCAGCATTCCACTTCCCCGCATGCTAGGAAACCATGCTTTTCTGGAATCCATTATAACATTCATGCTTGCAGTGGTCTCACTTAGTGTATTGGAATGCTAATGGACAAATTAGCAATCAATGAGAGTCAAAAGTTTCTCTTGTAAATTAAACATAACTGTTTGTTTTGATACAAAATTTACAATTAAGCCAAGTACAAAAGGAAAAGAGACTATTGAAAACCATGTAACTGTCAGTGTTATGCAGTTAGGTGTAAAATATGTTCTCATGGGCAGATCATTATAATGCTAATTTCAGACTTTACATTAAATAGTAGCAACATGTTGTAAATTAAGTTCTCTGTTGTGATCAGAGCACAGCCATTTTTAATCGCCAGCACCAGAAAAAAAAAAAAAAAAAAGTGTCCCATGTATATGACTGCGCATGTGAGTGAGCCTTTAAAAAAAAAGTGTTGAGAGCTTCCTAAAAGGGCAAAAACTTTCCAATCATTGTTTATAATGAACATGAAACTAAAGCTGCCACCATTATATCAGAAATATTACACAATAACCTTGATATGTAGAGTGTTTTATATTGTACTACAACATCTCAGTAACATCTGGAAGTCCCCCTCCCACAACAGTGAAAAATTATAAAAAAAAAGTGTATTATCACAATATATTGTATATATCGATTCATGACAAATTCCTTGCTATTCCTACAAAACTATGTTTAACAATAGAGCCAACAATTGACCAATCCCATAAAATAATGTTCACACTATTTTTTCACAAACAATACATGGTTATCTCTGAATAGTGTGAATACTTATGAAATAAGGAAGATGGAAGCAGATCATCACCTGGAAGAATGGAAGATCAGGTAGATTTCAGAGTGGGTCTTACCCTAATATTGTAATTCTAGATTGGATCAAATTTACTGTAAAAAAAAAGTTACCATAATTCTTGAAATTAATATGTTTATGGGGATGTAGTAGCATTGGTGTCTTTGTTGCTGCAATTAGAATGGTTTAAAAATCAATTTATGTTGTGAGAAGAATAGAAAAGTCCAGGAGTTGAATAATTCTAAGAATAATTGGGTTTAAACCTTTGCCTTTAATTCTGTAAAGAGCATTACATTTTATTTTCAAAATGCTCAGTGTACCAAGGAATACCATGGACATAAAACCTTGTATAAAATCCCCCCTTTTAGAAAGCTTTTCATTACACATCCTATGGATGGGTGATATTGTACTATATTGAAAATGATTTTTCAATGAGCTAATCGTGAAAAATGTCTGAGGATGATAAAGAAAAAGAAATTCCTTTAGACTCCAGGAATATAATATGTGAACCTTATCTGTATGACAACTATGCTTCAGTAATTTTACATTAATAAAAAGTCATTCAATGGCTGCTATAATATCAAGCTCTAGAATTAGTATAAAAAAAGTTAATCATGATACATGGTCATGTGTCCAGACAGGACTATGAACCCTACAAATAAGATACATGACCCGAAGATTATGAAAAGGTAATAAAAAGTCAAGTTTATTGAATACAAAATATTTAAAAATTTAAGGGGAAAATACCATAGCAGTTAAAAACATACATCCATATGGTGAGAGGAAAAAGTTTATATAAGGGTAGAAAACCCTATCTCTGTATAATGAACATGTTACATAAAAAAATTTATAAAACATTATGTATACTTAATTATTTTTCAGTTTAAATTAATATGCTGTAAATCTCAATGAAAGAATATGCAAAAATACCATATATATAAAAAAGTATCAAAAGGATATAAAAAAAAAAGTATCAAAAGGACTACTGCCCAGGAAAAAATAAATATGTATAAGTGTCAAAATCAGTGCAACTAGAAAAGGGATAATGTACATGTAATGTCAATTCCCCAAATGCAATACAGTAAACAAACCTGAAATGATATTGAGATATAGATAGAGAGAGATATATATATACACATACAGAGACACACACACACACACACACACACACACACACACACACGTTGGTCCATAGATATGGAAGCACAGAGAGGACTCTAAACTGTGTCAAAACTCATTTTCCAGTCAGCTAGTAAGCTTTTCCATATGGCAATTTGCAGTGAGTTTATTCCCCACAAATCTGTTTTTATAAAAAAATTTAGTAAAAGTCGGATTTTGGTAAGAACTTACCTGTAAAATCCTTTTCAGCGAAGGAAGGAAGGGAGACACAAATCCATTACTTACTGGGACGTCCTAAAGCAGTACCTCACTTAAGGATGGGAAATAGTGGCAGAATCTCCAACACCCCAACAACTTAGGCAAGAGCGCAAACCGCGCTGAATAAAGAAAAAATAAACAATAAAGAGATAACTTAAACTACCGCCGCCTGCAGGACCCTGCGTCCCAAGGCCGCATCAGCGGAAGCACTCACGTCCACTTTATAAAACTTAGTAAAGGTGTGAACGGAGCGCCAGGTGGCCGCCCGGCAGAGCTGCGCTACCGAGGCCCCCTGACGAAAAGCCCACGATGAGCCAATGGCTCTCGTGGAATGAGCTTTAACTTTAACCGGACAAGGCTCGCCCTTGAGCCGGTACGCTTCCAGGATAGCCGAACGGATCCACCGAGCTATCATGTCCTTGGAAGTACGTTGACCACGCCAACGACCAGCCGGAATCACAAAAAGAGTCCGACTTCCGAAAACCTTGTGTGATTGTCAGATAGAACTTCAATGCCCGCACTAAGTCAAATGAGTGCAAGGCCCGCTCCCTTGGATTCTTAGGTTTTGGACAAAGAGAAGGCAACACAATGTCCTGATTAATGTGGAATTGTGACACTACCTTAGTCAAAAAATCTTCACGGGTACGAAGCACCACGCGATCCGGAAGGAATTCCAGAAAAGGAGGCGAGCAAGATAGTGCCGCCAACTCCGACACCCTTCTCAAAGAGGTGACTGCCACCAAGAAGGCCACCTTTCAAGAAAGTAATGAAAGTTTAGCAGAATCCATAGGCTCAAAAAGGCCTATGCTGAAGGGCTTCCAGGACTAGATTAAGCCACCACAGAGCCACAACTGCCCTCCGCGGCGGAAACTGATGTGCGACTCCGCGAAAAAAAGAACGCACATCCCTGCGTGAGGCAATAGCCCTTCTAAAGTGCGGAAAGTGCAGATACCTGACCCTGCACAGTACTAACCGCTAGAACCCTGGCCAAACTATATTGCAAAAAAGCCAAGAAGTTGGGGATGGAAAAAACCCTTGGGTTTCTTGAAGATCCAGAACACCATGAATAGAAAGATTCCCAAGTTCTGTGATAAATCCTAGTCGTAGCTGGACCCCTGGCTGCCCGCAAGGTAGCAATGACCTCGGGCGAAAACACACGACGGGTCAGGATCTCGGTCTCAAGAGCCACGCCGTCAAAAAGTGACCTCAGGTCCGGATGACGAATGGGCCCCTGGCTTAACCAGTCCGAGCGAAGGGGTAGTGGAAACGGAAGCGCAGCTCGAAGAGATACCAGCGTCGAATACCACGCTCTTCGTGGCCAATCCGGTGCTACCAAGATTACTGATACTCGTTCGCGTTTGATCCATCGGATTACCAGAGGAAGTAAGGATATCGGCGGAAATACATAGACCAGCTCGAACTAGTCCCATGGGGCTACTAGAGCATCTACCGCCACAGCCTCCGGATCCCTGTACCTGGACATGAACGTGGGAACCCTGGCATTCAGCCTGGACACCATCAAGTCCACCTGAAGAGTCCCCCAACGGGAACACAGCAGAGAAAAAACATCTGGATGGAGACTCCATTCCCCAGGATCCACCTGCTCGTGACTGAGGAAGTCCGCAGAGATATTCAGCACACCTGGGATGTGGATCGCAGAGATTGCTGGAATTCTGGACTCGGCCCAAACCAAGATCCGAGAGACCTCCATCATGAGTCTGGAACTTCTCGTCCCGCCCTGATGGTTGATATACACGACCGCCGTCGCATTGTCCGACTGAATCCGGACCGGTAGACCGTTCAAAAGGACCGTCCAATGTTGGAGGCAGAGAAATATCGCTCTCAACTCCAAAATGTTGATCGGGAGAGACGACTCCTGACGACCAGACCCCCTGAACCCAGAGGTCGTTCCAAACTCCCTTCCCCCCCCCCCCAACCCGTCAGGCTAGCGTCGGCAGTAATCACCAACCACCTCGGGAGAAGGAAGGATTTCCCCAGGGATAGAGTCTCTGGACATAACCACCATCCAAGAGACTCACGCACCCTGCGGGAGATAACGACCGAGCGATCCAGAGAAGTCAGAGATCGATCCCAATGTGTCAGAATAAGATTTTGGAGATCCCGGGAATGAAATTGTGCAAACAGTACTGCTTCCATAGCAGCCACCATTTGACCCAGAAAGCGCATGCATTCCCGAAGGGACATTGACAACACCGACCTCATAGCCTGGACCAGAAGCCGAAGGTTCGCCTGTTTGACAGGAGGCAGAGACACAACTGCCCGAACTGTATCGAAATGCATCCCCAGGAACAGAATAGACTGCGCTGGTTCCAATGACGACTTCTTCCAATTGATCAGCCACCCGAAATCCATTAGGTACTGAAGGGAGAGGTCGCGAGCTGTTATCGCCTCCTCCGCTGTGGGCGACCCTATGAACAGGTCGTCCAGGTAGGGGAGGATCGTAACCCCTTGTCTTCGAAGAAGCGCCATGAGAGGAGCCAGAACCTTTGTAAAAAAAACTGGGTGCCGAGGCCAACCCGAATGGTAGGGCCACAAACTGGTAATGGGTTTGATCTATGGCGAAACGCAAAAAACGCTGGTGAGCCCTGCCGATAGGGATATGCAAATAGGCGTCGCGGATGTCGATAGACACCAAGAAATCGTACAGGGTCGCTATCACCGAACGGAGAGACTCCATGCGGATCTTCAGTGTTCAGACGTAAAATGTTCAAATCTCTGAGATCCAGTACCGGGCGAAACTTGTCCTCCTTTTTGGGGACCACAAAAAGGTTGGAGTAAAAACCCCTTCCCTGGTCTTCCGGAGGAACCTGAACCACCACACCCTGCTGCAGGAGAGAGTCGACCTCCTGTAACAGTGCAGCAGCCAGCCTTGGCACGGATGGAATGCATGTCTGACGAAACCTGTCTGGAGGTGGAGAATGAAACTATGAAATAGCCTGCCGTCATAACCCGCGTCACCCAGGCGTCCGATATGTGGGATGCCCAAATTGACCCGAATTGTAGCAGACGACCTCCCACCCGAGAACCCTCGGGGGGATCCCTGGCGTCAATTAGCCTTAGCGGATCTTATGTCAACCTCCCGTCTGTCCTGACGGGACTGTTGCTTCCAAGGAGTACGAGATTTCTGGGAGGATCTGCCGGAGGACGACGGACGACCTGTTCTCCAAGAAGGCTGACCGAATCGTACCCTGGTCAGAGAGGACTGATTACCTCTACCGGGCCCTGACCTGCCAGATGTGGATGCCGCTGCCTTCTTTAGAGGCAGGGAAACATCCTTGTCCTTGGTCCTTGGCAATCAGCTCCAAAAGGTCCGAACCAAAAAGCTGACTGCCCCAATATGCAAGACTAAGCAAACCTTGCTTGGATACTGTATCTCTGGTCCACTGCTTAAGCCACAGTGCTCTTCTAACTGTGATGGCCGAAGCTTGAGCCTTAGACAAAATTGAAGTAGTTTCCAGTACTGCATCCCTGTCATAACATATGGCTTCTTCCATCAACTGAAAAAGCCTTTCCACTTCTGAACGCGGAGTCCCATCTTGCCATGCCGTTCGCAGCTGATCCAACCACCGCAGGGAAGCCTCACCGGCCCACATGGCCCCTAAGGCCGCTCGGAAACCATGACCTGCGGCTTCATAGATGGATTTCGCCGCTGACTCCGATCTCCTGTCCAGAGGATCCTGAAGATTGGCTTTCCCTTTAACCGGAAGCAAAGAGGACTTGCTCAACTGAGACAGGGATATATCCACCTCGGGAGAAGGAACCCAATCAGTGACCTTCTCCTTAGCGCAGGGATACAGAGCATCAAAAAACCGCATCCCCTGGAAGCGTTTATCTGAACACCGGCGCTCCTTCACCACTGCCTCGTTAAGTTCCTCATGCGCAGGCAACGTTGGACGAGCACGGCGCGTTTCCTGATATAGCCGGGCAGACTTAGACGGTCTTGCCGGCTCTTCAGACAGCTGTAAAACTTCCCGCATGTCCTTAATAAGCACATCTACACGGCCTGAAACCGTGAAATAGAGCGACCTAGTCGATCCTCTTCCTTGGAATCAAAGATTTCCTCAACCGAACTCGTTGGTGAAACCGAAACCTCTGATGCACTGTGCGAGGGAGATGGTGCAACAGTCCTGCAGCGCTTTTTTCCTCGTGGCGACGGATGTGATCTGGCTGATACCCACTGACCCAGGAGGCTAGAAAGACTATCAATGGAGCGAGTGAGCGCTTCTACCTTAACATCACTAAGGGTTGAACTTGACGTCGTGGAAGGCCTGGGTGTATCAGAAGCGTGCGACCGAACTTGGAAATTATCAGGAGAGCGGTCCGTGCTCCCAGGCCCCTGATCCGACATGCCACCCACACCAGATGCCAGAATGTTACAATAAGGATGGCAAATAAAAGTGAAAATTGCACAGCCTGTTTTCAAAATTTTTTTTTTTTTTTTTTTTTTTTGTATGCCTCAAGCTCTGAAGAGTTAAAGCTCACCCTTAGAGAGAGCTACCCCAGAGCTGCAGAGCAAATAATTTAACTTAATCAACTGGGAGAAGCACCCTCAAACACAAGGTGTTTCCCCAGGAAAAGAAAAAACAACCCTAAAGAACCATTCTGTTCAGAAGGGGTTAATATCACTGCAACTAAAATACTACACTGCCTACTAAGGTCAGCGAAGTAAATAGTTTCAAAAGAGAAGCGGTAGCGCTCACTATGTCTCCCTAGCAGGTTAGCCAAAGTGAAAAACGCTGTCAGGGAACCTCTGCCAAAGGCAGAGGGAACTCACCGATACTGCGGCGACCGCTCCTCCTGAGTGTGTGGCGGTGGATGGGGAGCAGAGAGCAGGAGGTTCCCAATGGAACACGGAAGCCGGAGGAGAAGCAGGGACTGACACAGCGCGCGCCCAAACCAAGAGCTTCCTGCCGGAGATATGACAGCAGGAAACCAGGAGACGCTAAGCCACGCCCCCCGACAGAGCCCGCGCTATTCAAGCAAAAAGCGCACTAGACAGAGAGCTTCCTGCCGGAGATATGACAGCAGGAAACCAGGAGACGCTAAGCCACGCCCCCCGCTAAGCCACACACCCCGACAGCCCGTGCTATTCAAGCAAAAAGCGCACTAGACAGAGAGCTTTCTGCCTCCATGAAGGCAGGAAGCAAGAAAAGAAAAAGCGTGCACTAATAAAGAGAGCTTCCTGCCCCAATGATGGCAGGAAGCCAAAAACTTAAAGAAAAAATGTGCGCTTATACAAAAAGCAATGTGGGGCCACATATAAACATTACTGGCCTCCGTCTCTGCTCCCCCCAGTAAAGGCAGCGTCTGCAATAGACAAAAACACACAGGCAGTCACACTTCTAGAAACTGCGGCTGCTGCCGCAGCAGTTAAGGCACTCTTATGCGAAAGAGCACTTACCCGGCTGAACGCCACAGAGATCCTCAGGGATGTGTGGCGCCATGGCCCTTTGCTCACCCCTACGGCGGAACACGCAGGGACCCCCAGATGTGGTGTACGCCTCCGCCAGGGAGCGCCCTGTATCCCCTGGGGCCGGCAGGCTTCTGTGGGGACCTCCTCAAGGGGTACACAGAGCAGCCAGGGGAGGGTCAGGGGTCTCAGTAGTGCCGAGACCCCCTGAGACCTCTAGATCACGGGGGGGTCCAGGTCTCGCTGGCTATAAAACAAAAACACAAACTCTTCTGAGGAGCTGCCGAGGAAGCGACTATCCTCTGAGACCTCAGATAAAAGACTGGAGAACATGGGAGTAGGAGGAGCCTTAATACTGGAGGGGCCGGTCGTCACTTTTTCTAATCTGAGGTGAACTATCCTATGGGGCTCCGCCTACCCACTAAGTAATGGATTTGTGTCTCCCTTCCTTCCCTTCTGCTGCTGAAATATTAACGACTAGATGGTGGCCCGATTCTAACGAATCGGGTATTCTAGAATATGGATGAATATGTATATGTATGTGTGAAGGGAGGACCCGGGAGCGAGGCTGCCGGTCGGGGTACTTCAGCTGCGAGCAGCCGGACTGCAGACTGGCTAGTGACGCGCCCCTGGGCCTGTGTCGCGCTGCGTTGCGCAGGCGGGAGCTTACCCGGAGCCGGATCTGTTGAGGGTTGTAGTCTCGTGGCGGTGACCCGGTCCGTGCCCAGGGAGTCAGACTAAGTGGCGCTGTATCAGTGGTAGATGTAGGACGACTACGCCACCCGTTGAATGCAGCTATGGAGCTGCCGCTGCAGGGCAGACCGCTGAGGCCGGTGGTAGGATAGTGCAGCGTAGATGGTATAACCCCCAACGGGAGGGGTATGGCCTCAGGGCAGCCGACGTGGATGATGGGGGTAGCAGGAATCACTCAGACGCTGCGGTGTGATTCAGGGTCTTTACTGGTGACAAAGATAGACCCTCCCGGAGTACTGGCTAGCAATTGGGGCCTGGTCAGTCCTTGAGCAGATGGGATCTCCCCTGGCCAGGCGGAGTTGTAGGCCTCCCAAACTGACTGTACTCTTCTGGCTACCTTGCTAGAGGCGGGTATAAGTAGCCCACGTCCCTGAGTGTACCGTGTGGTGCTCACCCGTATGGCCGGTGACTCGGGGCCTTCTAGTAGCTTCCAGGACTGGGCAGGAGGTGTGGCATGCATAAGATTCCTGACCAAGAGACCTCCCACCTGCTCTCAGACATAACATTGCTTGTTACTGTGGAAACCAGACCCCTGGGGTGCCACACTAGCACCAGTCATCTCCCAGCTGCGTCGCCGCTGATTTCCTGACGGTGGCCTGCGTGTTCCAAATCTGGCGCCAATTCGCTGCCGGGCTGCGCTCGTTGCTGATTGATGGCGAACGGTCATCTCCAGTACGAATGGTAGCACTGGTCTTCTCCTGGCTGCATCGCCGCTGACCTCCGTGCGGCAGATGAGCCGCTAACGGCCGCCATCTTGTTCTGAAATCCCGCGTCGCTGATTGGTCCGGCCGTGGCCAATCAGCGACCCAGGATTTCCTGGACGGACAGACAGATGGGATAAGCAGATTATATAGTTGATTACCGAATTACATACTGTTCAGGGTAATTATATTTCAAGGGGTAAAGGGAAACTGCCAATAGGATCTTCAGAGCTACCAGGATGCCACAGCTCTTATCTATGAGTGGGATGAGCTGACTAAGAGGAAATGTGAAGGGAATCATCACTATACAGATATGTATGGATCATGGTGAATCATGCAGGAGGATAAAGCATGGTGGATGTGGGGCCACAATGTATCACTGGAGGTTTATCCAAGTGTTTTATCTACCATATAGTCTTGGATATAACATTACTAGTGGAGTTAAACTATCACTTAAAATAAAAATCCTCAATACTAAGCAGCTTATTGTACAAGAGTTTTGCATTGTGACTCCTGGTGTAATAGAATATTGTTATTATCTGATAATACATTGTGCGGTATTACTTTTAGGTATAAGATTGGTATAAAATGTACAAAACTCATTTACTAAATGCCATATAGAAGTGCAGACATATGTGGGGCTGATTAGCATGAATACACACAAGACCGTACAGAGCGGAGCCGCTTTCTGCTTTATAAAGAGTCACGAGAAATGTTAAAACAGAAGAATCTTTGTCCACAAGTTTTGCATAAAAGAATAGTAGCAGCTAAACAACTTCACCCTGTATTGTTTTATTTGCTTTACAGCCACCACTGATAAAACAAGATGAAGACTTGGGCCTCATTTAGAAGTCAGTGATCTTTCACAAGTACAAATAAAGCCCAAGTTTCATTAGTGCTTTGCATCTGATTTTCATAATTTTTTGATGGTAAAAACTGACACTGATCAGTGTTTGATTTGTGATTTTCACTTATGGAAAAATAAAATTGTAAAATTGTAAAACTTACTACGTATTACCGTATTACAATGTGCAGTTAATAATTTTTTACAGACTTATGGCCACCTTTGATCCATTATTTTATTTTGCATGAATTTTTAAATATAACTAAAAGATAATTGCAACCTGTAAAGATTTTCCCCATTTTAAGCAGAATTCAATCATTTTCCTCAGTTACATATACGAATATTTGAAGAAAATATAATCAAAATTTAAACACTCAAAAGGATAATACACCCAACTGGAAAGCTGCAGACAATTGTGCCTCATATTGGAAACCCCACATCTTTGTTAACTCTAAAACAGAAGTCAAATAGTTTCCCTGGATCAACTTGACATCAATTCTCTATTTTTAATATTTGATTTTGCCAGATCCACTTATCTCTGGTATTTTTTAAATGAACCAAGTTGCGAAGATTGTCTGACATTTGATTCACAGTGCAGTTATTTTCTGCCATTTGAAAGTTCCTTATTCTTCTCTATGGTCACAGCAGATCTTAGAGCCTTATAAACATATGATCGGTGAGATATGTTTTTATTTATTTTTTGATACATCCTCTCTCCTAATATCCCGCTGCTCACTCTACATCATATCTCAGCCTTAGGGTCTCTTCTATTCTCGGTCATCTGAATCTTCGATGTCTTCTCTCTAGAATGGGACTTCTGGCAGTGACCAGACCATGGATGTCTCAGCACGTCGTAAAATTGTAACATGATGTGCACTGTAAGTGTATGACGCACTGTGACCTCCATGTCCTTGTCAATGATGAAAGTTTTGTTCTAGAATGAAAATTCCACAGATACAACTTGTAACCATGAAAAAAAAAAAAAAAGGTCCTGAGAACCGGAGGATTGGGAACGTTGGAAAGATATTTTTTTTTATTTAATACATTTTGCCTTCTACAGTTTAGCATAATGGCAGCCAGTTTGCTGAATTCAGGCAGAGCGAAAGACAAAAAAAATCCAAAATTTTGATTATAAAAAGGCAAATAAAACTCCTTTTAGTGCAAATAAGTTTGCCCTCCGCTCATAAATATAATCAGTCTTGTGATACATTTTTTTTGTACGTCATGTTATCATTGAAATGCCTTACCCCAAGAGATATTGGTAAAAACAAAATTTAACAACTCATATGGTTCCTAACTGACACTGATTAAAGATACAGAACATATTTCCATTAGTTGGAACAGATTGTATAACAGCAGCTGGATTAGAGAAAACCAAATCGTGATTAGGAAAAAACTTGTTGTTTCAGAGTCCTACATTAATGTTACTGAATGGAAATTGCTGAAATTACGCATAAAGAACATAGAACATTCATGTCATGCCATCTTCACAAGGGACATTAAGAAAAGATGGTGCCATCTTGGTCTGATATGTTAGGAGTGGTAGTACTATTCAGAAGGGCAGGTGTTTCCTGAGCATTTGCATTTCACTGATGAATAAGGGGAGGAGTAAAGCTCACAAGATTTGTATAAAAGGAGAAGACGCCTTGGTAGTTGCCCAACCCTACTGCTGTTTTCTGGTTGATGATCACCAATCACTTAACAATGGATATCAAGGCAGAGGAAAACTTTGAAGAGGTAATTACTGTGCATATACTTTTTGAATGATACTTGTAGAAAGTAAGACTAAGAGGTTTTAGGATTTCTTATTGCTAATCTGATTTTTTTGTACCTGTTAAATATTTAACATTTCTAAAATGTATTAGTCAGTATTATGAATTACTAAAAATGGCTGAAATAATCGTATTTCCTACATACTAACCATAGAGGATGTACTTCTCTCAATTTTTCTAAGACCTGTATATTTGAGAATAACTGGGCATAGTTGTTCAAGATACGATTCCCTTAAAATTGTTATTTTCTTTCTGGAGGATAGCCTTACATTAGATGGACCTCCACTGATCTGATCATGATTACATAAAACAATAAATTTTATTGGCTAATGTGACACATTGTACTTTTATTCCAATCTTCTCTACAGACCTTGACTGATGTTTCTTTCTGTCCCTCATACAGATATGTTGCTGTGGACCAGTCCTCTGTTCCTCATATCCAGATGAGCAATCATTCCAGGATATGGGATGTCGGGCACATGGGGAGGCTCCAGAAGGGGAATGGATCTGCCTAACCGACCTACTGCAACAAGGTTCATCCGGGAAAAGGCCAAGACTTTTGCCTCCTCATCTCAAAACATTATGTATTCATAAAAATAGCAAAGACACTAAGGACATACCCGAAGAGTGACTCAGAAGAAGATTTTAGTATCTTGGACTTGAATGAAAATGAAGACAATGATTCAAAGACTATTCCAGAACCTCATCCGAAAAAGAGGTTTCTTGAATGTTTTCTTCAAGGACAATGATGTACAATTATTTTTTATGTACTAATAAAAAAGCTGACAATTTGAATATATGGATTGCATGTGTGTTGTGTCTCTCATGTAAAACATACTGTAAATCAAATTACTTGTCTAATGAAATGAGCCAATATATTTAGAAAATTTTCTAGAGGTTTACTTGTTCCCCTTCATGCAGTACTGACAAAATAATCTCATTGTGATAAATACCCCTAAAGTACATACATTAAGAATTCTCTTTAGCAAATGGCCAATATCAAAAAAACAAACACCATGATCCTTTTGAATATATTTTCTATTTCATTGAGGTTTAGAGATGCAATCAAGCTCGTAATGGCCCATAAATAAGGCTGACCATAGGTATAGATGTTTAGCGTAAATGCTTAAGTAAGAAATTATAAACTATGCAAAGAAACTGCAAATAGGATGCAGATGGCACAGAATAATGGTTGAGGTTTACCCATGGATCACAAAGAATATACAAAAAAAGATTAAAGGGCGGAAAGACTAAAAACACAAAAAAGCAATAATGGTGGTATTGCCCATATGGTATACATAGGAAATGGTCAAAATCTTTTAGTAAAGCAGCAGCGACAAATGGTAATGAATACAGCAGCGGTTACACAGAATAGCAACTGGCTATAATATACCAAACAGGTCACCAAGGTATCTGGTATATGAAAGGGAGAGAAAAACAATGATCATATAAACATGAAAGGACCAGATCAATAATTCTAAATCAATGATTCAATAACAGATAAAGATCTGGATGTGTGACCTGTAGGAAATAAAACACCAACAAGGATATAGAGAGATTGGGGACCCCAGGGTCCCCAGGATATCTCCTGGTGACCTACTTGGTTATTATAGCCGGTTGCCATTATTTTCCATTTTTTATTTTAGTGCACTCCGCTTACTTTACTTATCCCTAACCACCTATTTATTGTGTATATTACACATTAGCCAATTGTTTAGGTTACACTTCATATTTTAGTGGAATTAGTCTTTATTTTAGCATCACTTAGATAAGTTTGTATCACAATGGTGAAAATGTTAAATTGTTATGGAATATAAGACCAATAAGAAAAGAGGTAGGCAGGTAAGTACTTTACTGTTTAGAAGAAATCATTTTTAAAATTTCAGTTTGAGAAGAGGATTGGGACAAAGGAAACAACTTGGAACATATTTTAGGGGGAATTCTTTGATTCTTAGAGCCATCTCAGTAATAAATGTTTAGACAAGTTGTATAGTAAATGTAATTCTTCGAAGACTATTCCCAATTACAGACATTTTTTAATGCAAGGTTATGTACAAATGTAATTGTAATAGTAGTAATGTAAGAGCAAATAAGAAAAATATAAAATGCTTACAAAGAATAGTATTAAGACTTGTTTATACCTTGATAATTTTTTCATTCCAGGACCCCACATGCTAGAAAACCAAACTTTCTGGAATCCCCATTATAACATTCATGCTTTCAGTGGTCTCATGTTATTGGAATGCTAATGGTCAAATTGCAATCAATGAAAGTTAAAAGTTTCTCTCGTATATTAAAAATTTTACAATTAAGGCATGTTTATCAAAACAGTCGAGTACAAAAGTAAAAAAGAACACTATTGAAAACCATGTAACTGTCCGTTTATGCAGCTGGGAGTAAAAAAAATGTTCTCATGGGCAAATCATTATAATGCCAATTTCAGGCTTTACACCAAGTAGTAGCAACATATATTTCTATAGGATTTCTATTGAAATTTAGTTATGGCTTAAAGTTGTTATAAACATGATATTCTCTTGTCATCAGATCACAGCCATTTTTAATCACCAGCACGAGAAAGAAAAAACTTGTCCGATGTATATGACTATGCACATGTGAGCAAGCCATTAAAAAAAAAAATAATGTTGAAAGCATCCAATAATTGAAAAAAAACTTTCAAATCATTGTGTAAAATCAACATGAAACTAAATCTGCCGCTGTTATCTCAGAAATATTACTCAATGGCCTTGATATGTAGAGTGCTTTATATTGTACTAGAACATCTCAACATCTGGACCCCCCCCCCTTCACCCAAAAATGGGAAAATTATACAACATTTATTTATTATGCCAATATATTGTATATATTGATTCATGACAAGTTTCTTGTTATTCCTACAAAATTCTGTTTAACAATATAACAGACAACTGACTTATCCCATAAAATATTTTTCACATACAATACATGGTTAATTCTGAATAGTGTGAATAATTATGAAATAGGGAAGATGGAGGCATTTGGCAGCGGATTATTACCTGGAAGAACAGTAGATCAGGTAGATTTCTGAGGGGGTTTTACCTGACATTGATCTAATTTAGAATCTTGTCTAGTATTACAAACTTACTGTAATGAAATGTTACCGCAATTCTTGAAATTATTATGTTTATGGGGATGTAGTAACATTGGTTACTTTGTTGCTGCAATTAGAATTCTTAAAAGATTAATTCACTTTAAGTTGTGACAAGAAGAGAAAAGTCCAAGAGTTGAATAATTCCAAGAATAATTGGGTTTAAACCTTTGCCTCCAATTCTATTTATTTATTATTTAGCTAACATAAATGAGTTCAAGTCTCCAGGTCCAGATGAATTACACCCCAGAGTACTGAAGGAGATTGTAGAAGAAATTTTAGAACCACTCTCCATAATCTTTGAAAATTCTTGGAGAACAGGAGAAGTCCCAGAAGACTGGAGAAGAAGAGCAAATGTTGTTCCTATCTTCAAAAAGGGGAAGAAGGTGGACCCAGGGAACTATAGGCCGGTGAGTCTGACTTCTATACCAGGAAAGATCTTTGAACAAATTATTAAACATGTATGTAAGTACATGGATAAGAATGAAGTGATTAACCAGAGTCAGCATGGGTTTGTAACTAACAAGTCATGTCAGACTAACTTAATTTCCTTCTATGACAGAATCACTGACTGGGTGGATCAGGGAAATGCTGTAGATATAGTATATCTTGACTTCAGCAAAGCATTTGACAAAGTATCTAACACCATCCTTATTGAAAAAATGACCAAGTATGCAATGGACCAGGCAACTGTTAGGTGGATTCATAACTGGCTTAGTGATCAGACTCAAAGGGTGGTTGTAAATGGCTTCACATCCAGCTGGATGAATGTCTCAAGTGGGGTACCACAGGGCTCCGTCCTGGGACCTGTATTGTTCAACATCTTTATCAATGATTTAGATGAAGGAATTGAGGGTAAACTGATTAAATTTGCTGATGACACAAAGCTAGGAGGGATAGCTAATACTAGAGAAGAGAGAGAGAGAGGATTCAAAAAGACCTAAATAAACTGGAGCAGTGGGCAGCAACCAACAGAATGGTTTTTAACAGGGAAAAATGCAAAGTACTACATCTGGGCAATAAAAATGAAAAAAGCATATACAGAATGGGAGGAATAGAGCTAAGCAACAGTACATGTGCAAAAGACTTAGGTATACTAATAGATCATAGACTGAACATGAGTCAACAGTGTGATGCAGCAGCAAAAAAGGCAAATACAATTCTGGGATGTATTAACAGAAGCATACAGTCTAGATCACGTGAAGTCATTATCGGTCTTTACTCCTCTTTGGTCAGACCTCATCTGGAATACTGTGTACAGTTTTGGGCACCACATTTTAAAAAAGACATAGACAAACTGGAGCAAGTTCAGAGAAGAGCGACCAGAATGGTGACTGGTCTGCAAACCATGTCCTATGAGGAACGGTTGCAGGATTTGGGAATGTTTAGCTTGCAAAAAAGAAGACTGAGAGGAGACTTAATAGCTGTCTACAAATATGTCAAGGGCTGTCACATTGTAGAAGGATCATCTTTATTCTCATTTGCACAAGGAAAGACTAGAAGCAATGGGATGAAACTAAATGGGAGGAGACACAGATTAGATATTAGAAAAAACTTTTTGACAGTTAGGGTGATTAATGAGTGGAACAGGCTGCCACGAGAGGTGGTGAGTTCCCCTTCAATGGACGTCTTCAAACAGAGGCTGGACAGACATCTGTCTGAGATGATCTAGTGAATCCTGCTTTGAGCAGGGGGTTGGACCAGATGACCCAGGAGGTCCCTTCCAACTCTACCATTCTATGATTCTATGATTCTATGATTCTATAAAGAGAATTATATTTTATTTTCAAAATGCCCAGTGTACCAAGGAATACCATGGCCATGCATAAAGTTTCCCTCTTCTCAAAAACTTTTCAAGCTTTTATTACATATTCTATGTATAGGTTCTATTGTACTATATTCAAAATAATTTTTCAATGAGCTAATGGTGAAAAAAGCCTGAGGATGTAAAAAATAAAGGAAAATTCCTTAACTCCTAAAATAAAATATGGGAACCGTATCTGTATGACAACTATGCTGCAGTAATTTTGCATTAATTAAAAGTCATTCAATGGCTGCTATAATATCAAACTATAGAATTAGTATAATAAAGTTAATCATGATATATGATCATGTGTCCAGCCAGAGCTATGAAACCTACAAATAAGATACATGACCCAAAGATTATCAAAGGCAATAAAAAGTAAAGTTTATTAAAATACAAAAATATTTAAAAATTACGAGGGGAAAATACCTCAGTAGAAGTGAAAAACATACAACCATATGGTGAGCTAGAAGGTTTGTATAAGTGTAAAAAAAAACCTCGGTATAATGAATACTAAATAAGCATACATAAAAAAAAAATCATCAAATTACTATGCTGCAAATCTCAGTGAAAAAATATTTATATACAGTATCTGCCATTTTTGCATAATCAAAAGGGTATAAAAATGAAGCGTTAAAAAGACTACTGCACAGGAAAATTTTATAACTATGAATAAGTGTCAAAATCAGTGCAGCTAGGATAGGGATAACAATGCATGTGTAATGTCAATTCCCAAAGTGCAATACAGTAAAACATGAAGTGGTACATGTATGTCCATAGATATGGAAACAGAGCTAGGACACTAGATATAGCATATGCATATCATGGTGTAGTATGTCATGGTGATAGTACTGACCTCAAACTACAGGCTCAATCCTGACGTGCATTTCACCAATGGCTTTCACAAAGGAAGTGACCCTTTTACAAACTTTTTTCTCTCACCATATGGATGTATGTCTGTCTAACTTCTACTTTGGTATTTTGTAATTATTACCTATTATTGCCTTTGATAATCTTCGGGTCATGTATCTTTTTTCTAGGTTCAATATCTAAAGTCAATAAGACAATACCTACTGCCTGACAATAGTATATAGACTATAATATATAATATACACACACACACATACAATAATAAAAAGCAGAAAAGCCTCTATAGTGAATATCAGGCCGTAGTTTTGGGCACCTCTGAAAAGAAGGACAATGCTGAACAGAGGCCAGAGGGAGCCCAGAGTAACTCTGCTGCCTCATAGTGAATGGACCCCTGGGGGGGGGGGGGGGTGTCACCTGAATCCCGTCAGTCAGATTTAGACAGAAACCCCAAAGCAATCGCTCAGCATAGAGCGCCAAATAAATGTGATCCCAAATGTTATGTACAGTGTCCATTTTAGGACATGATCAGATATCAAAATCAAACATCAGAATGATGTCAGGTTGAGGCTAAATACCCTGTCTGACAAGTGAAATAATGAAAAAAAATAAAAATAAAAAATTAACTGTTTGCTGATGGGACTTGAACCCAAAATTCTGTGTCCCAAAGCCAATGCACTAACCACTGAGCTATAAACTCAGTTGTAAAAACCTAGGAGTTCTATTTGGTTATATGATTTTCAGTGCAAACTTGTCTAAAACTCATTGGGACTTATGCACAGACTGCAAGCAAGCCAAATTCAAATGATGTTTGAAGAAAGTCACACATCAGACTCGCATCAAAATCAAACAGAATCACAATGACTTTTAGTCACCCTGAGTATTTTCATGGTTGATCTCATAAGACAAGAAAAGTTATTATGATTCTGATGTTTGAAGAAAGTCATGCATCAGACTCACATCATAATCAAACATCATTTGAATTTGGCTTGCTTGCAGTCTGTGCATAAGTCCCAATGAGTTTTAGACAAGTTTGCACTGAAAATCATATAACCAAATACAACTCCTACGTTTTTACAACTGAGTTTATAGCTCAGTGGTTAGTGCACTGGCTTTGAGACACAGAATTTTGGGTTCAAGTCCCATCAGCGAACAGTTATTTATTTTTTTTATAAAGTCAGTCGTCAAAGTCAGTCGTCAAAGTCAGTCGTCAAAGTCAGTCGTCAAAGTCAGTCGTCAAAGTCAGTCGTCAAAGTCAGTCGTCAAAGTCAGTCGTCAAAGTCAGTCGTCAAAGTCAGTCGTCAAAGTCAGTCGTCAAAGTCAGTCGTCAAAGTCAGTCGTCAAAGTCAGTCGTCAAAGTCAGTCGTCAAAGTCAGTCGTCAAAGTCAGTCGTCAAAGTCAGTCGTCAAAGTCAGTCGTCAAAGTCAGTCGTCAAAGTCAGTCGTCAAAGTCAGTCGTCAAAGTCAGTCGTCAAAGTCAGTCGTCAAAGTCAGTCGTCAAAGTCAGTCGTCAAAGTCAGTCGTCAAAGTCAGTCGTCAAAGTCAGTCGTCAAAGTCAGTCGTCAAAGTCAGTCGTCAAAGTCAGTCGTCAAAGTCAGTCGTCAAAGTCAGTCGTCAAAGTCAGTCGTCAAAGTCAGTCGTCAAAGTCAGTCGTCAAAGTCAGTCGTCAAAGTCAGTCGTCAAAGTCAGTCGTCAAAGTCAGTCGTCAAAGTCAGTCGTCAAAGTCAGTCGTCAAAGTCAGTCGTCAAATATGGAAATATAGGGGGCTTCCACGTTACTGGTAGTACAAAAGCTCTAGAAAAGTGAAATGGCTCCTCGCCCCTCCAAAAAGTTCAGCAAATTCTGCGCTCCAAAATTCGAATGCCCCCCGCCCTTATGAGCCCCAGTGTGCCTAAACCACATTTAGCATCCACATGTTAGGCAGGGGTATAATTTCCAAAATGGGGTCACTTGAGGGGGTATTTTGCTCTTCTAGCATTTAGGGTCTCTGTATATGGAGTCCACAAACTTTTCTAGGAAAATCTGTGCTCCAGGAGGCAAATAGCGCTCTGTCCCTCCTGAGTGTCGCCTTGTAGCCAACAGTACTGTACAGCCACATATGGGATATTGCCACATTCAGCAGAAATTGTGGGACAAGTTTTGGTGCCAATGTTATCCATTATTCACATTTGAAAATGCAAAATCTGGGGCTGAAACAAATTTTGCCGTAAAAATGTAATTATTTTCTCTTCAGTGCCCAATGGTATAAAATTCTGTGACACACATTGTGTCAATATGATCACTGAACCCCTAGATGAATTCATCGAGAGGTGTAGTTTGTAAAATGGGGTCTCTTACTGGGAGTTCTGCTGTTATGGCACCTTAGGAGCTCTCCTAGTGGGTCATGGCACCCTCAAACAATAACAGTAAAATCTGCACTATAATATAGCGCTCCTTCCCTTCTGACCTTTGCACTATGCCACAAAAGTAGTTCCCAATTACATGTAGGGTATTGGCGTGCTCAGAAGAAATTGCACAACAAAATGAGAGGTCAATTTTCTCCTTTTACCCTTTTTTTGTGGAAAACAATTGATTTTTCTACTTTCATGGCTCTACGTTATAAACTTCTGTGAAGCACCTGGGAGTTCAAAGTGCTCACACCATATCAAGATAAGTTCCTTGTGGGGTCTAGTCTCCAAAATGGGGGATTTCTGCTGTTTAGGCACATCAGGGGCTCTCCAAATGCAACATGGCGTCCACTAATTACTCCAGCAAATTTTGAATTCAAAAAGTCAAATGGCGCCCCTTCCCTTCTGAGCCCTGCCATGTGCCTAAACAGTGGTTTTCCACCACATATTGGCTATCGGAATGCTCAGGAGAAATTGCAAAATACATTTTGGGGTCCATTTTATCTGTTACGCTTGTGAAAATTAAAGAAATTTGGTCTAAATTAATTTGTGTGAAAGAGTTAAAGGTTAATTTTTCTCTCGCATTACTTCAGTTCCTGTGAAGCACCTGACAGGTTAATAAACTTCTTAATGTGGTTTTGAGCTCCTTGAGTGGTGCAGTTTTTAGAGTGGTGTCACTTTGAGGGGCCTTTATGACAATAAATGCCCAAGTCACTTCAAATGTGATGTGGTCCCAAAAGAAAAAAAAAAAGTTTTGTAAATTGTGGGAAAAATTTGAAATCGCTGGTCAACTTTTAACCCTTACAACTTCCCAATAAAAAAAATTTTCTAAAATGGTGCTGATGAAAAGTAATTATGTGGGAAATGATATTTATTAACCATTTTGTGTGACATCTCTAATTTAAGGGCAAAACAATTCCAAGTTAGAAAATTGCAAAATTCTCACAATTTCTCAAAATTTTCATTTTTTTTTACAAATAAAATGCAAGTCATATTTGAATAAATTTTACCACTATCATGGAGTACAATATGTCACAAAAAAACACCCTCAGAATCAGTGGGATCGGTTGAAGTGTTCTAGCGTTATTGGCTCAAAGTGACAGTGGTCAAATTTAAAATATAAAACCTGGTCAACCTACAAAGTGGCTCGGAGTAAATTATGTAAAAATCAATGATTTTCTTGATGTTTTTTTCTTTAGATTCTGTCTCTCACAGTTGAAGTGTACCTACAATTAAAAATGACAGACCTCTCCGTTATTTGTAGTTGGGAGAACTTGCAAAATCAGCAGTGTACAAATACCTTTTCCTTATTGTTTTAGTAAACAATTAAACTTGAAATTTGTATTTTTCCACACATTCTTTGGCCTTTGAAAAATTTATGGTAAAAAAACTAAAAATACATATATCATTAGAAAAAGTTAAATAAAAAACATAGCAAAATTGATATATTTGATTTAGTCATGCATGTAAGGGAAAGGGGATAAAAGGTTGAATACAATTTTATATATCAGATTATCAAATGTTGACCAGTTCTATTAAAACCTAATTATAACAAAATTAAATATTCTGAAGTAAAAGCATTGTAATGGTTGTGGATATGTAAGAGGAAAGAAATCTTTGTTTATATTGGGTCATTTTTACTTTTCTTTGTACTGGAGAAGCTTAAACTGTATGCATGAAGTGTGTAATGAGGATTGCAGGTGAACACTCCATTGTTCTGAGAAGAGTAATCAATTTAACTGAGAGAAATTAGCATCACCCATGTTTTCAAGATCTCCATTATTCATTGCTTCGAAAAATAATTACAAAAGACAAAGAAGAGGAACACTATTCTGTCAGTTTATGCAGTGGTGTGGAGACCATACAAACAGTAACATAACAGGTTGTGTGGTATTTCTCAATGATCAACCATTTTACTTGGTTACATAAATTAAAAAACACATCCAGGAAATGTTTTATTATCCCCTTATAGGAGATATTTTACAACTGCAAAGCTGTGCTCTATTTTTTCATGTAGTAGAAAAAGACAAGATCTGGTAATGGTTCTATATACAAATGTTGATTTCCCTTCCAAAAAGAGTAACTCTGCAATTTTATGCTGCTCAGCTATTTTTTTGTGAGAAATCAACTTGGAACTAAATTCGCTACCATTTTGTGTCAGATGTTGATAAATTCCCCTTATGGTATGAAGTGTAAACAGGATCAATGTGAGCCGAGCCTTATTGTGATCTTTGGGAGTAAGAATGAACAAATCAATAGCAGATTAACAATTGGTTATATTTATTTTTAACGCCTTTCCTCATGCATTTCAAGTCATAAGACGACTTTAATTTCGGACAGGTGCGATTATAGAGATACCAGATTTATTTTTGGTTTTTGAGTGGACAAGAGAGACTGTTTGCTTTAATTGGTATAAGTAATTTGCAGACACTTTACCCTGTCACTGTAGACTGCTCTGATATGTATCACCCAACAATTGTATTATAAAGGGTTAGTGAGCTTCATCAGGTGTGTTACTGTTGTAAATAGCTTGCCACAGAACAATGGATGAGCTCACCAAGTAAACACCTATAGATTGTGACTTGTCTGCTGATTAGCACAATAATAGGAGATATAGAGCATCTAATGTGAGACAGCTCAGCATGCTAAGTTTCCGCATACAGAGATCACAGAGGTGCTGCCTGCAGGTGTGTGGATGGGCAGCTCTACACCAAACTAATTACTGTCCCTCTCTCAGGCTACTGCAAATGGTGTATATCCCATCAGATTGATAAGGATCTCTCCCAATACTACTGTCAGGACTGACATCTGTTTCCCTGGTTATCTGGCTTCTTCCAGGGTCAGGGCAAATTTTTTGCATATTGCACTGCATTGGACTATAGTGCCAAATTATCTTATCATATCAGCTATATGTAGAGTTTAATAAGTAGCTAACAGCTTTTCACTATATCAAAATCTATTATATCAGATTACAAAAAGGACACAGTAACAAGCCATCGCATTGTCAAGTCGATAACTAATGATGGCCAATATATACATCCTACGAATATTATAAATGCGAAACTTTGTGAGTATGTATGTTTGTTACTCTTTCACGAAAAAACTACTGGACGGATTTGCATGAAACTTTACAGTAATATAGATTATACATCGGAATAACAGGCTACAATTTGTAATGATTTTATGTAATTTTGGTCGTAATATAACGATACATGTCAATTAAGTCAGAAAAAAAATCTGGCCTCTGAGAGCTATCTTGGCGTACGCTGCCTAAACCGTTGGAGTTACACAAAGATGATGTACCGTAGAATTGTTTGTCTTGAATAGTTCTAAATAAAAGTTAGCGACAGCATACATCTCCCTTTTATGTGGAAGCCACTATGACCAAAATTGTGAACCATAAATTTAATTAAATTAGATACTATTTTACAATGCACATTTTAGTATATTTATCAAACTCTTATTTATACACATACACAGGTGATATTTAAATGGCTGATTTACAGCAGTCAGACGAGATTGATAATACAATAATTTGCCCATAGTGGATCATTGTATAGGGAGGTCACAGTTGCCACCTGTCCAGTGTCAGAATACAGGGGTGATCATATACCGTGGCCAGGTACAAGTGTGGCACAGGGGGTTCACACACGACCCCCAGGGACTGACATTTCCTAGAAACTTTGGCAGCTGTCAGTCATGAGCTCACCCTGATACATTACACTCTGGAAACAGCTGAAGGGAGAAGGATAATTTATGACATTTTCTCAGACTTAAAAAAAAAAAAAAACAAACACAGAAAACAGCCCATATGTCAGGAACAGGTTACTGGGGAACTACACGTCCCAGCACGGCCTTCCCGCGCCCACAGCCCGCGGGGAGTGTGAGGCTTCCTCCTGCAGGTTGCCCGGGGGCACCGGGCAGTCATTGTCCTCACACAGTGGGTCCCCGCCCCCATTGTCCCTCCACATAACACCGTATAATAAAACATGCGCTCACCTGCGCCAGCTGCTGCAGCCGGGAAAGTTCAGAGCGCCTCACCTGGGCGGAGGGGAAGTGACTCACACACGGGGAGGGGCAGTAACCCGAGCGCAGCTCCATGGAGGATGCACACACGGCAGCCTGACAGCACAGGCAGCAGCGCTACACAAATGGCGTCCTCCCCTCCTGTGTGCAGCACAGCCCTGTGTGTGTGCAGCGCAGCATGTCACCCACAGCACCAGCAGGCTGCTCTCAGCTCCCACAGAGCACTGGGAATGGTTGCTATGGGTAACCGCGCCACAGCTGCTCCTCATAGACCAGTCATATACAACTGATATCGTCTGTACAGCGATCGTAATAGAATTAGATTGTTTTAGTATTTTGTTTGAACTTTACCAAGTACCTATTTTGCAATTAGTACTTATAAAAATGCTGCGAAAGTGTAAGTCTAACATTTCGCAAAGCTCTAATAAAGCCCGAGCTATGAAAATAATTAGACGTGATGAGACGTCTCAACAAGCCGAGCAACGAAGGCTTGAGCAGGCGGTGCGTTGTGCGGCACATAGAGCTGCAGAGACTCCAGAACAATCCCAAGCCCGACGTGAACGGAATGCGGAGTTTTTGGCATCTCAACGGGCTGCTGAAACTCCAGAACAGTCTCAAGCTTGACGTCAGCAGCAAGCGACTTACATGGCGTCCCAAAGAGCCACTGAAACTTAAGTGGCCGAATCTCGCAGACGCACTGTTGCTGAAAGGGCAGCACAGCGACGTCAAACATTTACAAGAAATACATGGATATTGTTTAATAAAGCTGCATTTGAGTATGACGAGACTCTTGATTATGAAACTCACAAGCTTATAAAAATAGAAGCAATGACCATAGATTGCAAATATTGCGGAGCTCTTAAGTGGAAAGAGGAAGCAGCAGGTATGTGTTGTTTGGGCGGGAAAGTAGCTCTTCCTTATATAGACGAGCCAGTTCAACCTTTAAAAGAGCTTTTCTCTAATGAAACTGATAAACTCGCCTTTTTCTAAATAATATAAGAAAATACAACATGTGCTTTCATATGACGTCTTTTGGAGCAGATCAAATTGTCTCAATGCCAGGGTTTTGCCCGACCTTTACAATACAAGGACAAGTATACCACTGTATCGGTTCTTTAATTCCTACGTCCATTTCGCAACCACAATTTTTACAAGTTTATTTCATAGGTGACGAAGAAGAACAAATCAACAGGCGTACTGAGTGCATGCAAAGCGTAGATAGAAACATAGTTAAAAAATTACAACGAGTACTTCACGACCACAACATTTTGGTGCATGAATTTAAAACAGCTAGAGACAGAATGATCAATGACGATCATTTCAAAGTAGTGATTCACCCAGACCGTGTACCACGTGGTCAACATGAGAGACGATTCAATGCCCCTACTACAAATGAAATTGCTGCTGTAATAGTTAGTAGCGAACAAACTATGTCTCGGGACATCGTTGTGCAGCCACGCGATGGCATGCTCACTAGGGTTCCCAATACACAGATTCTATGACGCTCTCGAGTACCCAATAATTTTTTGGAAAGGACAAGAGGGGTACAGCATTGATATTCCTCAGATAAATCCAATTACCAAACAAGCAATGCCAAGCAAAAAGGTGTCCTGCAAAGATTTTTATGCCTTTCACTTGATGGTCCGTCACAGCGATTTTAATTTGATGCTTAAGTGTAGGCTCCTACTTCATCAGTTTCTGGTCGACATATATGTAAAGATGGAGAGTGAGCGCTTAAGGTTAATCTCTTTAAATAAAAAAAAAAAATGAGCGCAGAAAATTATATTCACTTGCAAGATGCAATAAGAAATGATGCGGATTTGGATCCAAATAACTTTGGTCAGATGGTGATTCTCCCGTCATCATTTGTAAATAGCCCGAGATACCTACACGAATACACACAAGATGCGTTCACATATGTACGTAATTATGGGAGGCCTGATTTATTTATTACAATGACTTGCAACCCCGTTTGGCCAGAAATCACCAAAGAGCTTATGGCTGGTTAAAATTCAACGGACAGACATGACTTAACAGCTCGAGTATTTAGAATAAAAGTACAGAAGTTGGTAGCTCTACTTACAAAAGGTAACATATTTGGTGATATGCAATGCTTCATGTACTCGATCGAGTGGCAAAAGCAAGGTTTGCCTCATGTGCACTTACTGCTGTAGTTAAAGGAAAAATTGCATCCAAACCAAATTGACGAAATCATATGTGCTGAGATACCAAACCCAGAAACCGATTAAAAGCTCTATGATACAGTGACAAAGAATATGATTCACGGGCCATGTGGTACATTCAATTCTTCATCGCCATGCATGAAGGAAGGAAAATGTACCAAAAAATATCCGAGGAAGCTTTTAAAAGATACTCAAGCCAATGACAAAGGTTATCCTTTGTACAGGCGCAGAGCACCAGAGAATGGTGGGACGCACGACGATTATAAAAACCCGTAGAGGAACACAGGAAATATTGGTGGACAATAGCTGGGTGGTCCCATATTCTCCACTCTTACCAAAAATTTTTAATTCTCATTTAAATGTAGAGTTCTGCAATACGGTACAGGTGATAAAATAAATTTGTAAATATATTAATAAGGGTAGCGACCAGGCTATTTTTAACATCCGCCAGCAAGGGAATGTTAACATTGACCCAAGAGATGAGGTGCAGACCTTTAGAACCGGCCGATATGTTAGTAGTAACGAAGCAGCGTGGTGGATCTTAGGTCTGCCTCTGCACGAGAGACACCCAATCATCACTCATCTCGCGATTCATTTACCCAATGGCGAGAGGGTTTACTTTACGGAAAATAATTTTAAAGAGTGTAGTTTTAGGTGGTGCTTCTAATCTCTAACTGCATTTTTCCTGTTGTGCCAAAGTGATACGTTTGCAAAAACATTACTTTACATTGACGTGCCTCGCTACTATACTAGAAATGTGGCACGGAAGCAATGGAAACGTCGTTTACAAGGAACACCTGTCGATGGCTGGCCAGGTGTGAAGGCAGGAGACGCTCTAGGTCGCATTTACACGGTGCACGTTAGCAATTTTGCATGTTATTGCTTGCGTATGCTGCTGAATGTAATAAGGGGTCCAACCAACTTCTCGGATTTAAAAACATTTGAAGGTCAAGAACTTGCAACTTTTCGGCAGGTGTGTGAGAAGATGGGGTTGTTGGAAGATGATAACCACTGGGATACCACCTTAGAAGAGGCCGTGCTATGTCGCTCCCCGGTGCAAATAAGAGCTGTTTGCCATATTGATATGCACTAGTGGTTTATCCAATCCTCTACAACTCTGGCACAAGTATAAAACTGCGTTATCAGAGGATATCATGCACAGATTTGAAAGAATGGATCACGTTAATGATGATCTCTGTTTCAATGAGGCGTTGGGGCTTAGAGGACAAAATATTAATAATTTCTGGAAAGAAATTGTTCGATTTTGGTCTACCCTCACCGCGGTGTAGAGGAGAGCTGTCGAACGAGTTGATAAAAGAGCTAAGCCATGATACCAACCAGTTAGACGCTCACGTTTGCAAAACTGAGCCACGTTTGCTACCTGATCAAAGAGAGATTTATCACAAAATAGTAGGAAGAGTTGAGAATGGTGAAGGAGGACTTTTTTTTCTTAATGCCCCAGGTGGTACAGGAAACACTTTCTTGCTTAAATTACTTTTAGCAAAAATTCGTAGCGGTCATAACGTTGCATTAGCTGTGGCTTCCTCTGGAATTGCTGCAACATTGCTAAGCGGTGGACGGACGGCACATTCAGTCTTTAAATTACCTCTTAATCTGGTGAACGAAGAAACCCCATCGTGTAATATCAGCAAGAGCAGCGCCCGTGGCCTCCTGTTGCAACAGTGCAAACTAATCGTGTGGGACGAGTGCACAATGTCACACAAACGCGCCATCGAAACTCTTGATCGTTGTCTACAAGACTTACACAGTAAACAAACAATGGGTGGTGTGGTTGTTTTATTGGCTGGGGACTTTAGGCAAACTTTGCCTGTCATCGAGCGAGGCACTGCAGCAGACGAAATTAACGCATGTCTGAAATCCTCATATTTATGGACCAAAGTTGAAAAGCTGCACCTCACCACCAACATGCGTGTCCAGTTATTCAGTGATCTAGAGTCGGGCGCGTACGCTGAGAAACTGCTCGAGATCGGTGAAGGTCTAATGGAAACTGACGAAGAAGGTATGGTTCTATTCACTAACCAATTTTGTCATGTTGAGGATTCGGAAGACGCACTTATTGCTCAAGTTTTTCCAAATTTGCAACAAAACATCCACGATGAAAATTGGCTATGTGAAAGAACTATACTAGCACCAAGAAATGAAACAGTTGCGAAAATCAATAAAATTATCTTGGACCAAGTAACCAGCGATGCAACAACCTACAACTCCATCGACACAGTCATGTCATCTGAAGACTGTATGAGCTACCCCGTGGAGTTTCTTAACTCTTTGGAGCTATCCGGGGTCCCATCTCATAAGCTCGAATTAAATGTCGGTATACCGGTTTTGTTAATGCGCAACTTGGACGCCCCGAGATTACGTAATGGCACTAGATTGCGAGTCACTGAACTAGGCAGGCACATTGTAAAGGCCACAATTTTAACTGGAGAAGCTAAGGGTGAAAATATTCTTATACCACGCATCCCAATAATACCCAATAACTTACCCTTCAATTTCAAATGTTTGCAGTTCCCACTTAAAGTTGCATTTTCAATGACCATCAATAAATCGCAAGGGCAAACTTTGAAGGTAGCGGGTATACATTTAGGCACGCCCTGTTTTTCCCACGGTCAGCTATACGTAGCTTGCTCACGTGTTTCTAAACCGCAAAATCTACATATTTTCGCTGAACGAAAGAAATCAAATAACATAGTTTACAGGAGTAAATTGCAGTAAAAACACAGATAAATTACCTGCAGATATCCATTATTCCAATTACATACTAATTCTTTACTAACACGAACAATATTAAACGCAAGTAACTTCAGTCCGTCCTGTTTATTAATCAGTGTTTAGTAATCCGTTTGTGATGAAATTTGATATGGATAAATTCAAGCCTGGGGAAGGACATAGGGCTACTTTTTATAAACACCATACAGGCGAAGATTATATAAAACTGTAAACCTGATTGATTGACACACCTAGCGGTCAACGCACAGCCGAAACCACTGAACTTAGCATCTTGAAATTTGCAGATAGTGCTCATTTAAGCTATAATAGAACCTAAGAAAGGAATTTTGATAATTCCACCCTCAAGAGTTTCCCTCTTCATATTATAGGGGTTCAAAGATTGTATGGAATCCGTCAGTTTTGAAGATAGACATCTGAAATTTTGGATGTACGAGCAACTAAATAAGATTATTTTTTTTTACTATTAGAATGATCTGTCACGAAACTTAATGTGGCAGACCAAATTCCACGCGAGCGAAGCCGCGGGTAAAAGCTAGTAGGTCTATAAATGTAAAATGTCTAGCAAAGATTTGACCTCAGAATTGAGGTTTTTTAATGGAGAAATGTGCTTCTTTCTCCCACAAAATAGATATATTACACTTTATTTTCATATTTACTATTGATGTATGACTGAGAAAGTAATAAGAAACTTGAATCTATAGTGATCTGCTGGAGCTGTAGAGTCACCGAGTTATTAGATTGCAGTAATAGCAGCTTTTCACAGACCAATCCATTCAGTAACAGCCTTTTTTATTCTTCATACACTGCAAATGAGGGGAATATTAAACCCTTAACTGCTAATTTTGCTACTAGAACAAAATCCTGAAACAAATGAGTGTCAGACAGACGCTTCCTGCATTGTGAGGTAACAAGTTGTATTTAAACTCCTGGACTACAGACTTTGTTGGCTTTAAAAATAATGAATGGCTTGTCCATCATACTAAGTGTGCCTATTATACAAAAATATTTAAATGTTATACTGCCTTGTAATACTTTATTAGACCCCAACAGGCCATATGAATTTCCACTGTTGGTTAACCCTGGTCACCATCAGTTTTCCCATAGCCAGATAGGTGGAGGTCACTTACTGTTGGGTTTACATTTAAGAGCTCAAAAAGGATTCAATACAGTCTCAAGTAGAGATGAGCAGATCTGACGAGATTTAAAAATTCCAAAATTCACAGATTTTATTGTGAAATTCAGTCTTTATTAGTGTTGAGCGACCATGCTCGACACTGCTCGGTACTCGCCCGAGCATCACATTACTCGGGATGTTCGGCGAGCACTGAGCATTTCCGGGTTACTCGGGCAGGAGTTCGGGTCTCCGCCCTGCATGTTTGGCGCTCTTTACAGAGCCAATGAACATGCAGGGATTGCCAGCCAGTCACTGTAATGCCACAGTCATGTTTGTGGGCATTACAGTGATTGGCTGGCTGCACAGTGTCACCTTGAGTTTTTAAAACCGGGCGCCACCATCTTGGAAACAGTCGCTCCAGATTAATCAGTGTAGGGACAGTGCTGCTGAGCTAGGGAGAGATTTTTCCTGTGAAATAGTTAGTGTAGGGTATGTAAAGGCTGGCAGATCAAACAAACAGTCCTTCTCAGGACTAATATCCATCCCAGATATCAGGCAGGCAGGCTGTATAGGCGACAAAGTGGTTATACCAGCAAACGCTGCATTACAGTCCTGTGTGCTCCTGTTTCTGAAATTGCTGGACTTAGCTCCAGGTCTCGGGGGCCAGTAAAAATCCTTTTTTTCCCATCTAAATCCTCTTTTTTCCTCCTTCACACTGTACAAATACCCGTCTTATTAACCTATTGGTGTCCCCCCCCTCCCCTCCCCCCCAAAAAAAAAGTGTCTGATTTTTCAGACACAAAATATCTGTTGAAAAGAGTCTGGCATAGGCCACAAAAACAGAAGTGCGGTTTTGCAGTTCCACGGGTCAAATCTCTGTAGTATCCATTTTTTGGCCTTTTGTATCTAAAAAAACAACACAGTTTGAGTGTGTCGCTCAATGTTCAGCCGCAAATCTATATATTTAAAAAGTCTGGTATACAGCAGTAAATTAAAACTGTGGTTTTGCTGTTCCACGGTAAAAAAACAAAAAAACAAAAAAAAAAAAACACTCTATCCTGCTTTTCGCATTTTTTTGCCTTAAAAAAAAACCCAGTACTGTGACTGTTCTGACACAAAAATATATCTGTTGAAAATAGTCTGTTGTAGGCCCGACAAATCCCAGTGTGGTTTTGCAGTTCCACAGGTCAAATCTCTGCAGTAACCAGTTTTGGGCCTCTTTTTTTTTTTTTTTTTTAGATACAAAACAGTTTGAGTGTGTCGCTCACGTTTCGGCCACAAATATATATATTTAAAATTTTATGGTATACCCCAGTAAAACAATAACTGTGGTTTTGCCATTCCATGGTAAAAAATCTATTATTCAGGTTTTGGTATTTTTTCCGTAAAGAAAAACAGTAATTGTTTAAGAGTTGGTGAAGGCCAGAGAAATAGAACTGTGGTTTTTCTCTTCCACGGTTCTAATCTCCTTATTACCCTTTTTCCATTGATAGTGCGAGTGTAAGCGATTTTACTTCCTTTACAATGGGCAAGGCACGTGGCAAGGGACGTGGAACTGGACGTTCTGGTGATGGTGCGTGCAGAGGACAGGGCCGTGGCCAAAGTGAAAATGTGCCACAACCAACAGCCACATCTTCTCGCTCCCACTTGACCGAATTACTAGGGAAACACAGAACACCAGTATTGAGAACTGATCAGTGTTTACAGGTTATTAATTGGATAGCAGATAATACTTCCAGTTACCTGGGCACCACCACCTCCGGTCTGTCTTCCACACGGTCAACTCTTAGAAGCCGTGAGTCTCGACCGCATACTCCTCATCCTGATGCTCCTTCCTCCCACCATGCGGAGTGTCGTCAGACAGCAACTGATCCCACACTTGGACACTCTGAAGAGCTGTTCACTGGTCCATTTCCAGATTTGTGCACCTCGCCTGCTCCGCTTGAAGTGGTGGAAGAGGAGATCCCATGTAGCGATGCTCAAATATTTGAACAGCCACGGCCACAGGAAGTCAATGCTGGCAATTTGTCACAAGAGGTGGACGATGACGAGACAAATGCCAGGAAGTGAGGAGGAGGATCGTGGTGCACAAGTGGAAGAGGAGGAGGTGGTGGATGATCTAGTAATTGACCCAACGTGGCAAGAGGACATGCAGAGTGAGGCCAGCAGCACACATGGGGGAGGGAGGCAGAGTACCCCAACAGGCAGGAAGAAGCAGTGTGGTGGCCGCAGACAGAAGGCAGGCAACCGTTCCCCGTAACACCAACACGAGGGACGTTGCCAGTACAAGCGGTAGGTCTTCCAGAGTTTGGAATTTTTTTAAAGACACTGCTGATAACCCCAAAAAGGCCATTTGTACCACCTGCCATGCCAGCATCAGGAGGGGTGACAAAACTACCAGCCTGACCACCACCAGCATGATCAGGCACATGGCAGCAAAGCACGCGACTTTGTGGGGTAAACCCCAGGGTCCACGACCAGTGTCAGCGGGTGTCACCACTGCTTCTTTTGCTGCTGTGCGTGCAATAGAACCCCCTGTTGTGTGTGCGCAAGGCAATCCCCTGTCCATACCGCATGTAAAGATGCACCCTCCTCTCAGTCTTCATTTGTTATGGCAGTTTCTCAAGAAACAGCATCAACGTCCACGTCCCACCACTACGTTCAATTGTATATATCCCAGACCTTTGAACGAAAGCGGAAATTCGCAGCTAACGCCCCATAGGCCACAGTCCTAAAAATCACACATTTCACCACTGCTTGCGTTGGAAATGCTGCCTTTTAGGCTGGTAGAGACGGAATCTTTCCGCAACCTTATGGCGGTGGCCATCCCTCGGTACTCGGTCCCCAGCCCACACTATATACCCAGTGTGCCATCCCTGCATTACACAAGCACGTGTCCCAAAACATCTGCCGTGCCCTCAACGCAGTTACTGGGAGTGTCCACCTGACAACAGACGTGGACAAGTGCTTGTGGCCAGGGACGGTACACCTCCCTGACGGCACACTGGGTGAACATAGTGGAAGCCGGGACCCAGTCGGACCTTGGGACGGAAAACAGCCTCCCCACACCGAGGATAGAGGGCCCTGTGTCAGTCAGAGTTGCCCCAACAGTGTACAGCTCCTGCACATTATCATCCTCCTCCTCCTCATGTTCAGCCTCCATCTCAGATATCACCACATCAGTTACAAGCTGGAAGCACTGCAGTACTGCCTCCGCCAAGCGGCAACAGGCTGTGCTGAAACTCATAAGCTTAGGTGAGAAACCTCACACTGCTTGTGAGTTGTGGACAGCTGTGAAAGAGCAGGCAGATCTGTGGCTGAGACCGCTGAACCTACATCCAGGCATGGTCATGTGTGACAATGGCAGTAACCTGGTGGCGGCTCTGAGGTGAGATCACACACGTACCATGCCTGGCTCATTTGCTTAACCTCGTGGTTCAGCGATTTCTTAAATTATACCCCGAGTTGCCAGATCTGCTCGTCAAAGTACGCCGCCTGTCAGTTCATTTTCGGAAGTCTGCTACAGGTTCCGCCGCCCTTGCTGTGTTGCAGCAGTGTTTGCATCTTCCGGCTCACCGACTGGTGTGTGATGTCCCCACACGTTGGAACTCTACCCTCCACATGTTGCTAAGGATTTGTGAGCAGAAGAGAGCAGTTGTGGAGTACCAGCTGCAACAAGGCCGTCGATATTCAGGTCAGACTTCACACATAAGACCTCAGGAGTGGACTTGGATGTCTGACATATGTACCATCCTTTCAATCTTTGAGGAGGCCACCAAGATGGTGAGTGGCGATGACGCCATCATTAGTGTCAGCATCCCACCTGTCTGTCTTTTGCAACCCTCTCTGGCTGCAATGCCTCTTTTTTAGTTCTCTGCAGAGTATGATGAGATGGATCAAGAAGCCGTAGCGGTCGATTACACACAGCCCAGCCTCATCTCATCCCAACGTGTATTGGGGACAATGAGGGAGAGGAGGAAGAGGAGCAGTAGCTGGCATCATGCGCTGTAGACAGGAGTACCTCTACAACTGTCATACCGTCAGTTTGTTGTTGCCCAACCAAGGCGTACATGTGTGAGAGATGCAACTCCAATCCAGCAGAGGCATGGGAACACTGTCAACATTCTGGGACAGTTTTCTCAAACCCTCCCTTCGGACAGACCCTGAGGCGCAGGGTACTCTCACAAGGAGTGGAAAGTTTCAAAAGATGGTGAGGGAGTACCTTGCCGACCGTACCAGCATCCTCCGTGATTCCTCTGTGCCTTTTAATTATTGGGTATCCAAGCTGGACACTTGGAATGAACTCGCTCTGTACGCCTTGGAGGTCCTGGCCTGCCCTGCCGCTAGCGTGTTATCGGAGCGTGTTTTTAGTGCCGCTGGGGGAATTATAACTGATAAGCGCACTAGCCTGTCAACTGACAATGCAGACAAGCTGACCCTTATCAAAATGAACAAGGGCTGGATGGGCCAGACTTCTCATCACCACCAAATGACAGCAGAGTAACCAAATCCACTGTGTTATTTCGGGAGGTGTATTCACATGCACCGCTTCACACCCACACATGGGTATACGCTTCCTCATTTCCGCTGTTTTATGTTCTTCTGCTTATCCTCAGCCTCCACCACCACTATACCACCAGGGTGACCATGGTCTGTTTTGCCATTATTGAACGTTCCTCCATCCTGATTTTTGTCAGATTTTGCTTGGAAGGCATAAGCAAAGACTGTGGAAGACCCACACCCCAATAAATGGGACTAATGTTTGTAATATGCTGTACTGCATGGCTCTTGTAAGGGGCATTAAAAACGTCTTGTTAAGCTACTGTGACCTCCATGTCTCTTCCAACGGGCATTGCATTTCCTCCTAATTTTAGTCAGCTTTTGCTTTTCAATGCAGAGGTGAAAACTAAGGGAGACACTTCCCAATAATGGGTAGAAGGTTTTTAGTATGCTGTAATCCACGTCTGTTTCAAGGGGCATTGCAGTTCCTCGTAATTTTTGGAAAGCCTTCCATTCACTGCTTAGGCCAACAGTGCACAGGAGACCCAGTTGCTATAAATGGAAAAAAAGGTTTATTTAAGGCCCTCTGACCTCCATGTCATTTCCAAGGGGGCATTGGAGTGGCTCAAAATTTTTGGTAGGCATAGCACTCACTGTATGCCCTATAACTGTGTAGCCAAACCGCTCCTTTTGCTACAGAAACATATCCTACAAGACATATCTGGTTGACTGGCCTGATATTGATGTGAATGGTCCCTGTTCCTCCTGCTCTTTCTCCTTTGCCACCACCTCATCCATCATTCATCACCTGAAGCTTTGTTTTAACAGGAGTCAGAACTGGGATAGTAGCAGGAAAATATCCAGCAATCCTCGGAGGAGGTAGGATAAGCGCGAAAACGCTGACCACCTCAGGCCTAGCTGCTACTACATACATGCGCTTGCATTCCTTGAAAACAAAGCAAATTCTAACTTCCATCATCTTCATCATGCTCCCCACTAGTGTTGAGTCACCCCCGTAGTGTTGGAGTTCGGTTCGGTTCGTTGAACACCCATGTGTTCGCCGAACACCTTCGAACACCGTTAAAACCAATGGCAGGCAAACAAAAACACATAGAAACACATAGAAAACACCTTCAAAGGTGTCCAAAAGCTGACAAACTGCTCAGAAGACACAACTAACACATGGAAAAGTGACAAGTACATATAGTCATGCGAAAAGAAAAGCGGTGGAGGAGTAAAAGGAGGGGGAGACAGATATAGGCATGTCATGCCCTTCTAAAATCCGAAAAGTGAGAAGCCAACATGGCCAGTCAGTTCCTGCCCGTGCCGCCGGGTTTGTGCCAGAGCTGCGGTGGACCCTGACGGCCAGCCCCCCTCTCCCAATACTGGTGCCTGTCCGCTGGTGGGTCGAGCGAGCCCCCCTGAGGTGGAGGCAGCTCTAAGCTTTTTAATTTAAATTGTCTCTCCAATTTGAATGAATACACTTTAACCCCTTAATAACATCTGACGTACTAATACGCGTCTGTGCCCTGGGACTTAAGAGCCAGACCCGTATTAGTACGTCATCGCGATCGCGCCCGCACACAGGCTGTGCGGGCGCGATCGCCGCCGGGTGTCAGCTGATTGTCACAGCTGACACCCGGTACTATGTGCAGGGAGCGGTCACGCACCGCTCCCAGCACATTAACCCCCGCGATGCTGCGATCGAAGTCGATCGAAGTCGATCGCGGCATTGCGGGGGCAAGGGGAGGTGATCGGCGATACTCACCTCCTCTTCCGGCTTCCAGCGCAGTCTGCAAAGGCTTCCCGGGTGTTGCCATGACGACCCGATGTCGTCATGACGACCCGATGTCGTCATGACAACATCCGGGTCACCAGAGAGCAGGAAGATTGCTTGGACATGCGCAGTGCATCTCCAAGCAATCTTCACACTGTGCATTTCTGACAGCTTGCATGGCATAGGGATGGTGCTCCATTCCTGTGCCATGCAGGCGATCAGAAAAAAAAAAGTAAAAGTCCCAGAGTGGGACAAAGTAATAAAGGGTATAAACTGTGTGAAAGTGGAAAAAAAAAAAAAAAAAAAAAAAAATGTGCAAAAATATTATAAAAAAATAAAAAAAATAATACACCAAAAATAAAAATATAATGTACCCATCAATAAATATTATTATAAAAAAAATAAAAAAAAAAACAATAAAAGTACACATATTTGGTATCGCCGCGTCCGGAACAACCTGACCTATAAAACTGTCCCACTAGTTAACCCCTTCAGTGAACACGGTAAAAAAAAAAAAAAAAAAAAAAAAACAAGCAAAAAACAATGCTTTATCACCATACCGCCAAACAAAAAGTGGAATAACACGCGATCAAAAAGACGCATATAAATAAAAATGATACCGCTGAAAACGTCATCTCGTCCCGCAAGAAACAAGCTGCCATATAGCTCCATCAACCGAAAAATAAAAAAGTTATAGCTCTCAGAATAAAGCGATACTAAAAAATATTTTTTTCTATAAAATAGCTTTTATTGTGTATAAGCGCCAAAACATAGAAAAATGATACAAATGTGGTACCGCTGTACTGACCCGAAGAGTAAAGCTGCCTCATCAATTTTACCACACGCGGAACAGAATAAAAAAAAAAAAAAACACAATTCCTGAATTGTTGGTTTTTGTTTATTCTGCCTCCCAAAAATCGGAATAGAAAGCGATCAAAAAATGTCACGTGCCTGAAAATGGCACCAATAACAACGTCAAGTCATCCTGCAAAAAACGAGCCGTCACATGACTGTCTGCCAAAATCTGGAAAAATTATAGCTCTCAAAATATGGCGATGCAAAAACTAGATTTTACAAAAAATGCGTCTTTTAGTGTGTGACAGCTGTCAGTCATAAAAACCCCATATGATTCTGGCATTGCTGTAATCACACCGACCCGAAGAATAAAGTCGTCTAATCACTTATACCGCACAAGGAACGGCGTCAAAAATAAACTCTTGAGTTAGGATTGGGTTTGGGGCTAGGATTGGGTTTGGGGCTAGGATAGGGTTTGGGGCTAGGGTTGGGTTTGGGGCTAGGGTTGGGTTTGGGGCTAGGGTTGGGTTTGGGGCTAGGGTTGGGTTTGGGGCTAGGGTTGTGCTGGGGCTAGGGTTGTGCTGGGGCTAGGGTTGTGCTGGGGCTAGGGTTGTGCTGGGGCTAGGGTTGTGCTGGGGCTAGGGTTGTGCTGGGGCTAGGGTTGTGCTGGGGCTAGGGTTGTGCTGGGGCTAGGGTTGTGCTGGGGCTAGGGTTGTGCTGGGGCTAGGGTTGTGCTGGGGCTAGGGTTGTGCTGGGGCTAGGGTTGTGCTGGGGCTAGGGTTGTGCTGGGGCTAGGGTTGTGCTGGGGCTAGGGTTGTGCTGGGGCTAGGGTTGTGCTGGGGCTAGGGTTGTGCTGGGGCTAGGGTTGTGGTTGGGATTTTTTTCAAAAGTAAGAAAAAAAGATGACGATATGGCGACTAGTGTTGAGAGCAAGTGCTCGCTACTTGAGTTTGCATCGGGTGCTCTGGTATGCATTTAGTATCGTGGGTATTTGAGTGATATGCTCGAGTCTCTGCCCCATATGCTTCGCGGCCAAAAAACTTTATGGGGATTGCCTGCCATGCACGAGCGATCCCCGCATGTTTTTTTTTGGGTGTCTAATAACCGTGAAACATGTGGAGCAGGGACTCGAGCATGTCACTCGAGCACACGCTGTACATGGTGCATACCTGAGTACCCGATGCAAACTCAAGTAGCGAGCACTTGCGCTCAAGAATAATGAAAACTTATTCAATATGATGACCTAATGTAAACAAATAATGTGCCGTACCTCTGGGTTCAAAATGTTCACTATACACCTTAATAAAATCTTTGAGGGGTATAGTTTCCAAAATGGGGACACTTGTGGGGGAGCTCCACTGTTTAGGCACATCACGGGCTCTCCAAACGCGACATGGTGTCCGCTAACAAATTGAATGGAAAATCGGCTCAAATTGTTAGCGGACACCATGTTGCGTTTGGAGAGCCCCTGTGTGTCCAAACATTGGAGCTCCCCCACAAGTGACCCCATTTTGGAAACTAGACCCCCCAAGGCACCTATCTAGATGCATAGTGAGCACTTGGAACCCCCAGGTGCTTCACAAATTGATTCGTAAAAATGAAAAAGTGAAAATAAAACACTTTTTCATTTTTATGAATCAATTTGTGAAGCACCTGGGGTTCCAAGTGCTCACTATGAATCTAGATAGGTGCCTTGGGGGGTCTAGTTTCCAAAATGGGGTCACTTGTGGGGGAGCTCCAATGTTTGGGCACACAGGGACTCTCTAAATGCAACATGGTATCCGCTAACAAATTGAATGGAAAATCGGCTCAAATTGTTAGCGGACACCACATTGCGTTTGGAGAGCCCCTCTGTGCCCAAACTTTGGAGCTCCCCCACAAGTGACCCCATTTTGGAAACTAGACCCCCCAAGGCACCTATCTAGATGCATTGTGAGCACTTGGAACACTCAGGTGCTTCACAAATTGATTCATAAAAATGAAAAAGTGTTTTTTTTTTCACTTTCATTGTTACGAATCAATTTGTGAAGCACCTGGGGGTTCCAAGTGCTCACTATGCATCTAGAAAGGTGCCTTGGGGGGTCTAGTTTCCAAAATGGGGTCACTTGTGGGGGAGCTCCAAAGTTTGGGCACACATGGGCTCTCCAAACACAACATGGCGTCCGCTAATTATTCAAGCAAATTTTACAATCAAAAAGTCAAATAGCGCTCCTTCCCTTCCGAGCCCTGCGCCCAAACAGTATTTTTTCCCCAAATATTGGGTATCTGCGTGCCCAGGGGAAATTGCACAACAAATTTTGGGGTCCATTTTTTCTTGTTACCCCTGTGAAAATAAAAAAAATTGGGTCTAAATTAACATTTTTGTGAAAAAAAGTTAAATGTTCATTTTTTTCTTCCACATTCAAAAAATTCCTGTGAAGCACCTGAAGGGTTAATAAAGTTCTTGAATGTGGTTTTGAGCACCTTGAGGGGTGCAGTTTTTAGAATGGTGTCACTTTTGGGTATTTTCTGTCATAAAGACCTCTCAAAGTGACTTCAAATGTGATGTGGTCCCTAAAAAAATGGTTTTGTAAATTTTGTTGGAAAAATGAGAAATCGCTGGTCAACTTTTAACCCTTCTAGCTCCCTAACAAAAAAAAATTTTGGTTCCAAAATTGTGCTGATGTAAAGTAGACATGTGGGAAATGTTATTTATTAACTCTTTTGTGTGACATATCGCTCTGATTTCAGGGCTTAAAAATTCAAATTTTGAAAATTGCAAAATTTTCAAAATTTTCGCCAAATTTCCGTTTTTTTCACAAATAAACGCAAGTGATATCGAAGAAATTTTTCCACAATCATGAAGTACAATATGTCACGAAAAAACAATCTCAGAATCAGGGGGATCCGTTGAAGCGTTCGAGAGTAATTACCTCATAAAGTGACAGTGGTCAGAATTGTAAAAATTGGCCCGGTCATTAACGTGCAAACCACCCGCGGGGCTTAAGGGGTTAAATCCTTTTACAATGATCTATTGGAAGGCAACTCTCATGCCAGCAGCCACGTAATTCCAGCTCCAGTAGCGTCCACTAAAGCTGCTGCAGTTAAAAAGCTTTTATAAGGATCGAACTCGGCTGTCCACCGCAAGGTATCCTACCGCCAGTCCCAGCCCCTATGCCTTGGGGTGCCTCCTGATGCTCTTCACTGAGTATCCCGTGGTTCCGAAGAATTTCCTTTGAAAATATGAAGTGTCCAAACTACAGGTGGTGTAGATTGCTTAACAGCTGGGATAATCCGCTGACTAGCAGACACTGCTACTAGGCACAAAGTATTTCCTGGGCTAGATGCAGTTAAAAATTTGTAATTAGATACTCTCGTTGGATGCTGAGAAAGCATTCCATAGAGTCTCCTGGCACGCCCTATATTATTCTCTTAAAAAGCTTGGGGTAGGGGTCTAGGGGACCCTTTTATAGCCAAAATCACGGCCCTGTATCACAATACGTCACCTAGGCTGAAGATAAATGGAACTGTAGCACCGTGAGGGCTCGGTTGGGTGAGGTGCAATACCTCTGTAGCAGAGGTGTGATATCTCACTCTCCGGTAAGGATGGAGTGTGGATCAGGACCCGACACCTGCATGCATTACACCACATTGCCGTGGGGCAGGGCGACCAATATGCCCCTGAGATGGGCACGACAGTCCCTGTCCCTGGCTTGAGTGGGGGGAGGGAACACTGAGGAAGGGGAACCCTGTAGTGCAGGAGCAGGGAGGAAACAGTTCCTGGGTGCATTGAGAAGGGAGAATAAAAGGTGGGTACCATCTTAGTTCAGTGCAGAGAAGTCTGAGCAGAAGTGACAGGGAGCAGGGGCTCTGCATGAGCTCTGCTCCGGAGGCGGGCCTAGTAACAGAGGCCCAGGCCTGGAAGAGGGAGAAGGAAGGAAGAGGAGCGGAGAAGGCTCCAGGAATGAGGAACGAAGGGATCCCAGGAGTGCGGACAGGCGAGTCGCCACCGCACGCCCGAATCCACCTGCGTGGAGGGGTCAGGCCAAAGGGGGAGACCGGTCCCCGAAACTAGTGGAGGCGGGAAACGACCCTCAGCTAGAAACCGGAGGCTGTGACATTTTATGTGGCGCAGCCCCTCGCTACACCCGCTAGGAAGGCACCACATAGGGTCAGGGAAACTGGCGCCAAGTTTACCAAGAGGAGGCCCGAGGCAGCCAGACAGAAGGGTTGGTAAGAAAGGCCAGACAAAGGACACACAAAGGGGGTCCTGTGAAGCGCTCCAAAGTTATCTGGGAGTTGTCTGAGCCCCTCACCTGGTGAGCACAGTACGACGTGGGCAGCCGTTACCTGCAGACGTGGTCTGGATAATAAGAACTGTGAGTAAAGGCCCTGGACTGCATCACTGACTCCGTGTCGTTACTGCTGCTGCCCTGCACCATCACCCCCATCCTCCGCATACACTGCCCTGAGGCTATACTCCTCCCGTGGGGAGTTATGCTAGGCTCTGCTGCACCCACAACACCAGCCTCAGCGGTCTGCTCTGCAGCGGCGGTTCACTCTGACCGCAATCCACGGGTGGCGTAGTCGGACATTTAAACATCAAAACCACAAATAGTTCCGCCACTGGTTTGGCCGCCCTGAGCCACGGAACCGGGTCGCCGCCACGGAGAGTACAACCACCAGCATCCACCAAAAAGGGTCCGGCTCCGGGTGTCCCAAGGCCCAGGGGGCGCGTCAGAACATTTCCATCACCTTTCATAATCACCAGTGGGACAAGGCAGGGATTTCCTCTGTCCCCTCTCTTATACATCCTAGTGACGGAGCACCTGCTCTCATCAATTCGCCATAACCCCAATATTAGGTGGATTGAGGTGGGAGGCACCGAGTACAAGTGCTCTCTATTTGCTGATGATGTCCTAGTATATATCACATATCCATCCATGCTGTTATGGCTGAAATATATCACTTTGTTACATGGTCAAATTTTAAAATCAATGCAGCGAAGTCTGAGGCCCTCGATGTCTCCCCCCCCAAATCCATACAGGATTCCATCCAGTCCAACTTTCCCTTTGCCTGGACCTCACAGGGTATCAAATACTTAGGAATTCCTATTCATAGAGACCTCTCCCATCTATGTTATCTTAATTTTGGGCCCTTTATTGAACAACTCCATACAGACCACGGTTGGCAAGTTAGAACTGTAAGATTCACTACGTGAACCACTGGTGTTTTGTGGAAAAGCACATGTACACTGTGTTCCAAATTATTATGCAAAAAGTGTTTAGGAGTGATAAGTAGAGATGAGCGGCGTTCTACTCGAACTGTTCGCCAATCTCAAATTCGAGCTGTTTTGGGCGGTGTTCGAGCCGGTCGGCGAACACGAACAATTTGAGAAAAATTCGGCTGTTCGAGGTTATGTTCGATAACTGTTCGTGCACCAAAATCATAACTGGATTTTTTCTCAGTAATGATGAAAATTAATGTTAATACGCAGTTTGAGTGTACAGCGGGGCGGGGGGAGGGGCAGGGGATGGATCTCTGCAGGAACAATGAAGATCTCCATTTTTTTTTCTCTTTCCCGCATTTGCAGTGGGGAGGTGCAATCTGTCAGCCTATCAGCAGCGCACACACGGAGCGAAGTGCTTTTTTTCACACAAGCAAGGGCATGTGTGATTGGCAGTGTATGTCACATGTCCTTGCCCTATAAGACCAAGCCATTTTCCCCGTCGCCACCATTTTCTCACTGCTGCAGCTGCGTGTTAGACGGCACCGCTGTTGCTGTGTGCGCTATACCTGGTTAATTTCAAGCCAATTTTCGCACAAATATACAGATAGCTTGGGAGTAGGGAATAGTTGTGATTGCAGTCCTTTTAAGGACTAGGTTACAGCATTTCCTACGACTTTTATCAGGCAGGTCTGTGCTCTTAAATAGATAGATTGTGGGAGTAAAGACTAATTGTAATTGGAGTCCTTTTCAGGACTAGGTTACATCAGTTCCTATCAGTTTTTGCCAGGCAGGTCTGTGCCAGTGCTGTGCAAGTTTTTTTCACAGCATTTGGCTGAATCTAGCAAAGCTAATCCTTTTTGGCCTATTGCAGAGTGCGTTAGTCAGTGGAGTAGCCTATCTGTGTTGCAAGATATACCACCTGTGTATAGAATACCAATTTTTTTACTGCACCTAGTGAAGTAAAATCTTTTGGGCATAGCATCATTCTATTAGTCCATCTATACTGACCTCCATCAGGTTGCAAACTGAATATAATTTTTTTCTGCATCTAGCTCTGAAAAAATATTTGGGCTTCTAGCAGTGTGTGGGACTTGTTCTATTAGTCCTTCTATACTGACGTCCAGCAGGTTGCAAATTAAAAATAATTTTTTTCTGCATCTAACCCAGCCAATAGTTTTGGCCTAATACCACAGTTTGGCCACTCAGCTCTGCTCGGTTACCATCCATTGTTTTTTTGTGCAAACAACTCCAGAGTTGTGAATTAGTTAACCACCAAAATGAGTGGAAAAAGGCCTGCTGCTGGTGGAAAGGGGAATAGGCGTGTTGGGAAGGGGAAAAAAGGTTGTGTCCGTGGGGTAGGTGCAGAAGAAAGACCATCTTCCAGCCAAACTAAAATGTCTACTTCTTTTAGCGGACAATGTGATAAGATCCCTTTCTTACGGCCACGCCAATCGCTACAAATTCCAGATGAGGCACAAAAACAGCAGGTGCTTCAACGGATATCAAGTGCTCCTTTAAGTGGGCTCTCCTCCACATCAACTTCAACATCACAAATACTCCAGTCCTCAAAGGTGTCACCCAAATCGCACTTGCTTCCTCACAGCTCCCAAATCTCCAGCTGCCCGTCTGAGTATGAGGTAGAACAGATGGTTGAGTCTGCAGAGCTGTTTACTCATACTATAGCCTGGGAATCAGAGGTCGACTCCAGCGCTTCTGTGAATCCAGACGAGGAAATGATCTGCACTGATGCCCAGAATCTTTATGAGTCGGATCCAGGACCAGACGCAGAAGGTTCTGACCATAATGTAGACCCTCATTCCCAAACTGTAACTCCTGTTGGTGGAGACAATGAGGAAGACGATGATAAGACTCAAATACCTGATTGGAGCGACAACTTTAGTTTTTTGTCAGGGCAGGAACAGGTTGGCTCTGAGGACGACGGGTGTGATAACGCACAGGGTGATGATGATGAGGTCGGAGATCCCACTTACTGTCAACCCACAGTCAGCCAAGAGATGAGGTCAGCAGAGGAGGTGGAGGAAGATGCTAGTGACGACGAGGTCAGGTTGCGCCTTCCTGGACAGAGACGTAGTACTGGAAGCACGTCAACAACTGCATACTCAAACACAACTCTGCCTCTCACCACAAGTCGTGGTGGCTCTTCAGGTTGCATGGGTGCTAAGCCTTGCATAGCCTGGGCATTTTTTCAGATCGATAAAGATGACCCAACTTGTGTTATCTGTAACATTTGTCAGCAAAAGCTAAGTAGAGGCCAAAAAATACATAGTTTGAGTACTTCATGCATGAACCGGCACATGGACATGAAGCATAAGTTGCAGTGGGAAGCTCAGTGTGCTACAATGCGGTCTAGCCGGCCGGGCCAACCACCGTCTGCCATATCTTGTGCATCCGCGGCCTCTTCATCCTCTGACTGGGGGGACAGCAGTCACACCTGTTTTGGGGCGCAGACCTGCCACCTCTTTACCCGCAACAGCCAGCGTGATTGGCAGGTCATCATTTTCTTTGGAGGTGGTAACACCAGCTGGTCTTGAGCGCTGTCCGACATCGATAGCACCACCTTTGGATCAAGGCAACCTAACATGTCCGCCTGCATCTTCCTCACAGACCGGCAGTTTGCCGGGGACACCCTTATCAACCCCGTCTAAGCACAATAGCCAGCCCTCGGTCCCTCAGATGTGGACAAGTAAAAGACCATTTCCTCCTAGCCATGAGAAAGCTAAGAGGTTGAATTTCACCATCTGCAAGCTCTTGGCTACAGAAATGCTGCCTTTCCGCCTGGTGGACACAGAGGATTTTCGAGACCTTATGTCCGTCGCAGTGCCCCAGTACCAGATGCCCAGTCGGCACTACTTCTCAAAGAAAGGTGTGCCTGCGCTCCACCAGCATGTCGCACACAACATCACCGCTTCTTTGAGAAACTCTGTGTGTGACAGGGTGCATTTCACCACAGACACTTGGACGAGTAGGCATGGACAGGGGCGTTACATGTCGCTGACTGGGCACTGGGTAACTATGGTGACAGCAGGACAAGGGGCTGCTGTCCAAGTCTTGCCGTCCCCACGAGTTGTGCGTCAATCCTCTTTATGTCAAAGTTCCTCCACTGCTTCTGCCTCCTCAACCTCCTCTCGGTCTTCCACCTGCACCCAAAGCCTGTCTGGTCATGCCACAAGCTTTCTAACTGCGCAGAAGGGATCCTGCACACCTCCTTACTATGCTGGCAGTAGGGCTCAACGTCATCAGGCGGTTTTTACATTGAAATGTCTGGGAAATGTGAGTCACACAGCTGAGGAGTTGTGGTCAGCTCTGGAGAACCAATTTCATGAATGGTTGTCTCCACTGGACCTGAAACCAGGAAAGGCCGTGTGCGACAATGCTGCAAACCTGGGTGCGGCCCTTCGCCGGGGCAATGTCACACACGTGCCTTGTATGGCTCACGTGTTGAACCTGGTTGTCCAGCAATTTTTAGCCCACTATCCCAGACTAGATGGCCTTCTGCAGAGGGCACGGTTGCTGTGTGCTCACTTCCGCCGTTCGCATCCCGCAGCTCAGCGACTTACATCTCTACAGAAGTCGTTGGGCCTGCCACTTCACCGGCTAAAATGCGATGTGCCTACCCGGTGGAATTCAACTCTGCACATGTTGCAGCGACTGTGGCAGCACCGACAAGCCCTGGTGCAATACGTTCTGATGTATAGCCTGGGCCAACGAGATTCAGAGGTGGGGCAAATCACGCTGGAGGAGTGGTCTCAGATCAGGGACCTATGCACCCTTCTGCACAGTTTTGAAATGGCGACGAAGATGTTTAGTGCTGACGATGCCATTATCAGCATGACTATTCCGGTGATTTACATGCTGGAGCACATGTTAAACAGAATTCGGAGTCAGGTGGTGGCACAAGAGGAGGTGGAGGAAGTAGAGGAGGAGGAGTTGTATGCGGAAGGGCTAACATCTGCAAGGTCCAGACGGTCGGCAGCACCAAGGCGGCAGGCATGTGAGGGTGGGGGAGATGGTGTTACCAGGGCGCATGGTAGCAGCCAAACTAGTGAGGAAGGTGCAGGAGCCCAGGAAGAAGTGGAGGACGAACTGATGGAAGACTCATCAGATGAGGGAGACCTTGATCACATTTCTGTTGTGCGAGGTTGGGGGGAGAGGACAGAGGAAGGAAGCATGATTGCTACCTCGCCACCAACACAACAGGGACTTGGTGCTCCTGGATGCGCAACACACATGAGTGCCTTCTTGCTGCACTACCTGCAACATGACCCTCGAATTGTGAGAATTAGAAATAATCCTGACTACTGGGTTGCCACACTGTTAGATCCCCGGTACAAAAGTAAATTTGCAGAAATTATTCCTGCCATAGAAAGGGATGCACGCATGCAGGAGTATCAGCAGAGACTGTTGCAGAATCTTACATGTGCTTTTCCACAAAATACCAGTGGTGCACGTAGTGAATCTCACAGTTCCAACTTGCCAACCGTGGGACCGTCAAGTGTTCAGCACTCAAACCGTAACAGAACCACAGTATCTGCTGGTAACATCAATTTTGCGGAATCATTTCACCACTTTTTTAGCCCATCCTTTGCAAGGCCACAGGAGACAAGAAGTCTGACACATAGTCAACGCCTAGAGACGATGGTACAGGAGTATCTCCAAGTAAACATTGAAGCCACGACTGTCACTGGACCCTTGCTCTTTTTGGGCTTCCAATCTGGATAAATGGCCGGAGCTAGCCACTTACGCCTTGGAGATCTTGTCATGCCCCGCAGCCAGCGTTCTGTCTGAACGTGTGTTCAGCGCTGCTGGTGGTGTGCTGACAGATAAGCGCACGCGGCTCTCCACTGATAATGTAGACAGACTCACGTTCATAAAGATGAACAAATCATGGATCCGAAACGACTTTTCTACCCCTGTGTCATCCTGGGGAGAGTAAAAGCTTGATGATTGGTTAAAATCACCCTACCAACCGTTTTAAGCTTTCAAATTACTAATCATGTTTATCTGTATCTTGACTGGAAAATAATTTGGGCTTTGTAGCAGTGTGCAGCACTGATCCTATTAGGCCATCTATAATAAGCTTCACCAGATTTAAAATTAATAATAATTTTTAGCTGCATCTAGCCCGGAAAATAGTTTTGGGGCTCCGAGATGCGCAAGACACATAAGTGCCTTCTTGCTGCACTACCTGCAGCATGACCCTCATATTGTCAGAATTCGAAGTAATCATGACTACTGGGTTGCCACACTCTTAGATCCCCCAACCTTTTCGATCAACCTTTTCATTTTAATAAAGACCAAAAAAATGGTCATTTTTGAAATTATAAGCATTATCAGGTTGTTAGAAACTGAAATCAAACAGTTTTCAACTCAAAACTTTATTCTAGGTGATGTTACATTTTCACATAGGACCCCTTGTTCGAAAGGAGCTTCTGAACTCTCTCGTCCATTGAATTTGTCAGGTTTTGGATGGTTTCTGCTTCAATTGTTTTGCATGAGGACAGAATACCCTCCCAGAGCTGTTGCTTAGATGTGAACTGCCTCCCGCCATCATAGACACTCCTTTTAATGATGCTCCAAAGGTTCTGAATGGGGTAGAGGTCAGGGGAGCATGGGGGTCACACCATAAGTTTGTCCCCTTTTATGCCCATATCAGCCAGAGATGCAGATGTTTTATGTGCAGCATGAGATGGTGCATTATCATGCAGAAAAATGATCTTGCTGTGAAATACACGGTTCTTCTTCTTGAACCATGGCAGGAAGTGCTGTTTGAGAAAATCCACATACATTATGGAGTTCATCTTTAGTGCCTTCAGGGATCCTAAAGGGGCCGACAATCTCTCTCCCCATGATTCCAGCCCAAAACATTACTCCACCTCCTCCTTGTTGGCGCTGTAGCCGTGCTTGCGTGGGGTGTCCATCAACCAGCCATCCTCCACTCCATTCATCTGGACCATCGAGCGCTGCACGGCACTCATCCGTGAACAAAACAGTTTTGAAATCAGTCTTCATGTAATGTTTGGCCCACTGGAGCCGTTTCTGCTTGTGTGAAGTGGATAGAGGAGGTCGACAGGATGGCGTATGCACAGCTGCAAACCTCTGAAGGACCCTGCATCTTGTTGTTCGGGGGACGTTGGAGGCACAAGCAGCTTCAAAAACTTGTCTGCTGCTATGACAAGGCTTTTTTGCCGCTGCTCTTTAAACCTGACGTAATTGCCTGTAGGAAAGAGTCCTCAATTTGCCCTTATCAGCACGCACACGTGTGTACTGTGAATCAGCTACATACTTCTTGATTGCCAAGACACTTCATCCTGATCATCGCACAATGTTGATTGTAGTCATGCCTTGACCTAAACACTCCACAATTTGTTGCTTCTCAGCAGCCGACACATCCTTTTTCTTTCCCATTTTGGCAGAAAATGTAGGCTGCTTAATAATGTGAGAGAGCCTTCTTAAGTAGTCTTGCCTTTCATTGGACACACCTGCCAAACTAATTAGCACAGGTGTCTGCAATTGCTTACAGTGATATAAAGAGCCCTGACACACATCACCATCAATGAGTTTAACTGACAAACAAACAAATTCTTCCCTTATCACTCCTAAACACTTTTTGCATAATAATTTGGAACGCAGTGTACATGTGCTTTTCCACAAAACACCAGTGGTTCACGTAGTGAATCTTACAGTTCTAACTTGCCAACCGTGGTCTGTATGGAATTGTTCAATAAAGGGCCCAAAATTAAGATAACATAGATGGGAGAGGTCTCTATGAATAGGAATTCCTAAGTATTTGATACCCTGTGAGGGCCAGGCAAAGGGAAAGTTGGACTGGATGGAATCCTATATGGATTTAGGGAGGGAGACATCGAGGGCCTCAGACTTCGCTGCATTGATTTTAAAATTTTACCATGTAACAAAGTGATCTATTTCAGCCATAACAGCAGGGATGGATATATGTGATTGAGTGATATATACTAGGACATCATCAGCAAATAGAGAGCACTTGTACTCGGTGCCTCCCACCTCAATCCACCTAGTATTGGGGTTATGGCGAATTGATGAGAGCAGGTGCTCCGTCACTAGGATGTATAAGAGAGGGGACAGAGGAAATCCCTGCCTTGTCCCATTGGTGATTGTGAAAGGTGATGAAAATGTTCTGACGCACCCCCTGGGCCTTGGGACACCCGGAGCCGGACCCTTTTTGGTGGATGCTGGTGGTTGTAGTCTTCGTGGCGGCGATCCGGTTCCGTGGCTCAGGGCGGTCAAACCAGTGGCGGAACTATTTATGTGGTTTTGATGTTTAAATGTCCGACTACGCCACCCGTGGATTGCGGTCAGAGTGAACCGCCGCTACAGGGCAGACCGCTAAGGCTGGTGTTGTGGGTGCAGCAGAGCGTAGCATAACTCCCCACGGGAGGAGTATAGCCTCAGGGCAGTGTATGCGGAGGATGGGGGTGATGGTGCAGGGCAGCAGCAGTAACGACACGGAGTCAGTGATGCAGTTCAGAGCCTTTACTCACAGTTCTTATTATCCAGACCACGTCTGCAGGTAACGGCTGCCCACGTCGTACTGTGCTCACCAGGTGAGGGGCTCAGACAACTCCCAGATAACTTTGGAGCGCTTCACAGGACCCCCTTTGTGTGTCCTTTGTCTGGCCTTTCTTACCAACCCTTCTGTCCGGCTGCCTCGGGCCTCCTCTTGGTAAACTTGGCGCCAGTTTCCCTGACCCTATGTGGTGCCTTCCTAGCGGGTGGAGCAAGGGGCTGCGCCACAAAATGTCACAGCCTCCGGTTTCTAGCTGAGGGTCGTTTCCTGCCTCCACTAGTTCGGGGACCGGTCTCCCCCTTTGGCCTGACCCCTCCACGCAGGTGGATTTGGGCGTGCGGTGGCGACTCGCCCGTCCGCACCCCTGGGATCCCTTCATTCCTCGTTCCTGGAGCCTTCTCCGCTCCTCTTCCTTCCTTCTCCCTCTTGCAGGCCTGGGCCTCTGTTACTAGGCCCGCCTCCGGAGCAGAGCTCATGCAGAGCCCCTGCTCCCTGCCACTTCTGCTCAGACTTCTCTGCACTGAACTAAGATGGTGCCCACCTTTTATACTCCCTTCTCAATGCACCCAGGAACTGCTTCCTCCCTGCTCCTGCACTGCAGGGTTCCCCTTCCTCAGTGTTCCCTCCCCCCACTCCAGCCAGGGACAGGGACCGTCGTGCCCATCTCAGGGGCATATTGGTCGCCCTGCACCACGGCAATGTGGTGTAATGCATGCAGGTGTCGGGTCCTGATCCACACTCCATCCTTATCTGAGAGTGAGATATCACACCTCTGGGTGAGGTGCAATACCTCTGTAGCAACCGAGCCCTCAGGGTGCTACAGTTCCATTTATCTTCAGCCTAGGTGACGTATTGTGATACAGGGCCGTGATTTTGGCTATAAAAGGGTCCCCTAGACCCCTACCCCAAGCTTTTTAAGAGAATCATATATGGCGTGCCAGGAGACTCTATGGAATGCTTTCTCAGCATCCAACGAGAGTATCTAATTACAAATTTTTAACTGCATCTAGCCCAGGAAATACTTTGTGCCTAGTAGCAGTGTCTGCTAGTCAGCGGATTATCCCGGCTGTTAAGCAAGCTACACCACCTGTAGTTTGGACACTTCATTTTTTCAAAGGAAATTCTTCGGGACCACGGGATACTTAGTGAAGAGCATCAGGAGGCACCCCAAGGCATAGGGGCTGGGACTGGCACTAGGATGCCTTGCGGTGGACAGCCGAGCTCGATCCTTATAAAAGCTTTTTAACTGCAGCAGCTTTAGTGGACGCTACTGGAGCTGGAATTACGCGGCTGCTGGCATGAGACTTGCCCTCCAATAGATCCTTGTAAATGGATTTAAAGTGTATTCATTCAAATTAGAGGGACAATTTAAATTAAAAAGCTTAGAGCTGCCTCCACCACAGGGGGGCTCTCTCGACCCACCAGCGGACAGGCACCAGTATTGGGAGAGGGGGGCTGGCCGTCAGGGTTCACCGCGGCTCTGGCACAAACCCGACGACACGGAGGTGGCACGGGCAGGAGCGGACTGGCCGTGTCGGCTTCTCACTTTTTGGATTTTAGAAGGGCATGACATGCCTATATCTGTGTCTCCCCCTCCTTTTACTCCTCCACCTCTTATTTTCGCATGACTATATGTACTTGTCACTTTTCCATGTGTTAGTTGTGTCTTCTGAGCAGTTTGTCAGCTTTTGGACACCTTTGAAGGTGTTTTCTATGTGTTTCTATGTGTTTTTGTTTGCCTGCCATTGGTTTTAACGGTGTTCGACGAACCGAACCGAACTCGAACACTACGGGGGTGGCTCAACACTAGTGATAAGGGAAGAATTTGTTTGTCAGTTAAACTCATTGATGGTGATGTGTGTCAGGGCTCTCTATATCACTGTAAGCAATTGCAGACACCTGTGCTAATTAGTTTGGCAGGTGTGTCCAATGAAAGGCAAGACTACTTAAGAAGGCTCTCTCACATTATTAAGCAGCCTACATTTTCTGCCAAAATGGGAAAGAAAAAGGATGTGTCGGCTGCTGAGAAGCAACAAATTGTGGAGTGTTTAGGTCAAGGCATGACTACAATCAACATTGTGCGATGATCAGGATGAAGTGTCTTGGCAATCAAGAAGTATGTAGCTGATTCACAGTACACACGTGTGCGTGCTGATAAGGGCAAATTGAGGACTCTTTCCTACAGGCAATTACGTCAGGTTTAAAGAGCAGCGGCAAAAAAGCCTTGTCATAGCAGCAGACAAGTTTTTGAAGCTGCTTGTGCCTCCAACGTCCCCCGAACAACAAGATGCAGGGTCCTTCAGAGGTTTGCAGCTGTGCATACGCCATCCTGTCGACCTCCTCTATCCACTTCACACAAGCAGAAACTGCTCCAGTGGGCCAAACATTACATGAAGACTGATTTCAAAACTGTTTTGTTCACGGATGAGTGCCGTGCAGCGCTCGATGGTCCAGATGAATGGAGTGGAGGATGGCTGGTTGATGGACACCCCACGCAAGCACGGCTACAGCGCCAACAAGGAGGAGGTGGAGTAATGTTTTGGGCTGGAATCATGGGGAGAGAGATTGTCGGCCCCTTTAGGATCCCTGAAGGCGCTAAAGATGAACTCCATAATGTATGTGGATTTTCTTAAACAGCACTTCCTGCCATGGTTCAAGAAGAAGAACCGTGTATTTCACAGCAAGATCATTTTTCTGCATGATAATGCACCATCTCATGCTGCACATAAAACATCTGCATCTCTGGCTGATATGGGCATAAAAGGGGACAAACTTATGGTGTGACCCCCATGCTCCCCTGACCTCTACCCCATTCAGAACCTTTGGAGCATCATTAAAAGGAGTGTCTATGATGGCGGGAGGCAGTTCACATCTAAGCAACAGCTCTGGGAGGGTATTCTGTCCTCATGCAAAACAATTGAAGCAGAAACCATCCAAAACCTGACAAATTCAATGGACGAGAGAGTTCAGAAGCTCCTTTCGAACAAGGGGTCCTATGTGAAAATGTAACATCACCTAGAATAAAGTTTTGAGTTGAAAACTGTTTGATTTCAGTTTCTAACAACCTGATAATGCTTATAATTTCAAAAATTACCATTTTTTTGGTCTTTATTAAAATTAAAAGGTTGATCAAAAAGTTTGGGGGATCTAAGAGTGTGGCAACCCAGTAGTCATGATTACTTCGAATTCTGACAATATGAGGGTCATGTTGCAGGTAGTGCAGCAAGAAGGCACTTATGTGTATTGCGCATCAGAGCCCCAAAATTATTTTCCGGGCTAGATGCAGCTAAAATTAATTTTAAATCTGGTGGAGCTTAGTATAGATGGCCTAATAGGATCAGTGCTGCACACTGCTACAAAGCCCAAATTATTTTCCAGCCAAGATACAGATAAACATGATTAGTAATTTGAAAGCTTAAAACGGTTGGTGAGGTGATTTTAACCAATCAAGCTTTTACTCTCCCCAGGATGACAGAGGGGTAGAAAAGTCGTTTCGGATCCATGATTTGTTCATCTTTATGAACGCGAGTCTGTCTACATTATCAGTGGAGAGCCGCGTGCGCTTATCTGTCAGCACACCACCAGCAGCGCTGAACACACGTTCAGACAGAACGCTGGCTGCGGGGCATGACAAGATCTCCAAGGCGTAAGTGGCTAGCTCCGGCCATTTATCCAGATTGGAAGCCCACAGTCATGGCTTCAATGTTTACTTGGAGATACTCCTGTACCATCGTCTCTAGGCATTGACTATGTGTCAGACTTCTTGTCTCCTGTAGACTTGCAAAGGATGGGCTAAAAATGTGGTGAAATGATTCTGCAAAATTGATGTTACCAGCAGATACTGTGTTTGTTATGGTTTGAGTGCTGAACACTCGACAGTCCCACGGTTGGCAAGTTGGAACGGAGATTCACTACGTGCACCACTGGTATTTTGTGGAAAATCACATGTAAGATTCTGCAACAGTCTCTGCGGATACTCCTGCATGCGTGCATCCCTTTCTATGGCAGGAATAATTTCTGCAAATTTACTTTTGTACCGGGGATCTAACAGTGTGGCAACCCAGTAGTCAGGATTATTTCTAATTCTCACAATTCGAGGGTCATGTTGCAGGTAGTGCAGCAAGAAGGCACTCATGTGTGTTGCGCATCCAGGAGCACCAAGTCCCTGTAGTGTTGGTGGCGAGGTAACAATCATGCTTCCTTCCTCTGTCCTCTCCCCCCAACCTCGCATAACAGAAATGTGATCAAGGTCTCCCTCATCTGATGAGCCTTCCATCAGTTCATCCTCCACTTCTTCCTGGGCTCCTGCACCTTCCTCACTAGTTTGGCTGCCACCATGCGCCCTGGTAAATCAATCCCCCCCCCCCCTCACATGCCTGCTGCCTTGGTGCTGCCGACCGTCTGGACCTTGCAGATGTTAGCCCTTCCGCATACAACTCCTCCTCCTCTACTTCCTCCACCTCCTCTTGTGCCACCACCTGACTCCGAATTCTGTTTAACATGTGCTCCAGCATGTAAATCACCGGAATAGTCATGCTGATAATGGCATCGTCAGCACTAAACATCTTCGTCGCCATTTCAAAACTGTGCAGAAGGGTGCATAGGTCCCTGATCTGAGACCACTCCTCCAGCGTGATTTGCCCCACCTCTGGATCTCGTTGGCCCAGGCTATACGTCAGAACGTATTGCACCAGGGCTCGTCGGTGCTGCCACAGTCGCTGCAACATGTGCAGAGTTGAATTCCACCGGGTAGGCACATCGCATTTTAGCCAGTGAAGTGGCAGGTCCAACGACTTCTGTAGAGATCTAAGTCGCTGAGCTGTGGGATGCGAACGGCGGAAGTGAGCACACAGCGACCATGCCCTCTGCAGAAGGCCATCTAGTCTGGGATAGTGGGCTAAAAATTGCTGGACAACCAGGTTCAACACGTGAGCCATGCAAGGCACATGTGTGACATTGCCCCGGCGAAGGGCCGCAACCAGGTTTGCAGCTTTGTCACACATGGCCTTCCCTGGTTTCAGGTCCAGTGGAGACAACCATTCATGAAATTGGTTCTCCAGAGCTGACCACAACTCCTCAGCTGTGTGACTCACATTTCCCAGACATTTCAATGTAAAAACCGCCTGATGACGTTGAGCCCTACTGCCAGCATAGTAAGGAGGTGTGCAGGATCCCTTCTGCGCAGTTAGAAAGCTTGTGGCATGACCAGACAGGCTTTGGGTGCAGGTGGAAGACCAAGAGGAGGTTGAGGAGGCAGAAGCAGTGGAGGAACTTTGACATAAAGAGGATTGACGCACAACTCATGGGGACGGCAAGACTTGGACAGCAGCCCCTTGTCCTGCTGTCACCATAGTTACCCAGTGCCCTGACAGCGACATGTAACGCCCCTGTCCATGCCTACTCATCCAAGTCTCTGTGGTGAAATGCACCGTCACACACAGTTTCTCAAAGAAGCGGTGATGTTGTGTGCGACATGCTGGTGGAGCGCAGGCACACCTTTATTTGAGAAGTAGTGCCGACTGGGCATCAGGTACTGGGGCACTGCGAAGGACATAAGGTCTCGAAAATCCTCTGTGTCCACCAGGCGGAAAGGCAGCATTTCTGAAGCCAAGAGCTTGCAGATGGTGAAATTCAACCTCTTAGCTTTCTCATGGCTAGGAGGAAATGGTCTTTTACTTGTCCACATCTGAGGGACCGAGGGCTGGCTATTGTGCTTAGACGGGGTTGATAAGGGTGTCCCCGGCAAACTGCCGGTCTGTGAGGAAGATGCAGGCGGACATGTTAGGTTGCCTTGATCCAAAGGTGGTGCTATCGATGTCGGACAGCGCTCAAGACCAGCTGGTGTTACCACCTCCAAAGAAAATGATGACCTGCCAATCACGCTGGCTGTTGCGGGTAAAGAGGTGGCAGGTCTGCGTCCCAAAACAGGTGTGACTGCTGTCCCCCCAGTCACAGAGGATGAAGAGGCCGCAGATGAACAAGATGTGACAGATGGTGGTTGGCCCAGCCGGCTAGACCGCATTGTAGCACAGTGAGCTTCCCACTGCAACTTATGCTTCATGTCCAAGGGGCAAGTTCATGCATGAAGTACTCAAACTATGTATTTTTTGGCCTCTACTTAGCTTTTGCTGACAAATGTTACAGATATCACGAGTTGGGTCATCTTTATCGATCTGAAAAAATGCCCAGGCTATGCAAGGCTTAGCACCCATGCGACCTGAAGAGCCACCACGACTTGTGGTGAGAGGCAGAGTTGTGTTTGAGGATGCAGTTGTTGACGTGCTTCCAGTACTACGTCTCTGTCCAGGAAGGCGCAACCTGACCTCGTCGTCACTAGCATCTTCCTCCACCTCCTCTGCTGACCTCATCTCTTGGCTGACTGTGGGTTGACAGTAAGTGGGATCTCCGACCTCATCTTCATCACCCTGTGCGTTATCACACCCGTCGTCCTCAGAGCCAACCTGTTCCTGCCCTGACAAAAAACTAAAGTTGTCGCTCCAATCAGGTATTTGAGTCTTATCATAGTCTTCCTCATTGTCTCCACCAACAGGAGTTACAGTTTGGGAATGAGGGTCTACATTATGGTCAGAACCTTCTGCGTCTTGTCCTGGATCCAACTCAAAGATTCTGGGCATCAGTGCAGATAATTTCCTCGTCTGGATTCACAGAAGCTCTGGAGCCGACCTCTGATTCCCAGGCTATAGTATGAGTAAACAGCTCTGCAGACTCAACCATCTGTTCTACCTCATAATCAGATGGGCAGCTGGAGATTTGGGAGCTGTGAGGAAGCAAGTGCGATTGGGGTGACACCTTTGAGGACTGGAGTATTTGTCATGTTGAAGTTGAGGTGGAGGAGAGCCCACTTGAAGGAGCACTTGATATCCGTTGAAGCACCTGCTGTTTTTGTGCCTCATCTGGAATTTGTAGCGATTGGCGTGGCCGTAAGAAAGGGATCTTATCACATTGTCCGCTAAAAGAAGTAGACATTTTAGTTTGGCTGGAAGATGGTCTTTCTTCTGCACCTACCCCACGGACACAACCTTTTTTCCCCTTCCCAACACGCCTATTCCCCTTTCCACCAGCAGCAGGCCTTTTTCCACTCATTTTGGTGGTTAACTAATTCACAACTCTGGAGTTGTTTGCACAAAAAACAATGGATGGGAACCGAGCAGAGCTGAGTGGCCAAACTGTGGCATTAGGCCAAAACTATTGGCTGGGTTAGACGCAGAAATAAAATTATATTCAGTTTGCAACCTGATGGCGGTCAGTATAGATTGACTAATAGAATGATGCTATGCCCAAAAGGTTTTACTTCACTAGGTGCAGTAAAAAAATTGGTATTCTATACACAGGTGCTATATCTTGCAACACAGATAGTCAGTGGAGTAGCCTAACACACTCTGCAATAGGCCAAAAAGGATTAGCTTTGCTAGATTCAGCCAAATGCTGTGAAAAAAACTTGCACAGACCTGCCTGATAAAAGTCGTAGGAAATGCTGTAACCTAGTCCTTAAAAGGACTGCACTCACAACTATTCCCTACTCCCAAGCTATCTGTAGATTTGTGCGAAAATTGGCTTGAAATTAACAAGGTATAGCGCACACAGCAACAGCGGTGCCGTCTAACACGCAGCTGCAGCAGTGAGAAAATGGTGGCGACGGGGAAAATGGCTTGGTCTTCTAGGGCAAGGACATGTGACACACTGCCAATGACACATGCCCTTGCTTGTGTGAAAAAAAGCACTTCGCTCCGTGTGTGCGCTGCTGATAGGCTGACAGATTGCACCTCCCCACTGCAAATGCGGGAAAGAAAAAAAAAAATGGAGATCTTCATTATTCCTGCAGAGATCCCTCGCCTGCCCCTCCCACCCCCCTGCTGTACACTCAAACTGCGTATTAACATTAATTTTCAGCATTACTGAGAAAAAATCCAGTTATGATTTTGGTGCACCAACAGTTATCGAACATAACCTCAAACAGCCGAATTTTTTTCAAATCGTTAGTGTACGCCGAACGGCTCGAACACTGCCCAAAACAACTCTTATTTGAGATAGGCGAACAGTTCGAGTCAAAACAACGCTCATCTCTACTCCTCACCTTGGCACTCTCAACTCCCCTGATGGAGAAGCCAGGGCCCACCGGAGGAGTCGGGTTCTCTTGTGGGCTCGTCCAATGCTGCCCTAAAGCAGGCCAGTCTAAGAAAAGTCTGTGTGGATGTTCCGCGGAGAAATCAGGGCGGCTGGAGACAGAGTGTGGACACACAGCCGCCTGGGGACCGAGTATGGATACCTTGCTGCCGAAGCAGCCATGAGGTAGTGGCCAGCTTCGGACTCCTCAAAACCAAAAGGCCCCATTTCAAGTGCAAGCTAGCAGTATGGTATTGCAGCCTGGGGGTGGGTGGGTGGCTGGCTGCATATTTGTGCTTCCATTGAACGGAATGGGGGAGGTACAATTGAACACTGCCCTGGGACAAGGAGTTGCACGGGGATAGTTGCTAGTCTGCATCTTCTGATGCGGCAAGGATCACTTCTGATGGGGACACTTTTAGGTACTGACCTGCGAGTCAGATGTATCCAGGGGTCTTCCCCCATGCCGTCCCCATGTCTTTTCAGAACTGAATGCATGTGTCACACAGCACATGGCCAGATAAGGTTGTAATTTTAAAATGACATTTCCCGGTGAATGCATTTGTCACAGTTGAAAGCAATACAAAAGTGCAAAAACGCATGAAAAAATACTACTTGTGAACATAGCCCAAGGAGTGGAGGAGTATTTTTGTTTTTGCTTATTTATTTTACCTTATACACAAGTCTTTACCCTGGAAAAGAAATTCCTTCACATATGTCACAGGAAAAAAGTTTCACTTTCGTTTTTATTATGAGAAGAGATGAGCAGTGTTTGACTAGAACTGTTTGCCAATCTCAAATTCTGGCTGTTTTGGGCGGTGTTCGAGTCGTTCGAGGGACGCGAACGATTTGCAAAAAATTCGGCTGTTCGAGGTTATGTTCGATAACTGTTCGTGCACCAAAAGCGTGTCCTGCATGTCTGGCGCTATTTAGAGCACCAATCATGCAGGGATTGACTGCCAATCACTGTAATGCCACAGCCATGGTGGTTGTGGCATTACAGTGGTAGCCCAAATCGATGGGAACAGTGCTCACAGTGAAACATGAAAAGCCGGCAATTCAGCTACGGCATACACTGGTACCCGACAATTTAGAACCGAAAGAATAGAGCATCACACATAGATTAGATAGAAACATGTCAGTCACATATATAAGAAGTACAGTGATAGTGTTGATTACTGTACTTGTCATTTAGTGATAAAATAAAGGATTTATTTAAAAAAAAAAATTAGCGTGGGGTTCCCCGGAATTTTAGTCTCTAGCGGAGGTTAAGCAGATGGCTGGGGCAGATGTTTGAAGCCTGGGAAGGGGGTAATACCCATGGAGCTTCCCAGGCTACTAATATCAGTTCCCAGCTGAATACCTAGCCTTTACTAGCTATTAAAATGGGGGACCCCCATATAAATGAGGTGGGGTCCCCCCTATTTTAATAGCTAGCAAAGGCTAGGCAGACAGCTGGGGGCTGATATTAATAGCCCAGGAAGGGTGCCATGAAAATTGGCCCCCTCCCAGGCTAGAAACACCAGCCGTCAGCCGCCCCAGAAATGGCGCATCCAAAGGATGCGCCAATTCTGGCACTTAGCCTCGCTCTTCCCACTGCCCTGTAGCGGTGGCAGTGGGGTAATAGGGTTGGGGTTGATGTCATCTTATAATGCCAGCTGACATCAAGCCCAGGTTAGTAATGGAGAGGCGTCTATAAAAGACACCCCCATTACTAACCCCATAGTCAAAGTTAAAAAAAAGACACAAACACCCAGAATAAAGCCCTTTAATTGAAACAAACACACAATTCTTTATTGTTCTAAATTAAACCATACTTACAGTCACGCCCATTCCAGCTGAAGCCAACTATCTCCTGCAATAAAAGTAAAATAATAAAGCAACTTCATCCTTACCTTTCCATGGTTCCCACGACAGCTTCAGCTCTGCTACATTCACATGACAGGCTGGACCGCAGCAGAACGCTGCCATCCAGCTTGCCATGCTGCAGAGACTGAAGCGCAGGCATGATTGCGATCCTCAGTGTATGCCTGTGATGGCATCCAGATGAGCAGAGTTCATGTCCAATGAATTCAGCTCACCTCATGCACGTCACAGACAGCGTGGGACAATTCTCAGCGCTGGGATGGCATTGAGATGACAGGCTGTATCACAGCTGAGCGCTGCTTTCCAGCATGCCATCATTTATAGACACTGCAGAGCGCAGGCATGCTTGCGCTCTGCAGTCACTGACAGCGTGGGAAAATTCTTCTGCACTCACCGCATGCGCAGGAGAATTTTCCCACGCTGTCAGTGACGTGCATGAGGTGAGCTGATTTCATTGGACATGAACTAGTCTCATCTGGATGCCGTCACATGCATACACTGAGGATCGCAATCATGCCTGCGCTTCTCAGTCGCTGCGGCATGGCAAGCTGGATGGCAGCATTCTGCTGCAGTCCAGCCTGTCATGTGAATGTAGCAGAGCTGAAGCGGTCGTGGAAAGGTAAGGATACTTTTATTGCAGGAGATCGTTGGCTATGGATGCGCCATTTCTTGGGCGGCTGACGGTTGGTGTTTCTAGCCTGGGAGGGGGCCAATATTCATGGCACCCTTCCTGGGCTATTAATATCAGCCCCCAGCTGTCTGCCTAGCCTTTGCTAGCTATCAAAATAGGGGGGACCCCACGTCATTTTTTTTGGGGTCCCCCATTTTAATAGCTAGTAAAGGCTAGGTATTCAGCTGGGGGCTGATATTAGTAGCCTGGGAAGCTCCGTGGGTATTACCCCCTTCCCAGGCTTCAAACATCTGCCCCAGCCGTCTGCTTAACCTCCACCGGAAGTTTCTATCTATCTAATCTATGTGTGATGCTCTATTCCTTCTGGTCTAAGTTGTCGGGTACCGGTGTATGCCGCTGCTGAATTACCGGCCGGCTTTTTTAAAGAGAGTGTCTTCTGAGCAGGTGTTTTCTGTGTGTTTGTGTTTTTGATTGCCTGCCATTGGTTTTAACGGTGTTAGACGGTATTCTAAGGAGTTCGACGAACAGTTCCTCGAACATCCCGGTGTTCGACGAACCGAACCCGAACACTACGGGGGTGGCTCAACACTAATTATGTGCCTGTAAAAGTGGCTTAATACCTCTGACCACGTTGTTGACAATCATGACCTGGAGGTCAGAAATGCTTCCTTGGGCAATCCCCATGCTGTCCCCATGTCATTTGAGCACTGTCACCATCGTTTTGGGCACTTTTTAGGCTTTCTACAGAATGCCGGGGGCTTCCGCCGCAAAAATGCTCGGGTCTCCTATAGACTAACATTGGGCTCGTTGCTCGGGTCGAGCACCCGAGTATTACGGCAAGCTCGGGCCGAGCTTCGAGCACCCGAGCATTTTAGTGCTCGCTCAACACTAATGCCAACCCATCTCACAAGGGACATATACCAAACAAATACAGCACCATTCTTTTGTTATAGTGCAGTACTATTCAGAAGGGGAGGCATTTCCTGAGCATTTGCATTTCACTGATGAATAAGGGGAGGAGTAAAGATCATAAGATTTGTATAAAAGGAGAAGACCTCTTGGAAGTTGCAGAACTCTACTGCTATTTCTTGGTTCCTTGTCACAAAATATTTAGCAGAAAAATAACGATGGATATCCATGGACAGAAACTCTGAAGCAGTAAGGTTTGTTGACTTCTATAAATCATCATTCAAAAAATTTATAGGTTTCATGATTATTGCACCTTTTCTTAACATTTCGGAAACGTATTACATTTGACAGTATTATATTTGTCAGACTTATTTAACATAACTGAAATTAAGCCATTTCCTATATACCAAGACTAGAGGATGTACATTACTCAATTTTTCTATGGCCTGTATATATTTCACAATTGGGCAAAGCTGTTCAAGATACTACTCCCTTAAAATTGTTATTGTTTTTGTTTTTGGAGGAAACTTACTAGATGGACCTCCACTGATCTCCCCTTGATCGCCTATTCTCTAACTTATAAAATCTTTTTTTCTACACACTGACTAATATTGATTTTTGTCCCTCATACAGATGTGTTGCTGTGGACCAGTGCTCTGTACCACAGACCCCAATGAGGAATCCTCCCTGATGAATGCTTGTCAGATACACACAGAAGGAGAATGGATTTGCCTGACCTACCTACTTCAAAAATGGTGCATTCAGGAAACGGCCAAGACTTTTGCCGCCTCATGTTAAAACATTTTTGTTCATAAGGAAAACCAGCAATGTTACTGAGGACATATCTGTACAGTGGAACACAGAAGAGGCAAGTGATGGAACACAACCCAATAGTGTGGAACAGGATGAAAGTGAACAAGAAAATGAGTCAGACATTCCCAGCCCCTCACCCAAAAAAAGCGATTTCTTAAGCATTTTATTCAAGTGTATCAATCAAAAGCTGAAAAAAATTAATACATGGATTCCATGTGTGTTGTGTCTTTCAAGTGTAAAACTGTACAAAAAAAAAAAAAAAAAAGTAGGACAATATATTGATAAAAGGTGCCTAGAGATTTTTACTGGTTCCCCTTCATGTAGAACATAATTACCCAGATCTGAATAATGATCAAGATATTTATTTTCACAATGAGATTACCCCTATAGTAAATGCATTAAGAATTATCTAGCAAATACCATGATCCTTTTTAATACAATTACAAAAAGAAAATGAAATGTATGTATATGAATTTTTTTAAAAGAAAAAAAAAAAAAAAAATTGTAAGCCGCTGTTATACGGTTTACAATTCTGGATGTGTGACCTGTATGGAATAAACCCCAACAAGGATATAGAGAGACAGAGCCCCATGACCCCAGGATCTCTTGGTGACCTACTTGGTTTATTAGAGCCGGTTGCTATTTTCCATTCATTTATTTTGGTGCACTACGCTTACTTTACTAATACACAATAGGTGGAGTTAGGAGAGATATTACACATTAGCAGATCTGTGTAGGTTACACTTTATTTTAGCATCACTTAATTACAATGTATCACAATTAGTGCTCGACACTGCTCAGTAGTCGCCCGAGCATCACGCTACTCGGGATGTTCGGCGAGCACTTCCGGGTTACTCGGGCGGGAGCTAGTGTCTCCGCCCTGCATGTTTGGCACTCTTTACAGAGCCAAAGAACATGCAGGGATTGCCAGCCAGTCACTAATGCCGCAGCCATGTTGGTTGTGGGCATTACATTGATTGGCTGGCCGCACACCGTCACCTCGAGTATTTAAAGCTGGGCGCCGCCATCTTGGACACAGACGGCTGGGATCAGACAGTGTAGGGACAGCGCTGCTGATTTAGGGAGAGCTGTATCCTGCAAAATAGTTAGTGTAGGGTCTGTAAAGGCTGCCAGATCAAACGAACAGTCCTTCTCAGGACTAATATCCATCCCTGATATCAGGCAGGCAGGCTGTATAGGAGACGCAGAGATTATACCAGCAAACGCTGCATTATAGTCCTGTGTGCTCCTGTTGCTGGACTTAGCTCCAGGTCTCGGGGGCCAGGAAAAATTATATTTTTTTTCTTTATCTAAATCCTCTTTTTCCCTCCTTCACACTGTACAAATACCTGTCTTATTAACCTTTTGGTGCCACCACCCCAAAAAAAAATAAATAAAAAATTTAAGAAAAAAAGTGTGTCTGTGACAATTCAGACACAGATATATCTGTTGAAAATAGTCTGGTGTAGGCCAGAGAAATAGAAGTGTGGTTTTGCAGTTCCACGGTTCTAATCTACTTTTTATTACCCTTTTTTCCCATTGATAGTGTAAGCCATTTTACTTCCTTTACAATGGGCAAGGCGCATGGCAAGGGATGTGGAACTGGACGTTCTGGTGAGGTGTGTGCAGAGGACGGGGCCGTGGCCAAGGTGAAAATGTGCCCCAACCAAAAGCCACATCTTCTCGCTCCCACTTCTTGACCGAATTACTTGGGAAGCACAGAACACCAGTATTGCGAACTGATCAGTGTTAACAGGTTATTAATTGGATAGCAGATAATACTTCCAGTTACCTGGGCACCACCACCTCCGGTCTATCTTCCACATGGTCAACTCTTAGTAGCCGTGAGTCTCGACCGCATACTCCTCCTCATCCTGATGCTCCTTCCTCCCACCATGCCGAGTGTCGTCAGACAGCAGCTGATCCCACACTTGGACACTCTGAAGAGCTGTTCACTGGTCCATTTCCAGATTTGTGCCCCTCGCCTGCTCCGCTTGAAGTGGTGGAAGAGGAGACCCCATGTAGCGATGCCCAAATATTTGAACGGCCACAGGAAAATAGACGCTGGCAATTTGTCACAAGAGGTGGACAAGGACGAGACACAATTGCCAGGAAATAATGAGGAGGATCGTGGTGTGCAAGTGGAAGAGGAGGTGGTGGATAATCTAGTAACTGACCCAATGTGGCAGGAGGACACGCAGAGCGAGGCCAGCAGCACACAGGGTGAGGGAGGCAGAGTACCCCAACAGGCAGGAAGAAGCAGTGTGGTGGCCGCACACAGAAGGTAGGCAACAATTCCCCGTAACACCAACACGAGGGACGTTGCTAGTACAACCTGTAGGTCTTCCAGAGTCTGGAATTTTTTTAAAGACTCTGCTGATAACCCCAAAAAGGCCATTTGTACCACCTGCCATGCCAGCATCAGCAGGGGTGACAAAACTACCAGCCTGACCACCACCAGCATGATCAGGCACATGGCAGCAAAGCACCCGACTTTGTGGGGGCGAAACCCAGAGTCCACGACCAGTGTCAGCAGGTGTCACCACTGCTTCTTCCGCTGTTGTGCATGCAATAGAACACCCTGTTGTGCGTGCAAGGCAATCCCCTGTCCATACTGCATGTAAAGATGCCCCCTCCTCTCAGTCTTCACTTGTTATGGCAGTTTCTCAAGAAACAGCATCAATGTCCACGTCCCACCGCAGCGTTCAATTGTCCATATCCCAGACCTTTGAACGAAAGTGGAAATTCCCAGCTAACGCCCCACAGGCCACAATCCTAAATTCGCACATTTCACGACTGCTTGCGTTGGAAATGCTGCCTTTTAGGCTGGTGGAGACGGAATCCTTCCGCAACCTTATGGCGGTGGCCATCCCTCGGTACTCTGTCCCCAGCCGACACTATATACCCGGTGTGCCATCCCCGCACTACACAAGCAAGTGTCCCAAAACATCTGCCGTGCCCTCAACAACGCAGTTACTGGGAGAGTCCACCTGACAACGGACATGTGGACAAGTGCTTGTGGCCAGGGACGGTACATCTCCCTGACGGCACACTGGGTAAACATAGTGGAAGCCGGGACCCAGTTGGACCTTGGGACGGATCACATCCTCCCCCCACACCGAGGATTGAGGGCCCCGAGTCAGAGTTGCCCCTAGAGTGTTCATCTCCTGCGCATCATCCTCCTCCTCCTCCTCTTGTTCAGCCTCCATCTCAGATATCAACACATCAGTTACAAGCAGGAAGCACTGCAGAACTGACTCCGCCAAGCAGCAACAGGCTGTGCTGAAACTCAAGCTTAGGTGAGAAACCTCACACTGCTTGTGAGTAGTGGACAGCTGTAAAAGAGCAGGCAGATCTGTGGCCGACACCGCTGAACCTACATCCAGGCATGGTGGTGTGTGGCAATGGCCGTAACCTGGTGGCGGCACTGAGGCAAGATCACACACGTACCATGCCTGACTCATGTGCTCAACCTCGTGGTTCATCAGTTTCTTAAAATTGTACCCAGAGTTGCCAGATCTGCTCGTCAAAGTATGCCGCCTGTCAGCTCATTTTCGCAAGTCAGCTACAGCTTCCGCCGCCCTTGCTGTGTTGCAGCAGCGTTTGCAGCTTCCGTCACACCGACTGGTGTGTGATGCCCTCACACGTTGGAACTCTACCCTCCACATGTTGCAAAGGATTTGTGAGCAGAAGAGAGCAGTTGTGGAGTACCAGCTGCAACAAGGCAGTCGATATTCAGGTCAGACTCCACACAAGACCTCAGGAGTGGACCTGGATGTCTGACATCTGTACCATCTTGACAAACTTTGAGGAGTCTACCCAGATGTTGAGTGGCGATGATGCCATCATTAGCGTCAGCATTCCACTTGTCTGTCTTTTGCAACGCTCTCTGCATAGAATTAAAGAGGAGGTATTGCAGCCCGAGTATGATGAGATGGATCAAGAAGCCATAGCGGTCAATTACACACAGCCCAGCCTCATCTCATCCCAGCGTGCATTGGGGGACGAAGAGGAAGAGGGCATGAACAGTAGTCATCTTGGTGAGGACACGGAAGTCTTGCCCGTTACCAGTCTGGCACACATGGCTGACTTTATGTTACGCTACCTTAACCGTGACCCTCGCATTGTCAAAATGTTGGGTGACAGTCATTACTGGTTGGTGACACTTGTAGACCCCCGCTACAAGGAGAACTTTCACTCTTATTCCTGAGGTGGAGAGGTCTACAAAAATGGGGTAGTACCAGAAGGCCCTTGCTGCAGAACTCTTAAAAATATTCCCATCTGAACACGCTAGTGGCAGAGGTCACAGTTTGTTGCCCAACCAAGGCATACATGCGAGAGAGACGCAACTCCAATCCAGCAGAGGCAGGGGAACACTGTCAATGTTCTGGGACAGTTTTCTCAGACCCTCCCTTCAGACAGACCCTGAGGCGCGGGGTACTCACAAGGAGTGGAAAGTTTCAAAAGATGGTGAGGGAGTACCTTGCCGACCATACCAGCATCATCCGTGCCTTTTAATTATTGGGTATCCAAGCTGGACACTTGGAATGAACTCGCTCTGTACGCCTTGGAGGTCCTGGCCTGCCCTGCCGCTGGTGTGTTATCGGAGCGTGTTTTTATTGCCGCTGGGGGAATTATAACTGATAAGCGCACTAGCCTGTCAACTAACAATGCTGACAAGCTGACCCTTATCAAAATGAACAAGGGCTGGATTGGGCCAGACTTCTCATCACCACCAAATGACAGCAGAGTAACCAAATCCACTGTGTTATTTCGGGAGGTGTATTCACATGCACCGCTTCACACCCACACATGGGTATATGCTTCCTCATTTCGGCTGTTTTATGTTCTTCTCCTTATCCTCAGCCTCCACCACCACTTTACCACCAGGGTGACCGTGGTCCGTGTTACCATTATTGAAAGTTCCTCCGTCCTTATTTTTGTCAGCTTTTGCTTGGAAGGCATAAGCAAAGATTGTGGGAGACCCACTCCCCAATAATGAGAATAATATTTTTAAAGATGCTGTACTGTATGGCTCTTCCAAGGGGCATTATAAGTATCTTGTTAAGCTACTGCGACCTCCACGTCTCTTCCAAGGGGTATTAAAAGCATGTTAAGCCACTCTGAACTCCACAGCTCTTCCAAGGGGCATTGCATTTCCTCCTAATTTTAGTCAGCTTTTGCTTTTCAATGCAAAGGTGAAAACTAAGGGAGACACACCCCAATAATGGGTAGAAGGTTTTTAGTATGCTGTAATCCACGTCTGTTTCAAGGGGCATTTCAGTTCCTCAATTTTTGGAAAGTATTCCATTTTCTGCTTAGGCCAACAGTGTACAGGAGACCCAGTTGCTTTAAAATGGAAAAAAAGGTTTAGTTAAGGCCCTCTGACCTCCATGTCATTTCCAAGGGGCACTGGAGTGCCTTGAAATTTTTTGTAGACATTGCACTCACTGCATGCCCTATAACTGTGTAGCCGAACTGCTCCTTTTGCTACAGAAACATATCCTACAAGACATATCTGGTTGACTGGCCTGATATTGATGTGAATGGTCCCTGTTCCTCCTGCTCTTTCTCCTTTGCCACCACCTCATCCATCATTCATCACCTGAAGCTTTGTTTTAACGGGAGGCCTAGAACTTGGATAGTAGCAGGAAAAAATCCAGCAATCCTCGGAGGAGGTAGGATATGCGCCAAAACGCTGACCACCTCAGGCCTAGCCGCTACTACATACATGTGCTTGCATTCCTTAAAACAAAGCAGATGCTAACTTCTATCATCCTCATCATGCTCCTCACCTTGGCTCTCTCAACTCCACTGATGGAGAAGCCAGGGCCCACCGGAGGAGTCGGGTTCTCTGGTGGGCTCGTCCAATGCTGCCCTAAAACAGGCCGGGCTAAGAAAAGTTTTTGGGGGGGGAAGTTTTAAGGAGAAATAGGGGCAGCTGGGGACAGAGTATCTATACCAGGCCGACAACACAGCCATAACATGGTGGCCAGATTCCGCCTCCACATGCCTTAAAGGCCTAATTTCAAGTGCAAGCAAGCAGTATGGTATTGCAGCCTGGGGGTAGGTGGGAGGCAGGCTGCATACTTGCGCTTGCATTGCAAGTATTGGGAGAGGTACAATTGAACATTGCCCTGGGACAAGGACTTGCACGGGGATAGTTGCAAGTCTGCATCTTCTGATGGGGCAAGGATCACTTCTGATGGGCACACTTTTAGGCAGTTATCTGGGTGTCAGATGCTTCCAGGGGTCTTCCCCATGCTGTTCCCATGTCTTTTCAGCACTGTATGCATGCGTCACACAGCACATGGCCAGATAAGGTTGTAAAATGTTAAAATGACATTGCCCGGTGAAGGCATTTGTCTCGGTTGAAAGCAATACTAAAGTGCAAAAACGCAGAAAAAAAATGCTACTTGTGAACGTAGCCCAAGGTGTGGAGGAGTATTTTTTTTTTTTTTGGTTATTTATTTTACCTTATACACAAGTCTTTACCCTGGAAATGAACTTCCTTAACATATTTCACTGGAAAGCAGTTTCAGTTTAGTTTTTGAACATATTGTGAGCCCTTAAAAGTGGCTTAATACCTCTGACCACGTTGTTGACAGCAGTGACCTGGGGGTCAGAAAGGATTCCTGGGGCGTTCCCCATGCAGTCCCCATGTCATTTGAGCACTGTCACTATCGTTTTGGGCACTTTTTAGGCTTTCTACAGACTGCCGGGGCTTCCGCCGCAAAAATGCTCTGGTCTCCCATAGACTAACATTGGGCTCGTTGCTCGGGTCGAGCACCCGAGTATCACGGCGAGCTCGGCCCGAACTTCGAGCACCCGAGCATTTTAGTGCTCGCTCAACACTAATCACAAGGGTGAAAAAGTTAAATTGTTATGGAATACAACACCAATAAGATAAAGGCAGGTAAGTACTTTACTGTAAAACTGATCTTTTAAAAATGATTACTTCCAGAGAAGAGGATTGTGACAACAAAGGAAACAACTTTGAACATATTTTAGGGGGATTTCTTTGATTCTTAGAGCCATCTCCGTAATAAATGTTTTGACAAGTTGTATAGAATTAATTTACTAAGACTATTCCCAATTACAGACGTTTTTTAATGCAATGTACAAATGTAATTGTAATAGTTGTAATGTAAGAGCAAGAAAAAAAAATATGAAACGCTTACAAAGAATAGGATTAAGACTTGTTTATACCTTGATAATTTTAGCATTCCAGGATCCCACATGCTAGAAACCAAACTTTCTGTAATCCCCATTATAACATTCATGCTTGCAGTGGTCTCAGGTTATTGGAATGCTAATGGTCAAATTAGAAATCAATGATAGTTATGTTTAACTTAGAAAAAACAACAATTAACTTTCTCTTGTATCAAAACAAACAGTAAAAGGCAAGTACAAGAGGAAAAAATTACACTATTGAAAACCATGTAGCTGTCAATTTATGCAGCTGGGAGTAAAAAATGTTCTCATGGGCAAATCATTTTAATGCTAATTTCAGGCTTTATTCCAAGTAGTAGCAACATATTTGTATAGGATTTCTATTGAAATTTAGTTATGTCTTAAAGTTGGTATAAACAAGATATTCTCTGGTCATCAGATCACAGCCATTTTTAAACACCAGCACGAGAAAGAAAAAACTTGTCCGATGTATATGACTATGCACGTGTGAGCAAGCCATTAAAAAAGTGTTGAAAGCATCCAATAATTGCAAAAACTTTCAAATCATTGTGTAAAATCAACATGAAGCTAAATCTGCCGCTGTTCTCAGAAACATTACTCAATATCCTTGATCTGTAGAGTGTTTTATATTGCACTAGAAGATCTCACTAACATCTGGAAACCCCCCTCCGCCCTAAATGGGAAAATTATATAAAATGTATGTATTATGACAATATATTGTATATATTGGTTCATGACAAGTTTCTTGTTTTTCCTACAAAATTCTGTTTAACAATATAACCAACAACTGACTTATCCCATAAAATATTATTCACATTTTTCACAAACAATACATGGTTAACTCTGAATAGTGTGAATACTTATGAAATAGGGAAGACTGAAGCATTTGGCAGCGGATTATTACCTGGAAGAACAGTAGATCAGGTAGATTTCTGAGTGGGTCTAACCTGACATTGAACGAATTTAGATTCTTGTCTAGAATTACAAATTTACTGTAATGAAATGTTACCACAATTCTTGAAATTAATATGTTTATGGGGATGTAGTAACATTGGTTACTTTGTTGCTGCAATTAGAATTCTTAAAATATTAATTCACTTTAAGTTGTGACAAGAAGAGAAAAGTCCAAGAGTTGAATAATTCTAAGAATTAGATTCAAACCTTTGCCTCCAATTCTATAAAGAGAATTACATTTTATTTTCTAAATGCCCAGTGTACCAAGGAATACCATTTATAGAACACTATGAACATGCATAAAGTGTCCCCCTTCTCAAAAACTTTAAGCTTTAATTACATATTCTATGTATAGTTATATTGTACTATATTGAAAATAATTTTTCAATGAGCCAATCGTGAAAAAAGCCTGAGGATGCAAAAAACAAAGGAAAGTTCCTTTAGACTCCTAAAAAAAAAAATATGGGAACCGTATCTGTATGACAACTATGCTTCAGTAATTTTGCATTAATAAAAAGTTATTCAATGGCTGCTATAATATCAAGCTACAGAATAGTATAAACAGATTTAATTATGATATATGATCATGTGCCCAGACAGGGCTAGGAAACCTACAAATAAGATACATGACCCAAAGACTATCAAAGGCAATAAAAAGTAAAGTTTATTAAATACAAAATATTTAAAAATTACAAGGGGAAAATACATCAGTAGAAGTCAAAAACATACATCCATATGGTGAGAAAAAGTTTGTATAAGGGTAAAAAAAACCCTCTGTATAATGAACACTGTAAATAAGCATACATAAAAAAATGTATCAAATTTTACTCTGCTGCAAATCTCATGCAAAAAATGCTAGATATACAGTATAAATAATTTTTTCATTAAGAATCAAAAGGGTATAAAAATGAAGCGTTAAAAAGACTACAGCACAGAAAAATTAATAAATATGTATAAGTGTCAAAATCAGTGCAGCTAGGACAGGGATAACAATGTACGTGTAATGTCAATTTCCAAAGTGCAATAGAGTAAACCATGAAGTGGTACATGTATGCATGTTGGTCCATAGATCTGAAAAGAGAGCAAGGACACTAGATCTAGCATATGCATATCATGGTGTAGTATGTCATGGTGATAGTACTGACCTCAAACTATAGGCTCAGTTCTGACGTGCGTTTCACCAGTGGATTTCACAAAGGAAATGACCCTTTTACACTTATGTAAACTTTTTCCTCTCACCATATGGATGTATGTGTTTTTCTACTGTGGTATTTTGTAATTTTTAAATATATTTTGTAATTAATAATCATTACTTATTATTGCCTTTGATAATCTACAGGTCATGTATCTTATTTCTAGGTTCAATATTTAAAGTCTATAAATACCATACCTACTGCCTGACAATAGTATAAGTATATGTATGTATATATACACATACACACTATTAAAAGCAGAAAAGCCCCTATTTAATTAATATCCGGTGTAGTGCCGGCGTCCCTGCCCTCTGCTAGGCAGGGACGCTGTTCCCCTCACCGCTCTGCTCCGTGCCCGGCGTCCCTCTCCCGCTCTGCTGGCAGCGCGCGCTCCTTCCCGGCCACTGTGCTTAGGGCGCGCGCGCTCTCCCTTCCTCTTAAAGGGGCCGCGCGCGCCGTCCTAAGGAGTCCCCGGCCAATGGCCGGAGGACTTTACCATATATAAGGCACCTCCTCCAAAATGGAGGTGCCCGAGCAATGTTGTTTGCACCTGTGTCTCACCTGTGCTTCAGCCCTCAGGTCCCGTTGCCAGTTACCTGCCAGATTCCTGCCTGATTACTTGCTACCTGCCTGCTAGTCTGAGGTCCGACGGTCTGCCTTACTAATCCTGTCAGTCTGTCTAAGGACCAGCCTGCCCGCTCACCTGGGAGCGCACATCTGCTACCTGCCTGCTAGCCTACCTGGAGGCTCCGCCGTCACGTGCTGTGACCACCTGCCTGTCCAGTGACTCCTGCCCGCTCACCTGGGAGCGCTCATCTGCTACCTGTCTGCTTGCCTACCCGGAGGCTCTGCCGTCACGTGCTGTGACCACCTGCCTGTCCAGTGACTCCTGCCCGCTCACCTGGGAGCGCTCATCTGCTACCTGTCTGCTTGCCTACCCGGAGGCTCCGCCGTCACATGCTGTGACCACCCGTTCATCCAGAGACTCTCGCCTGCTCACCTGGGAGCTCACGTCTATCTTCAGCCGCCACAGGTCGTACCAACCCTTTACCTAGAGACTGCCCCGGTCACTTGCCGTGACCTCCAGCCCGTTCACTCAGAGACTGTCCCGGTCACCTGCTGTGACCTCCTGCCCGTCTTCCCTGGTCGCCACCCGCTCCCTTACAAGGACCGCCCCCTTGTATAGTAGCTCAGAGGTTCCGCCTCCCAGACCAGTTACATCCGGTCACAGTTTTGTGCACATCTGAAAAGAAGGACAATGCTGAACAGAGGCCAGACTGAGCCCAGAGTAACTCTGCGGCCTCATTATAGTGAATGGACCCCCAGGGGGGTGTCACCTGAATCACATCACTGATTTAGATTGAAACCCCAAAGCAATTGCTCCGCTAAGAGCGCCAGATAAATGGGATCCCAAATGTTATGTAAAATGTTCCCAATAAATGTTTCAAACCAATCCACAAAAAAACAAAAAAAAAAAAAACACCACTCAGGTCCATCTGTGAATGGAAATCTAGGGGGCTTCCACATGACTGGTAGTACAAAGGCTCTAGAAAAGTGAAATGGTCTCTTGCCCCCAAAAGAAATAAAGCAAATTCTGTGCTCCAAAATTCTAATGCCCCCCACCCTTCTGAGCCCCAGTGTGCCTAAACCACATTTAGCATCCAAATGTTTGTCAGGGGTATAACTTACAAAATGGGATCACTTGAGGGGGGATTCTGCTCTTCTAGCATTAAGGGTCTCTGTATATGGAGTCCACAGACTATTCTAGGAAAATCTGTGCTCCAGGAGGCAAATAGCGCTCCATCCCTCCCGAGTGTCGCCTTGTGGCCAAGCAGTACTGTACAGCCACATATGGAGTATTACCACATTCAGCAGAGATTGTGGGACAAGTTTTGGTGCCAATGTTATCCATTATCCCCATTTGAAAGTGTAAAATCTGGGGCTGAAACAAATTTTGCAGTAGAAATGTAATTTTTTTCTTCAGTGCCCAATGGTATAAAATTCTGTGACACACATTGTGTCAATATGATCACTGAACCCCTAGATGAATTCATTGAGAGGTGTAGTTTGTAAAATGGGGTCTCTTACTGGGAGTTCTGCTGTTATGGCACCTCAGGAGCTCTCCTAGTGGGTCATGGCACCCTCAAACAAGAACAGTAAAATCTGCACTATAATATAGTGCTCCTTCTCTTCTGACCTTTGCAGTATGCCACAAAAGTAGTTCCCAATTACATGTAGGGTATTGATGTACTCAGGAGTAAATTGACCTCTTATTTTGTTGTGCAATTTCTTCAGTTACCCTTTTCTGTTGAAAAGGGTTGATTTTTCTATTTTCATGGCTCTACGTTATAAACTTCTGTTAAGCACTTGGGGGTTCAAAGTGCTCATCACACATCTATACAAGTTCCTTGAGGGGTCAAGTTTCCAAAATTGGTTCACTTGTGGGGGGTTTCCACTGTTTAGGCACATCAGGGGCTCTCCAACTGTGACATTGTGTCCCCTAATTATTACAGCAAATTTTTAATTCAAAAAGTCAAAATGGCGCTCCTTCCCTTCAGAACCCTGCCATGCGCCAAAACCGTTATTTTCCACCACATATAGGGGAATTGGCATGCTCAGGCGATATTGCACAACGTAATTTAGAGGTCTTTTTTATCCTTGTTACCCTTGTGAAAAATAAAAAAAAAAAAAGTCCAAATTAAATTTTTTTTGGGAAAAAAAGTAAAATGATAATTCTCTCTCATGGCTTAGCTTCCTGTGAAGCACCTGAAGGGTTAATTTACTTCTTGAATGTGGTTTTGAGCACCTTGAGGGATGCATTTTTTAGAATGGTGTCACCTTTTGGTATTTTGTCATAAAGGCCCCTTGAAGTCACTTCAAATAGGATTTGGTCCCTTAAAAAAAGGATCCATACAGCATGGTTTTTTTTTATATGATGGAATAAAGATCACAATTTTTTAAGAAAAGGTAGTGTCAGCCATACAGAAAGATATATATATATTTTTTAAGTTCTTCTGGAGGAAGCCCTTAGTCATAGAATGTGTCCAAGGGCTTCGGCCAGAAACACGTCAGAAGGATGAAATTATTATTTTTTTTAATATATGGATGTCCATACATTTTCTTTTAATATGATGGAATAAATATCAGAGTTTATAAAGAAACTCACGCTATATGGATCCTGTTTTCTTTTTTTTTTTTTTTTTTTTTTTTGGCATATTGGAATAAAGATTTTGCTGGCATGGTTTGAGGACCCCATGTCACATTGACAGAGACCCTGAGGTGCCAGAACAGCAGAATCCCCCATAACTGACTAATTTTACAAGCTAAAACTCATTGAATTAATCTTGGGGTGCAGTGAGTATATTGACAACACATTTCTCACAATTTTATACCATTGGACAGTGAAGAAAGAATAATTACATTTTCATTACTAAAATGCTGTTTTAGCCCCAAATTTTTCATTTTTAAAACGTCTAGTAGGGCTTTTATTGTGGATGGAGTTGAAGCTTTTGTTGGGAACATTTTACATAGCATTTTGGATCACGTTTATCTTGTGCTCAACACCGAGAACTTGCATCGGGGCTTCCATCCAAATCTCCTCAGAGGTGTAAAACAATTGTGGCCAACCTCGCTTTTAAGCACGATTATGAAGAGACATCGCTGGATCATAGGACACACTGCATCCACAGTGTCTCCATCTGCCTTATAGGGAATCTTTCATTGTAGGTTCAGTCCAAAAAACATATTCAAGAGATTTACACAGAAACCCCAGTGTAAGCGCTCAGCGTAGAACACAGGATCAGTGTGAGCCGAGCCTTACCAGGATCTTTGGGAGTAAGAATGAACAAATCAATAGATTAAGAATTGGTTAGATTTTTTACGCCTTTCCTCATGCATTTCAAGTCATAAGACGACTAATTTCGGACAGGTGCGATTATAGAGATACCAGATTTATATTGGGTTTGAGTGGACAAGTGAGACTGTTTGCTTTAATTGCTATAAGTAATTTGCAGACACTTTACCCTGTCACTGTAGACTGCTCTGATATGTATCACCCAACAATTGTATTATAAAGGGTTAGTGAGCTTCATCAGGAGTGTTACTGTTGTAAATAGCTTGCTATAGAACAATGGATGAGCTCACCAAGTAAACACCTATAGATTGTGACTTGTCTGCTGATTAGCACAATAATAGGAGATATAGAGCATCTAATGTGAGACAGCTCAGCATGCTAAGTTTCCGCATACAGAGATCACAGAGGTGCTGCCTGCAGGTGTGTGGATGGGCAGCTCTACACCAAACTAATTACTGTCCCTCTCTCAGGCTACTGCAAATGGTGTATATCCCATCAGATTGATAAGGATCTCTCCCTACACTACTGTCAGGACTGACATCTGTTTCCCTGGTTATCTGGCTTCTTCCAGGGTCAGGGCCCTCCAGACAGGCAGTCTCTATAGGTCTGTTCCTGACTGAAGATTAATCTGAATGACAGCAGGAACAGCCAATGTATTAGACCAAGGAGATTACATGATTGCTGTCATATTACATTAGGATAAGAGAAAAACTATGACTCGATCATAAAATAGGCTGTTCTAGAATATACATATAGGCCATAGATTGATACAGTTTATGATCCATCATTGCATCAGTGCCATTTTATATATCGGTATAAAGGGGGGATAGGTTGTGGTGGATCAATATAAATGGATCCCATGTTAAATTTACCATTTATCTGTAATGTTGAATTTAATTTTAGGCTGCAAATTTTTGCATATGGCACTGTATTGGACTATAGTGCCAAATTATCTTATCTTATATCAGCTATATGTAGAGTTTAATATTAAAGTAGCTAACAGCTTTTCACTATATATCGGAATCTATTATATCAGATTACAAAAAGGACACAGTAGCAAGCCATCGCATTGTCAAGTCGATAACTAATGATGGCTTTATAATATAGAAAAGTAATATATTGCACGAATATGTACATAGGTGTATAAATGTAAAGTGTCTAGCAAAGATTTGAACTCAGAATTCAGAGGTTTTTTAGTGGAGAAATGTGCTTTCTCCCACAAAATAGATATATTACACACTTTACTTTCTCTGTCATAAATCAATAGTAAATATGAAAATAAAGAGAAACTTGAATCTATAGTGATCTGCTGGAGCTGTAGAGTCACCGAGTTATTAGATTGCAGTAATAGCAGCTTTTCACAGATCAATCCATTCAGTAACAGCCTTTTTTATTCTTCATACACTGCAAACAATGAGGGCAATATTAAACCCTTTACTGCTAATTTTGCTACTAGAACAAAATCCTGAAACAAATGAGTGTCAGACAGACGCTTCCTGCATTGTGAGGTAACAAGTTGTATTTAAACTCCTGGACTACAGACTTTGTTGGCTTTAAAAATAATGAATGGCTTGTCCATCATACTAAGTGTGCCTATTATACAAAAATATTTAAATGTTATACTGCCTTGTAATACTTTATTAGACCCCAACAGGCCATATGAATTTCCACTGTTGGTTAACCCTGGTCACCATCAGTTTTCCCATAGCCAGATAGGTGGAGGTCACTTACTGTTGGGTTTACATTTAAGAGCTCAAAAAGGATTCAATACAGTCTCAAGTAGAGATGAGCAGATCTGACGAGATTTAAAGATTCCAAAATTCGCAGGGATTTTATTGTGAAATTCAGTTATCAAATTGTATTCTGTATTCTACACATTTAATGTTTGTTCATATGCTCTCTATTAATATGCTTTCTGAAAAATGAAATTATGCATAGAGAAAATCCATGCCAACCCATCTCACAAGGGACATTTACCAAACCAATAAGGCGCCATTCTTTTGTTAGGGGTGTAGTACTATTCAGAAGGGGAGGAGTCTGAGCATTTGCATTTCACTGAAGAATAAGGGGAGGAGTAAAGCTCATAAGATTTGTATAAAAGGAGAAGACATCTTGGTAGCTGCAGAACTCTACTGCTGTTTCTTGGTTCCTTGTCACCAAATATTTAGCAGAAAAATAATGGATATCCATGGACAGAAACTCTGAAGAGGTAAGGTTTGTTCATTTTAGAATGATATTCTAGAAATTAATATGTTTTAGGATTTCTTATTGCCCATTCTGATATTTTTTGCACCTTTTCTTAAATGTTCTCATTTTTGAAACCTATTAGATTTGACATTATTCTATTTGTCAGCGTTATTTAACATAGTATGTAGGAAATAGACTAATTTCAGTTAAGTCTAGAGGATGTAGATTACTCATTTTTCCTATGGCCTGTAAATATTTCACAATTGGACATAGCTGTTCAAGATACTACTCCCTTAAAATTGTTCTATTGTTTTTTGGAGGAAACTGTTACACTAGATGGACCTCCACTGATCTCATCTTGATTGCCTATTCTAACCAATTTTGTTATCCAAGGTGACACATTGTACATTTATAAAATACTCTCTTTTTACACATATTGACTAATGTAATGTTGCCTTCTGTCCCTCATACAGATGTGTTGCTGTGGACCAGTGCTCTGTACCACAGACCCCAATGAGGAATCCTCCCTGATTAATGTTTGCCAGATACACACGGAAGGAGATTGGATCTGCCTGACCGACCTACTTCAAAATGGTGCATTCAGGAAACGGCCAAGGCTATTGCCGCCTCATGTTAAAACATTTTTGTTCATAAGGAAAACCAGCAATGTTACTGAGGACATACCTGCACAGCGGCAAACAGAGGAGGCAAGTGATGGAAAACAACCCAATAGTGTGGAACAGGATGAAAGTGAAGAAAATGAGTCCGAGACATTCCCAGCCCCTCACCCAAAAAAGCGATTTCTTAAGCGTTTTATTCAAGCGCAACAATCATGATCCTATTTATGCAATTAAAATAAAGATTTAAAAATGAATACATGGATTTCATGCGTGTTGTGTCTTTCAAGTGTAAAACTAATACTGTACTAAAAAAGTTGTCTAATGAAATAGGACAATATATTGATAAAGGTGCCTAGAGATTTTTACTTATTCCCCTTCATGTAGAACATAATTACCCAGATCTGAATAATGATCAAGATAATCTCATTGTGAAAATAAATACCCCTATAGTAAATGCATTAAGAATTCTCTAGCAAATACCATGATCCTTTTCAATACATTTTAGATTTCATTTCTTTTTGTAATTGTATGTATATGGCTTTGTTTTTTTTTTTTTTTAAAGAAAAAAAATGGAAGCCGCTGTAATATGGTTTTGTCAGTGGCTTATTTTTGTGGGAAGAATCAGACATGTAAAAATCCTAGAAGAAAAAAGGGGTAGATTTTCACAGCTGAGAGACTAGGGTTGAAACAGACTGCATACAAAAATGAGTGATCAAATAATGTAATGAGCATTGTGAACCTTACATTCAAAACTATTTAAAAAAGAAAAAAAAATAGTGATGATTTTTTTTTGCTTAAAATCGATTCTACCATATAAAGATTAAAATTGAGATCCAATCAAGCCATCTATGGCCCATAAATCAGGCTGACCATCAATATCAATGTTAGGGTAAAAGCTAGAGGAAGTAAATATTCTAAACACTGCAGAGGAAATGCAAATAGGATCAAGCACAATAAAAGCTGTGATTTACCCATGGATGACAAAGAATACACAAAAAAGGATGAGATTAAAGGGTGGAAAGAGTCTGAAACAAATAGTTTGATTCTTCGTAAAAGAAGAGTTACATTTACTATACGCAGATGGCTCTACTTATCACATTTAAAGCTGTTCCCATTTAGTCATTTTTAAATGCAAAGTTATGGTTGAATCTCATTGTAATCCTTGTTTTGTAAGAGCAAATCAAAATTATATATATAAAAAAAAAGCTTACAAAGAGTAGGTTTAAGACTGGTTTTCCAGCATTTGGAACCTGGAGTACTAAACTAGTCCAGGCATAAACCAAACTTTCTGGAATCCCCATTATAACATTCATGCTTGCAGTGGATTCACTCTTCCAGGTTACTGGAATGCTAATGAACAAATTAACATACAATCAATAAAAGTTTAAAGTTTCTCTTGTGTATTAAACATGACTTCATTGTTGGTCTTTTTTCATTTGGTACAAACTGTTTTGATAGAACACTATTGAAAAATGTAACTGTCGGTTTATGTAGTTGGGAGTAAAGATTTTTTCATGGCCAAATTATAATGGCAATTTCAGACTTTACACTGTGGCAACATGATTGTATAGGATTTCTATTTAAGCCATAATTGAAATTTAAAAGTAGTTATGAACAGGATTTATTTTGTCAGTAGAGCACAGACATTTTTAATCACCAAAGAAAATATAAAAAAACTCATCCAATATATACACTCGTGTGAGCGAGCCTATATAAGGAGTATTGTGGGCATCCTGTAAGTGCAAAAACAACCAAATCAACACGAAAATAAAATTTGTTGCTATTATTTCAGAAATATTACTAAATAGCCTTGATCTGCAGAGTGTTTTGTATTACACTGACATCTTAGTAACATCTGGAAGCCTCAAATTTTCATATTATCCCTACAAAACTCTGCTTAACCCCTTACAGACATGCGCCTGCACCTTTCTGGGGGCATGACTGCTGATCTGATCAGCTGTCATGTGCTCTACAGCTACGGGTGGAATCTCGATCCACTGGCGGCATTTAACATGGCCATGGCAGAAGGACATCACTAGTGCTGCCTATTAGCGCCTGTGTCACATGGCAGGTTGCTGATGGGTTGGCATGACAATCCGAGTCTGCAGGAGACCCCTAGGTTGTCATTGCCAGGATTTTATGAGCGTCGCCCAGCGGTCGGCCTCATAGCAAGCGAGGATTTCTGCTACACAGGCGATCAGAAGATCGCAGTTTCTAGTCACTCACAGACTATTGAAGCATGTAAAAAAAAAAAAAAAAAGTTTACAAATTTAAAAAAAAAAAGAAAAAGTTTAATGTTTAATCGCCCCCTTTTGCTACATTCAAAATAAGAACAAAGAGGGGAGAAGACCGACCATAAAGTCCCAAATATCAAATATAGTGAATAATTTCATGTTTATTAGCAACAGGTGACAACAATGAATAACGGATCAGATACATGATTAAAATAACTAAAAACATCTAAAAGCAGGGGCGAGTGTCCGGGTAGTATATAACAGTTCATGTGGGATGAAAGGAAACTTGTTGCTAATATGAAATTATTCGCTATATTTGATATTTGGGACTTTATGGTCAGCCTTCTCCCCTCTTTGTTCTTGTTGTTTTTTCCGATTGTCCCTTCTGCCTATATTGGTCCTTTACACTGGTTGGTTTAATATTCATGAACTCTGTATATATATTTATATCCATCACCGCAGGAAGTATATCTTGTTTTGGCTTCCTTGTATTATTCTATCATTACATTCAAAATAAGAATAAAAAGATACACACATTTGGAAACGCCGCGGTCGGAATCGCCCGATCAATCTAAAAAAAAAATAATCCGATTGGTAAACGGCCTAATGAGAAAAAAAAACAAAAAAAACACAAACTTTGGATTTTTTCTTTACTTAAAAAAGAACCTATACATGTTTGGTGTCCACAAACTCATAATGACCTGGAGAATAATAATGGTAGGTCAGTTTTAGCATTCAGTGAACGTGGTAAACAAGCAACAGTGGAGTTGCACTTTTTTTTGCAATTTCACTTGGGATTCCTTTTTTCCAGTACACAATTTGCTTTACACCATCAGTTTTACTGTAAGTACAACTTGTCCCACAGAAAATAAGCTTTCATATGGTCATACTGAAAGAAAAATTAAAAAAAAAAGTTATGGCTAGGGGAAGAAAGAGCAAAAATGGAAAGTGGCCTAGGGGTGAAGGGGTTAACAATATAGCCAACAATGGACTAATCCCATAAAATGGTCATTTTTTTTAAACAAAACAAAGCATGGTTAACTGTGAATAATTATGAAATAGGGAAGATGGAAGCATTTGACAGCAGATTATTACCTCAAAGAACAGAAGGATCAGGTCTATTTCGGAATGGGTCATAACTGACAACCAAATTAAAAAATGTTGCAATTTTAGACAAGATTCAACTGTAAAGAAATGTTCCCTCAGTTATTGAAATGGATTTTTAGGGGGATGCAATAGCCTAAAAAATCCTAAGTAAATTAAAGTTGTGACAAGCAGAGAAAAGTCGATGCGTTGAATAATTCTAAATACAATAGGGTTTCAATTTTTGTCTCCAATGCTATAAAGAGAATTACATTTTATTTTCAAAATGCCCAGTGCACCAAGCAATACTTATACATGTCACGTTATTTTATAAAAGTTATCCACCATTTTCAAAAGATTTTCACAACAAATCATTTTTAGTTAACAGGATTATTTCCAATTTAGCCCAGTCACCCTGAGAGTGGTGCACTAGAATCAGTGTGCAGAGTCCCATCTTGAATGAAGCAGAAGCGTCCATGCTCCATCTCTGCTCCATTGTCTATGGGACTACGATAGAAAGCTGTGCACAAAGCTTGGCTACTTGCAGCGGTCCCATGTACAATGTGCATGAGCAAAAGGCAAGCATGCGCACAGCTCTATTCAAGATGTGGCTTTGCAGAACCTGGCTCCAGGGGTCCAAAGCCCCAATCATGGGATAGTTAGGGGTTGTAGCAGCCAGACCCCTAGTGATCAATTGATTATTCCATATCCTATTTATAGGTGATATTGTACTATACTGAAAATTATTTTTCTATTATAATTGTGAAAAATGACTGAGGATGATCAAGGAAATTCATTTAGACTCCAGGAATATAATATGTGAACAGTATCTGGATGACAACTGGACTTCAGTAATTCTGCATCAGTAAATCAGTCAATGGCTGCTATAATATCAAGCTATAGTAAAGTATATACAAACTATATTAAAAGCTGAAAAGCTTTTTAGTGAATATCTGGCTTTGAATTATACAAGATTTTTGCCAATGAACTACAATCATTGACCTCCACTGATCTGAATTGCATATTCTAGTATATTTTGTTGGCTAATGTGACACATTGTTGTACTTTTATTCTAATCCTCTCTACAGACCTTGACTGATGTTTGTCCCTCATACAGATGTGTTGCTGTGGACCAGTGCTCTGTTCCACATATCCAGATGAGGAATCATTCCAGGATATGGGTTGTCGGGCACACGGGGAGGCTCCAGAAGGGGAATGGATCTGCCTGACCGACCTAATGCAACAATGTTCAGCCAGGAAAAGGCCAAGACTTTTGCCTCCTCATCTCAAAACACCTGAAAACTTCATTTATAAAAAAAACAGCCAAGAAACTAAGGACATATCTGCAGAGAGTGACATAGAAGAGGAACATAGCGTGGACTTGAACGATAATGAACTCAGACCATTCCAGAGCCTCATCCAAAAAAGGATTCTTGAACGTTTTCTTCAAGGTCGATAAATATTGATTATATTTTATGTGTTAAATAAAAAACATGACTTTTATATGGATTGCATGTGTGTTTTGTCTTACAAGTGTAAAATTCAATGTATTAAATCAAATTAGTGGTCAAATGAAATGGGCCAATATATTTAGGGAAGTTTCTAAAGGTTTTCACTTGTTCCTCTTCATGTAGTACATAATTATCCTGAGCAGAATAATCAGAACAATCTCATTGTGAAAAATAATCCTAAATGTAAAATTCATTAATAATTCTCTTTAGAAAATAGCCAGTATCAAAGAGCAAACACCATGATCCTCTTGAATATCATTTATCTCTCATTGAGTTTGAGAGCTGCAATCAAAGTCCCTTGAGTAAATAAGGCTGACCATGAATCTAGACATTAGGGTAAATGCAAGAGTAAGCAAGTAACCCTGCAAAGGAAATGCCAATATGATGCAGATAAAATAATGTATTTCACCCATGGATGACAAAGTACACAAAAAGGTTTGAGATTAAAGGGTGGAAAGAGTGTAAAACATTAAATAAAGCAGTGATGGGTTATTACCCATAAAAGCCCCTTACGTGCTTAAACAGTGGAAACCCCCCACAAGTGACTCCATTATGGAAAATTACACCTTTTGAGCAATTCATCTAGTTGTGTAATGAACATATCTAACTCTCAGGCCATGTCCATTGAAAAGGACTATTTTTTCCCCCCACTTTAGCCCCAAGTAATTAATTTTCAAACAGGTTTTGAGCACCGATGGCAGCGGCCGTCCCTTGGTACTCGATCCCCAGCCGCTACTATTTCTCCCAGTGTGCCGTCCCCGCATTACACAAGCACGTGTCCCAAAACAATAGCCGTGCCTTCAACAATGCAGTTACTGGGCAAGTCCACCTAGCCACGTACAAGTGGACAAGTGTTTGTGGGCAGGGAAGGCATCTCTCGCTGACCGCACTCTGGGTTAACATAGTGGATGCACGGACCCAGTTGAACCTTGGGACAGAACACATCCTCCCAATGCAGAGGATGGCGGGACCTAGGTCAATCAGGGTTGCCCCCACAGTCTACAGCTCCTGCACCTAATCCTCCTCCTCCTCTTCAGCCTCCATCTCCGAAATGACCACATCAGTCACAAGCTGGAAGCACTGCAGCACTGCCTCTGCCAAGCGGCAACAGGCTGTGCTGAAGCTAATATGCTTAGGTGACAAACCGCACAATGCTGAAGAGTTGTGGACAGCTCAGAAAGAGCAGGCAGATCTGTGGCTGACACAGCTGAACCTACAGCCAGGCATGGTCATGTGTGACAATGGCCGGAACCTGGTGGTGGCTGAGGCAAGCTCACACATGTACCATGCCTGGCCCATGTGCTTAACCTCATAGTTCAGCGGTTTCTTAAAACCTACCTGGAGCTTCTTGTCCAAATACGCCACCTGTGTGTCCATTTTAGAAAGTCTCGGACAGCTTTAGTCGCCCTTGCTGTGATTCAGCAGTGTTTGCAGATTCCGGCTCACCGACTGGTGTGTGATGTCCCCACATGTTGGAACTCTACACTGCAATTGTTGGGAATGATTTGTGAGCAGAAGAGCGCAGTTGTAGAGTACCAGCATCAACAATGCTGTCTCTATTCAGTTCAGACTCCACACAGAAGACCTCAGGAGTGGACATGGATGTCAGACATATGTACCATCTTCCAAAACTTTTAGGACTGCACCAAGATAGTGAGCGCCAATGACACTAATTAGCATCACAATCCCGCTTCTCAGTCTTCTGAAATGCGCTCTGCGAGCACGATTAGGATGGAGCACGATGAGGACATGGAAGTCTTGCCTGTTAGTAGTCTAGCACGCATTGCTTGAGTTTGTTACGATGCCTTTCCTATGACCCTCGTGTTCTCAAATTTTTGGGTGACCGTCATTACTGGTTGGTGACACTTCTAGACCCACGCTACAAGGAGAACTTTATATATCTCTTATTCCTGAGGCGGACAGGTCTACAAAAATGGGGCAGTACCAGAAGGCCCTTGTTGCGGAACCATTAAAAAAATGCCCATCTGAAAACGCTGGCGGCAGAGGTAACAGTTCGTTGGACAACCAAGGAGTGCAGGCAAGAGAGACAAATGCAATCAAGTAGAGGCAGAGGAACACTGTCTAAGTTCTGGGAGAATGTTTGCAGCCCCTCCCATCGAACAGGCCCTGAGGCGCAGGGTACTCTCACAAGGAGTGCAAAGTTTGGGAAGATGTTGAGGGAGTACCTTGCCGACCGTACCAACATCCTCCATGCCTTCTAATTAATGGCTATCCAAGCTGGGTACGTGGAATGAACTGGCTCTCTATGGAGGTCCTGGCCTGCCCTGCCGCCAGCGTTTTATCAGAGCGGGTTTAGTGCTGGTTGAATTTAAACTGGTAAGCGCATCCACCTGTCAACTGAAAATGCTGACAGGCTGACCCTGGCCAGACTTCTCAATACCACCGAATGATAGCTTAAACTCAAATCCAGTGTATTTTCTTGGGAGGTGTATTCCCATGCACCTTTTCACACCCACACATGGTTATACGCTTATTGATTTTGGCTATTTACTGTTGCCCTCCTTCTCCTTATCCTCAACCACTATTACCAGGGTGACTGTGGTCTGTGATGCAACACTAACAATTTTTTTTTTTTTTTTTTTTTTTTTAAGGGCATTTATGATGCCCGTAAAAAAAAAAATAAAAAAATTTACACAGATTGTTCATGTATACCCCCCCAGGGGTAAATGTTTGTCAGCCCATACACTTAGTGCATGAGCATTACACGTATACGAGACCCGCTCCTTTCTAATGGGAACATTTTTTTCTTTTTAGGAGGCCCTCCTCCACATCTTTTCTAAGGTGCATTGGCATGCCTCCCAATTTTTGCAGGCCTTGCATGCACTGCATAGGCCAACACTATGGAAAACCCATTTCCTAATAATGGGAACAATGTTTTCAGGAGTTCCTCCTCCAAGTCTCTTCAAAGGGGTATTAGGGTGCATCCAAATTTTGAGCAGCCCTGCCACGCACTGCATACTCAACAGTATAGGAGACCCACTCTTTAGCAATGGGAACAAAGCATAGCCGGCTGATTGCTCTAACAATAGTGAGGACCGACTGCTGGCCCTTTAAGAATAGTAAAGGCCGCCTGATGGCCTTTGAAAGTCAAAGCCTATTTTTAGGAGTCCCTCCTTCATAAATGAAATAGGATATGTCCGATCATGTCTCACACACACCACATGGCCAGATAAAGTTGTAAAATGTTAAAAATGATATTTATAGTATTTGTTTTTTTTATTTATTTTGCCTTATATACAAGCCGCTACCCTGGAAAGGATGTTCCTTACCATATTTCCCAGGAAAATCCATTTTGGTTTCGTTATTGCATGTTCTGTTGAGAGTTCGTAAAAGTGGCGTAATACCTCCAACGTTGTTCACAATAGTAACCTGGGAGTCAGAAATGCTTCCAGGGGTCTTTCACATGCTTGTCTTTTAGATTTTAACAATTTTTAGGCCCTCTGCAGACCACCAAGGAGAGCCGCCTGAGAAATGCTCGAGTTTCCCATAGACTTACATTGGACTCATTGCTCGGGTCGAGCACCCGAGTATTCCAATTTGTTCGACCCGAGCATTTTAGTGCTCGCCCATCACCACTTTTGAATTAAAATAATGACTATAGAGCTCACCTTATAATACTCAGTATTATGGAATTGATAGATCACTGATAAGGTGATGTTACAGTAGCCCAATAACAGCTTTTTTTATTCTTCACAAACTGTAACCAAGAAGGGCAATATTAAACCTTTTTGTGCTAGTTTTGCTACTAAAACAGAATCCTGAAACCAATGTGCCAGACAGAACCCTTCCTGCATTGTGAGTTAACAAGTTGTATTTAATCTTCTGGGCTATGGATATTTTTTCTGTGGGCTTTAAAATTAACTAATCACTTGTCCAGCTCACAAACTGTGCCTATTGTAAAAAAATATATTTATTATATTCTAGTTGGTTGTAATACTCCTATATTCGCCCTGCACTGGCCACATAAATTTCTGCTGTTTGTTAACCCTGGTAACCAGTTTTCCCATAGCCTAATAGGTTGAGGTCACTTACTGTTGGGTTTACATTTAAGAGCTCAAAAATAATTCAATACAGTATTAGAGATGAGCAGATCTGGAGAGATTTAATTTTGAACCTTCACAGGAATTTTATTGTGAAATTCAGTTATCAAATGTATTCTACTCAAATTTAATGCTTGGTAATATGTCCTCTATTAATATGCTCTCTGGAAAATTAAATTACACAGAAAAAAGGGAAAATTCATGCTAACCCATCTCAAGGGACAGTAACAAAACATTGTGCCATCTTGGTCTGGTATGTTCGGTGTCGTAGTGCTATTCAGAAGGGGAGGTGTTTCCTGAGTGTTGGCAGTTTTACTAATAAGGGGAGGAATAAAGCTTTTAAGATTTGTATAAAAGGAGAAGACATCTTGGTAGTTGCAGAGCCCTACTGCTGTATTTTTGGGTTTCTGGTCACCAAATATTTAGCAGAAAATAAACGATTGATATCCAGGCACAGAAACTTGGAAGAGGTAATGTTTGTTCATAGTCTTCATTTTTAGATGCATCATTCAAAAAGTAAATATGTTTAAGGATTTCTTAGTGCTAGTTCTGATATTTTTTTGCTCATTTATTTAAATTTTTAACATTTCAGAAATGTATTATATTTGCAAGTATGAGTTATTTAACATGATTGAAGTCAGCCCATTTTCTACATGCTAAGCATAAAGGATGTAGATTGCACACATTTTCTATGGCCTGTATATTTGACAATTTAGCATAGCTGTTCAAGATACTATTCCCTTAAAATGGTTATATATTGTTGTTTCTGGAGAATAGTCTGTTACACTAGATGGACCTCCACTGATATGATTGCATATGCTTGTCAATTTTGTTGGCTAATGTGACACATTGTACATTTTTTAATCTTTTCTACAGACCTTGACTGATGTTGCTTTCTGTCCCTCATACAGATGTGTTGCTGTGGACCAGTGCTCTGTACCACAGACCTTAATGAGGAATCCTCCCTGATGAATGCTTGTCAGATACACATGGAAGGAGAATTGAAGCATGTCCGTCAGGAAGATCAAAATGGTTCATTCAGGAAAATGCCAAAACTTTTGCCGCCTCATGTTAAAACATTTTTTGTTCATAAATAAAACCAGCAATAATAAAGAGGACTTACCTGTAGGGCAGCACACAGGAGAGGCAAGTGAGAATGAAAAAGAAGAAAATGAGTCTGACATTCCCAGCCCCTCATCCAAAAGAGCGATTCCTTTTCTTCAAGAGCAACCATCATGATTATATTTGAGCAACAATAAAGCTGAAAATATCAATAAATGGATTGCATGTGTGTTGTGTCTTGCAAGAGTAATCTTCACTGTACTCAAATCAGTTGTCTATTGAAATGGGACAATTAAAAGTATTACTGGTTTCCCTTCACAATAATATTTTGATGGTTATTCAGATTAGGGTTATTATGCAATATGTGAAGAATGAAAAGCCCTCAAATTGTAAGCCGCTGTTCAGTCAGCAGCTTATTTTTTGTTAAAACAAATGGATCAGACATGTTGAAATCCTAGAAGAAAAGGGGGGAGAAGTGGCACAGCAGATAAATGAATGCACTGTGCTGTGCATTCAGAAAAACTAAAAAAGTAACAAAGAAAGGGAGGTGCATATAAGGTACTAGTAAATTGCCCCACCCCTGCCTCCGCCACCAGCTTCCTGCAGCAGCGACCCTGCCTTTTAAAACCCTGCTCCACAGCAGCCGCCCCTCCGCCCCAGTAAGCTACAGTACATTCCATTATAAGACGTATTCCCATGTTCTCCCCCAAATTTTTTTTGGGGGGGGGGGGGGGGGGGGGTCTTATAATCCAAAAAATACGGTATATTATTTTAGCGCACTATGCTAACTTTATTTCTCTGCTACCTCCACATATTTATGATGTATATTACACTTTAGAAATTGTTATATTGTCACCCAATTACCCCCTGTAGTCATTTGTCTTAGCATTACACGTAGATACAAGGAATATATAACCAAGATTCCGTCAGAAGGGGTCTGAAACAAAGGAATTAAACTTGGAACATATTTTAGGGCTTGATTTTTAGAGTCATCTAATTAATAAAATGTTTTGACAAGTTGTATAGTAAGTCGAATTAAGACTGTTCCTAATTACAGTCATAACATTGTATTTATGTATAAATGTTTACTTGTAATAGTTACTGTAATAGTAAATTAAATATAAAAAGCTTACAAAGAAAAAGATTAAGACTTCATTATATGTTAATTTTAGCATTCCATGATCCCGCATGCTAGATAACTTTCTGGAACCCCCATTATAACATTCATGCTTGCAGTGGTCTCACTCTTTCAGGTTACTGAAATGCTATTGGTCAAATTAGCAATCAATGAAAGTTTAAAAGTTCTTGTTGCTATGAAAACAAACGTTTGTTTAATATACAAAACCCATTAAGCCAAATACATATCAACTTCTGGAAGCCCCAAAAAGGGAAAAACAGCTGATCGGCGGGGGTGCCGCATGTGGGACCTCAGCCGGTCATACATTGATGCCCTTTCCTATGGATAGGGCATCAATGTAGAAGTAGTGGACAACTTCTTTAATATATTAGGACATTATATACACATGACAAAACTTCTTGTCATTTCTACAAAACTCTGTTTAACAATATAGCCAATTGACTAATCCCATAAAATATGTTCACAATCAATACACGGTTATCTCTGAATAGTGTGAATACTTATGAAATCGTAAAGATGGAAGCATTTAGCAGATCACCACCTGAAAGAACAGAAGATCAGGTAGATCAGAGAAGAGCGACCAGAATGGTGACTGGTCTGCAAACCATGTCCTATGAGGAACGGTTGCAGGATTTGGGAATGTTTAGCTTGCAAAAAAGAAGACTGAGAGGAGACTTAATAGCTGTCTACAAATATGTCAAGGGCTGTCACATTGTAGAAGGATCATCTTTATTCTCATTTGCACAAGGAAAGACTAGAAGCAATGGGATGAAACTAAATGGGAGGAGACACAGATTAGATATTAGAAAAAACTTTTTGACAGTTAGGGTGATTAATGAGTGGAACAGGCTGCCACGAGAGGTGGTGAGTTCCCCTTCAATGGACGTCTTCAAACAGAGGCTGGACAGACATCTGTCTGAGATGATCTAGTGAATCCTGCTTTGAGCAGGGGGTTGGACCAGATGACCCAGGAGGTCCCTTCCAACTCTACCATTCTATGATTCTATGATTTCTGAGTGGGTCTTATCTGACATTGATTTAATTTAGAAACTGGTCTAGAATTTCAAGTTTACTGTAAGAATATTTACCAGAATTCTTGAAATTAATATATTTATTGGGATGTAGTAACATTGATTACTTTGTTGCTGCAATTAGAATTGGTAAAAGATTTACTTTAAAGTTGTGACAAGAAGAGAAAAGTCGGAGTTAAATATTTCTAATATATCGTTTAAAATTTTGTATCCAATGCTTTAAAGAAAAGCTACATTTTATTTTCATAATGCCCAGTGTACCAAAGAATCAGATATAAAATTATCCCCTTTCTCAAAAGCTTTTCATAGAAGATTTTTTTTTTCAGTTAAAAAGAATTTGCAATTTAGCCCAGTCACCCTGAGAGTAGAGTCTGTTTTCCTGATAAAATTTTATTTCTTTGAACCACCTCACTATACAGAGTCTTACATTATGTATGCTAATAAGTGGAAATTGATGAAATTACACAAAGAAGAGAGGGAAAAATTCATGACAACCAATCTCTCAAATTAGGAGAATGAGATTCATTAAGAAAAGATGGTGCCATCTTAGTCTGGTATGTTAGGAGTGGTAGTACTATACATAAGGGGAGGAGTTTCCTGAGCATTTGCATTTCACTGATGAATAAGGGGAGGAGTAAAGCTCATAAGATTTTCATAAAAGGAGAAGACATCTTGGGGGTTGCAGAATCCTACTGCTGTTTGCTAAGTGATTGGTGACCAGTAGCCCAGAAAGAATTACAATGGATATCCAAGCACAGAAAAACTCAGAAGATGCAATGTTCATCCATAGTCTTCATTTCTAGAAGTTTTTTTTTTTTTTTTTTTTTTTTTTTAAAGTAAAAGATTTAGGATTTCTTATTACTAGTGATGAGAGAGTATGTTAACACTTTCGCCAAGTATACTCGGCTAAGCACTGAGTATTTATAGCATGCTCGGGCTTTATGTTTTTGTCGCTCCATGAACAGTGATAGTTAATTAATCCAGGGATTTAATCTGACTGCCAGATTGGAGTCGGGAAGTGAATTTTTCCTCAATGATGTAAATTGGCTTATACCGTATGGGTTTTTTTTGCCTTCCCCTGGATCAACGCTGCGGAATAGCTGCAGTGCACAAGAAATAGGCTGAACTCGATGGACGCTTGTCTTTTTTCGGCCTTCTAAACTATGTAACATCATTTGCAAAGGTTTGACAGCTTTAATACATGTGAGGAATGCTGGAAAAACAAATCTGTCAAACAGTTGCAAATCATGTTCACGGAGTGGCGAAAACGTAAAGCCCGAGCACGCTATAAATACTTGGCCGAGTATACTTGGCGAAAGGGTTAACAAAACTCTCGCTCATCACTGCTTATTACTAGTGATGAGCGAGCATTCTCGCTACTGCTCGGTGCTCACCCGAGCAGCTCACTGCTCGAGATGCTCGGCGCTCGCCGAGTATTTTCGGGTTGCTCGGGCGGGAACTCTGGTCTCCTCCCTGCATGTTTGGCACTCTTTAGAGAGCCAATAAACCTGCAGGGATTGCCTGCCATGCCATAGCCATGTTGGTTGTGGGCATTACAGTGATTGGCTGGCCGCACAGCTTCATCAGGTCTATATCAGACCTGGCGCTGCCATGCTTGTCACTGTCACTCCGGATCAGACAGTGTAGGGAGAGCTACTGCTGTGTCAGGGAGAGATTTGCTCGTGTATTAGGTAGTGTAGGGAGAAAAACCGTACATTACACATATCCATCTTAACAAACAGTCCTTCCGAGGACTAATCCATCTGCAGAGATATCAGGCAGGCAGGGTGTATAGGCAGGCAGGGTGTATAGGCAGGCAGGGTGTATAGCACAAGAGGCTCCATTCTATTTCTGCCTTCTGCTCCTGTTAGATATTTCTATACAAAGGCCCAGGTCTCAGGGGCCATGAATACTTTTCTATGGATCTTAATCCTCATTATTTGCTTAAAAAGCAAATCCAGAGAACAGTTTTTTCTGCGCCATTTGCTTGTTGGCACCGCAGAATACAGCCAGGTCCTTTCCATATTCGAGCGCTAGAAATCCAGCTATTTAGAACAGTGTTTTCTCCATCAAACTGATCACATATACGTGGTCAGAAAATACTACCATTTCTGGCCTCCATTAAAAAAATTTCAGGGTGTCAGTGAAGCAATTCACAGCAGTTTGCTGGTCAAACTACTTACCTAAAGCCCAGGTATTTAAAACTATGGTTTTCTCCATCACACGGATCACATATAAGCTCACTCCAAACTCGGTAATTTGTAGTGAGCGTGGAAGATATTGTCCTCCATTTAAAATGGGCAAGGCATGTGGCAAGGGACGGGGAACTGGACGTGATGGTAATTGTGCATGCAGAGGCCGTGGGCAAGCCGAAATTGTGCCACAACAAACATCCACATCTTCTCAACGGATCTTAATGTCCCAATTTCTAGGGGACCGCAGCACACACCACTATTGAACCCAGAGCAGTGTCAAAAGGTTGTTGGTTGGATAGCGGATAATGCTTCCAGTCACTTAGCCACCGCCACCACCACCCTGTCTTCCACACGGTCAAGGCTCAGTAGCCATGAGTCTGGACCGCATATTCCTCACCCTGATCCTCCTTCCTCCCACCATGCTGAGTGCCAGGAGACAGCTGATCCCACACTTGGACACGCTGAAGAGCTTTTCTTTTCCATTTATAGATTCGGGCCACTTGCCCGGTCCACTTGAAGCAGGGCAAGAGGAGATCACGTGTAGCGATGCCCAAATATTTGAGCAGCCACGGTCACACAAAGGAGACGGTGGGAAAGTGTCACAAGAGGTGGACGATGAAGAGACAATTGTCAGAAAGTCAGGAGGAGAACCAGGGTGCGGAAGTGGAAGACGAGGTGGTGGATGATATAGTAACTGACCCAACCTGGCAGGAGGACATGCAGAGCGAGGACAGCAGCACACAAGGGGAGGGAGGCAGAGCACCCCAACAGGCAGGAAGAAGCAGTGTGGTGGCCGCAGACAGAAGGCAAGCAACCGTTCCCGTAACACCAACACGAAGGAAGTTGCCAGTACAACTGTTAGGTCGTCCAGAGTCTGGTTATTTTTTAAAGACTCTGCCGATAACTCCAAAAAGGCCATTTCCAACACCTGCCAGGCTAGCATCAGCAGGGGTGGAAAAACGTCCAGCCTGACCACCACCAGCATGATCAAGCACATGGCAGCAAAGCACCAGACTTTGTGGGCCGAACCCCAGGGTCAAGGAACAGTGTCTGCGGGTGGCACCATTGCTTCTTCTGCTGTTGTGCATGCAAGCCAATCCCCTGTCCATGGTGCATGCAAAGATGCCTCCTGCCCTGCACCTGTCATTGCACACTCTCAAGTAGCAGCATCAGGAAGCACGTACATGTCCTTGTCACAGCGCAGCGTTCAGTTGTCCATACCCCAGTCCTTGGAATGCAAGCGCAAATATGTAGCCAACGCCCCACAGGCCACACTACTAAATGCTCACATTTCACGACTACTTGTGCTCGAAATGTTGCCTTTTAGGCTCGTGGAGATGGAAGCATTCTGCAACCTGATAGCGGTGGCCGTCCCTCGGTCCCCAGCCACCACTATTTCTCCCGGTGTGCCGTCCCTGCATTACACAAGCGCGTGTCCTAAAACATTAGCCGTGCTCTCAACAACACAGTTACCGGTAAAGTCCACCTAACCACAGACATGTGGACAAGCGCTTGTGGGCAGGGACGGTACATCTCGCCGACGGCACACTGGGTTAACATAGTGGAAGCCGGGACCCAGTCAGACCTTGGGACGGAACACGTCCTCCCGACACCAAGAATTGCAGGCCCTAGATCAATCAGGGTTGCCCCCCACAGTCTACAGCTCCTGCACCTCATCCTCCATCTCCAAAATGACCACGTCAGTCACAAGCTGGAAGCACTGCCTCGGTCAAGCAGCAACAGGCTGTGCTGAAGCTAATATGCTTAGGTGACAAACCGCACAATGCTAAAGAGTTGTGGACAGCTCTGAAAGAGCAGGCAGATCTGTGGCTGACACAGCTGAACCAACAGCCAGGCATGGTCGTGTGACAATGGCAAGAACCTGGTTGCGGCTCTGAGGCGAGGCGAGCTCAAACGTACCATGCCTGGCCCATGTGCGACACCCAGCTGCACTTGGTATCACAAATCCTAGAAGAGTGCATTGATTGAATCCTCCACAAGAGGCCCCCATAAACATTCACACATCTCCACCTTCCACCTCAGACACAAGCAGAGGAAGCCTGTTAGGGATATAAATAGGGAAGGATGAGCTAGGCAGTTCAGTTCCTCTGGAGAGTTCAGCAAGTACAGGTCTGAATACAGAGTCGAGCTTAGTCAGTTCCTACAGTGGAGCTCAGTTCAGTTGTAGCTCAGAATAGGGAGCTTTAGGTGTGCCGGCGCCATAAGATCAGTGAAGAGCAGCAAGCTGCAGTTATTGCGAGTAGCCTAGTGAGGGCCCGAGCGTGGCCAAAGGCGAGTGGAAGGCGAGTAGCAGTGGGGGCAGAGGAGCTTACCCAGCTCACCCCGAAACATATCGGACACCGGGTCAGAGCTTACCGGGATCTCTACGACCCAGTAAGGCATAACCGGAATCCCTGGAGAACTACAAGTCTCAGGATCGCAAAAGTGCTGATACGTAACAGAGCCAGGAGACACACAGGCCCCGCAAGCTGAGGAGCATGTACTCCAAGAATAGGCCCTATCAGAAGGTTAGCCGGTGCAGGACAGAGACAAAGTTAGGCCTAGCTCCAGGCAGGTCAGAAACTTACTATGCAGAGGCAAGAAACAGGAGGCCCTACACCCACTCATTGGGGAGAATCCTGATATGCACCCTTCACCCTACAGTGCTCCAGGATGTGCCTGAATTTCCATCAGTAAAAGGTACTGAAGTGACTACAGTGTCCATCCCCGTTCTTGCTCTGCATCTCCCTCTCCGTACGCTACCCTGAGGCCTAGCTCCACCTGTGGGGAGCTATACCATCGAGCTGCCTTATCACAGGCCTCAGTGGACTGCCGCAGCGCTGGTTATTCCCACCAGAAACCACAGGTGGCGTCACGAACTCTCATAAAATTAACAAAAACTCTTTTTAATGCTGACCCCAGGGTACGGGCCCGGGAGCCGACCACCGCAACATCCCCAAAGGCCAGGCAAAGGCCCGGGTACTGAGTCATCCCCATCCCCTGGGCGAGTCACATGTGCTTAACATCGTGGTTCATTGGTTTCTCAAATCCTACCTGGATCTGTTTGTCAAAGTACGCCGCATGTGTGCCCATTTTAGAAGGTCAGCTACAGCTTCCGTCGCACTTGCAGCTTCCGGCTCACAGACTGGTGTGTGATGTCCCCATGCATTGGAACTCTACAATGCAGATGTTGGGAAGGATTTGTAAGCAGAAGAGGGCAGTTGTTGAGTACCAGCTTCAACTTCGGTATTCAGTTCAGACTCCACACATAAGACCTCAGGAGTGGACATGGATGTCAGACATATTAACCATCCTCCAAAACTGAGGACTCCACCAAGATGGTGAGCGGCAATGACACCATAATTAGCCTCACCATCCTGCTTCTCTGTTTTCTGAAATGCTCTCTGCTCATAATCAAAGAGGATGCATTGCAGGCGGAGAACATTGAGATGGAGCAAGGAACCATACAGGGTGATTACACACAGCCAAGCCTCATCCCAATGTGGATTGGGCGAGGGTGAGGAAGAGGAAGAGTGATTGGTCAGTCATCCTCCTGGTGAGGACACGGAAGTCTTGCCTGTTAGTAGTCTGGCACACATGGATGAGTTTGTTACGCTGCCTTTCCCATGATCCTTGCGTTCAACATTTTGGGTGACAGTCATTACTGGTTGGTGACACTTCTAGACCCACGCTACAAGGAGAACTTTATATATATCTCTTATTCCCGAGGAGGACAGGTCTACAAAAATGGGCCTGTACCAGAAGGCCCTTATTGCGGATTTATTTAAAAAAAAATGCCCATCTGAAAATGCTGGCGGGAGAGGGCACACTTCGTTGGTCAACCAAGGAGTACAGGTGAGAGAGACAACTTCAATCCAGCAGAGGCAGGGGAACACTGTCAAAGTTCTTGGAGAGTTTTCTCAGCCCTTCCATCGCACAGGCCCTGAGGCGCAGGCTACTCTCACAAGGAGTGCAAAGTTTGGGAAGATGCTGAGGGAGTACCTTGCAGACCGTACCAACGTCCTCCGTGATTCCTCTGTGCCTTATAATTATTGGGTATCCAAGCTGGATACGTGGACTGAACTGGCTCTCTATGCCTTGGAGGTCCTGGCCTGCCCTGCCGCCAGCGTTTTATTAGAGTGGGTTTTTAGTGCTGCTGGTGGAATTATAACTGATAAGCCCATCCGCCTGTCAACTGAAAATGCTGACAGGCTGACTCTTATTAAAATGAACAAGGGCTGGATTGGGCCAGACTTCTCAACACCACCGAATGATAGCAGCGTAACAAACTCCAATCCAGTGTCTTTTCTTGGGAGTTGTATTCCCATGCACCTTTTCACACCCACACATGGGTATACGCTTCCTGATTTTGTCTATTTGCTCTTGTCCTCCTCATCCTTCACCACCATATCACCAGGGTGACCGTAGTCCGTGATGCAACACCCACATCATTTTTTTAAAGGGCGTTTCTGATGCCCGTAAAAAAAAAAATTTATACAGTATGATCATGTATACCCCCAGGGGTAAACGTTTGTCAGCCCATACACGTAGTTAAAAAAATGTTCCCATTATAAAGGAGCGGGTCTCCTATACTTGTAATGCCCATGCAGTGAGACCCTCCTCTATGTCTCTTCAAAGGGGTATTGGGTTGCGTCCAAATTTTTGGCAGCCCTTGCAGTCACTGGATAACAGTATAGGAGACCCACTTGTTAATAATGGGAACAACAAAGCATAGCCGACTGATGGCTCTCTAACAATAGCTAGGGCCGACTGCTGGCCTTTTAAGAATAGTAAGGGCCATCTGATGTCCCTATAAAAATAGGCTTTATGACTTTCAGAGTCGCTCCATCATAAATAAAAAAGGATGTGTCTGATGATATGTCACACACCACATTGCCAGATAAGGTTGTAAAATGTTAAAATGACATTTCCCAGGGAATGCATTAGTCTTGGTTGAAAGCAGTGCAAAAGCGCAAAAATGCATCAAAAACCCCTACGTGTGAACATAGAAATACTCCTCCACACCTTGGGCTTTTTGTTTATTTATTTTGCCTTATATACAAGTCATTACCCTGGAAAGGATGTTCCTTAACATATTTCCCAGGAAAATCCATTTTGGTTTTGTTTTTGTATGTTTTATTGTGAGTTTGTAAAAGTGGTGTAATACTCTGACCACGTTGTTGACAGCAATGATCTGGGAGTCAGATGCTTCCAGGGGTCTTACCCATGCTGTTCCCATGTCATTTGAGCACTATTCCCATCGATTTGGGCAATTTTTTATTCCCTCTGCAGACTGCCGGGGGGAGCCGCCTGAAGAATGCTAGAGTTTCCCATAGACTTGCATTGGGCTCGATGCTCGGGTCGAGCACCCGAGCATTCCAATTTGCTCGACCCGACCAATAAGTACACAAGCCTTTTAGTGCTCGCTCATCACTAGAGAAGACTGCTCTGTAGTTGCAGAAACCTACTGCTGTTCTTTGCCAAGTGCTTAATGACCTGCAACCAGCTATGGATATCCAGGCACAGAAACTTTGAGACGTAATGTTTGCTCTTACTTAATTGCTAGAAGTAGCTTTCCAAAAAAAGAAATAAATAAAATGTTTTAGGCTGCGAGGCCACTATGCGTTTAAGCCGCGTAACTTCCGCTGCAGAAACGCTTAAACGCTTGGTAATAGGTCTGGAATGGTCCCCAAAGATAATCCACATGTGCTGTGCACATGCTGCGGAAATCTCCGCTGCGGATCATTGAGGAAAAGTCCGCAGCACACCCATTAGTATAAGAGAAAAAAAAACTAAAGTGCTGTGCAATTAATATATAAAATAGAAACCACCAAAAATCAAAGTATACTGAAATGACAAACATTTTCCTGATTGCATTTCCCAAGTGGTGCCATGTTCAAAATAGGCCTATGTTATGGTGCTAACAAGTTTGTAGTTACCATGTTGTCATCAGGTACCATTTAGCTTTTAATAAAAGTTCAAAAAATAAAAGCTAAAATGCTGTGAAATTAATATAAGTGACTAAATACCACCACCATGTGTATACTGAATGGCATTAAATATTTTCCTGGTTGCATTTCCTGAGTGGTGCCATGTTCAGACTTGTTAGGACCATAGGGCCTTTTTTATTTTGTAGTTACTATGTTGTCCTCATGTACTGTTTAGCTTTTCTTAATAAAAAGCTTAAACAAAAAAAAAAAAAAAAAAAAGAAATAAAGGTACAAGAATTTTGGTGAGGATCCTGTATGAGAGCACAGAAGCTGGGCAGTCTGTACAGAGCCACGTGCTGGGTACTGATCTCCCTGCCCAGTGGAGACTGGCCCCACGGCTAGGGGAGTGAAAATTACTTCATCACCCCCAGGTTGGAACCAAACCTCTCACCATGGCTTATTGTTGCAAAAGGTTTGACAGTGGACAAAATCACACAGGGACAACATGTGGCAGCCATCTTAGATACAGCCCAATAAACTTTATTAAGAAGGGGGTCATGGAACACTATTAAAGGGTAGATTTTCATCAGACCTTGATTGGTGCATACAATGAAAAAAATGACAAACTAATCAAGAGGATTTTTTTTTTAATTATTTTAAAGATTTACTTTTTGCAGTTTCTTCGATATTGCTCTGGCTTCATTTAGCCCATGTAACTTTCACATTCACAAGATGTGCTCCAAATGTCCTTTCTGATGAAATTCTGTTCCTAAATCTTACGTCTCATGGCCCCCTTTGAAATTAAAGGTTGTTGGGCCAAAACCAAGATGGCTGTCACTATAATAGCCCAACAAGCACTGCCATTGTGGTAAAGGGCCTTGATCAACCAAAGTAGTTTACAAATTTAAGCAGATTTTGGTTCTTCTTTAGCCCCAACAGTCCCTTTGAGTAATGGGCGTTGTTTCTAATAAAGTTAAAATTTCTTTAAAGGGGTGTGTCTTTAAACTGGAGTAGCAGTCAGAACAGCCAGTCATGAGGAGGGAGTAGATTGAGGGGAGGACACACCTGTGAGGTATGTCTATATATGCTGTTCCTGTTTCCTGCAGTTGAAAGTCCCCTTTCACTTAGAAGTATGGCAAGTTCAGACATAATTTTCTGGGTCTGCTTAGAGGGGTGATACTATATATTTTACAGTACACAGGGTGTGATTGCAACCGTTTGGTATATGGGATAACTTTAGAATACTTTTTAGTGCTGTGTAGTAGGAGAAACGATGGCACATATGCTGATATAATACACTTACTATAAAATAGATATTGTTTACTGAGGGCCTACAAAATGACATGCTGGATTGCTGTACAAGTTACAGTTAGTGGTAAGTGGATACCTGGATATCCCCTGCACATCCACATGTAGTGATGCATGCTGGTCTTCAGTGAATCTGCCTTCTGATAATGAATGTTTCATGCATTATCCAAAAGCACGGATCTATCAGCATTTTACGGATCTGGCGAATCTTACCATCAGAGCAGATAATGGATCGGCTAGGATAAATCTGCTCATCCCTAATTAAAGTGAATCAGCAGACTACTTGTCATTATTTAAGTGTCTTTCCTCTAGGACTCTGCGATTCCCCTTAGCCAGAAGAGAGGTAGGAGGGATCATAAAGAACCAGGAGGTTGTGATGCAACAAAGTATTCACTAACATTTTGATATTTATGGATTTCAGCTGCTTTTGCTAAAGAGGAGACACGTAAAAAAGCTACGGACAGAGAAACAGCAAATGGGTTAAGAGGAAGAGAAGCAGACAGATGGAGCAGGTCTTTTTCTTGTGGGTAAGGTCCTGCCCACATTCCCATTTCTCCTCCATTCACTTAGGCCTTGTTCAGTGTTAGTGCATTTTCTGCAGCCAAAACTGATCTTTATGCAAAAAAAAAAAAAAAAAAAATGCATCAAATAGACAATCGATTTTTGCTCTTTTTTTGTGCTGTGCTTTTGTGATTTCAAAGCAAAATAGTAGTACTAGTCAATAAGGAAACACTATATTACTTTCCCCAAGGGCTGCGGTGTTCAGTGATGTGTTCCTTCCGGGTATTGCATGGTAACAGATCAGCTGACTGAGTCACATGGCCAAGTCCTTTTGACTTCTCACAGCTACTGTTACCTGGAAGGAACACATCACCAGGCAGGGTAAGTAATTGGATGACCGAGCGTTATTCATGTGAGTAGTAAGAGCACCACCCACCTCTTGTCAACACGCCCCTTTTGGTTTTGACAGGTGACTCGCCCCTTTGACACATTCTGGCACTAACCCTGCCCACTCCCTTGATCTACACCCTCCCCTCTCCTCCCCATTCCCCACCCACTCACTGCCCCTGTGTGTCAATACCTGTTACGTCAGTTCCGTCCCCGCCCCGGAAGCAGCCCCTGTTCAGCTTTTTACATCCCCCATGACCGCCCACATGCCCTACAACCAAGGTTGTAGGTTAAAGTGTAAGCACCATATGTAAGAAACATGTCATCTTGCCATTTGGTATTGATAATGGCACATTCCCCATTAGCTTTGTGCAAGCCCAATTGCTAGAAGGCGATCATGCCCTCCCCCCCCCAAGGTTGTAGGTTAAAGTGTAAGTGCCGTAAGAAAAAAAAAAAAAAAAAATCATGTTAAGACATGTTTGTGAGAAAAGGCAGCCCCAGGATCCCTAGGGTTAATGTTAACTGTCACCCCAAAACAGATTGAATGAATTATTGAACAAGAAATAGTAAGATATAAACATTCGTAGTACACATTACAAAACAGAAATATCATTATAATACCACATTAGTTCTATAGCAGAAATCGAGCAAGATAATGTTTCGCAGGGCGGTTTGCAAACCTGATTATAATCGCATAATGGCGTACGTAAAATTGTGAGAGTTAGAAAGATTTTGTACAAATGCATCTACTAGACGATCATTATGTTTTAAATCATTTGTACAGTTTCACTATTCGCTTCAATGTTATTCCCGCAGCGACGTGATACTATACGCAAATACAAAACTGTCCGCAAAAACACAGTCTTGCAGCTGGCAGTTCCGATATCAATACGTCGAGGTGTTTTCTAAAAATTGTATAATTGTATTTGGAAATACGGCGGCGTCAGGTTGAAACCCGTAACTGTCGAAAAATAAGTAAGTATTTGTTCCTACATAAAATAATGACTAGCCAATGCGTACCAGGCTCTTCCGAAGAAACTGTTGACACTATAGGCACTAGGTCTATACCTGATAACATGGCGTAGTAAGAGGTTGCAGGGAAATACACCGCCAAACATACTCCGAGTAACGGGATTTTGGCTCAAAATGCATGACAGTTGCATAGTATTCATTATAGACGAAGACCAGTGGAGATACAAAAGTTTAATCAAAGTTGTATAAGACTTAGACGTTGGTTAATCTCCAGTACAGCTGTGTTTACAGCATAAACTATCATATTCACCCTGTGTGGTGTGACATACATAAAATGAATTTCAGCCCGTAGGTTACCCGTTTTAATGAGCGAAAAGTGAGCGCTCAGGTCCTGATCCGGCAACAAATCGAATGCGTAGAAAGTGTAGCCGCTCAAAATCATCACGGTCTACGCTCCTGCGTCGGCTTTTTGTTTCCTGGAGATGTGAATGAGAGCCATATATTCCCTTACAGCATGTTCAGCGTCAAAATTCGGGTGAAACGGCTAGGCGGGGGATCTGCTGTCCATCCAAATACAGAGCAGCAGATCCTATAAATGGTGAAAGCAAAGTGGGTTTTTCTGGTAACTGCCGCTGAAGGCCTAGTTGTCCACAAAGCATAGAATCACCGTTTTTGGTAACTGGCCCAGAAAAATATTTTCATGATTACTTTCTCATTCTTCCAGGGATGCTATAGACTTACAAACAGGCTCTGTCTAGAGCGTATTTAGCGGGGCTTGATGGAAGAGCTTGGCTATGACCGATCCTGACGGCTGGAGAGACTTGTACTCTTTACCTAGAGGGTGGCATTCACGATCTGAACCTTAAACTGTTCCTATTCGGGGGTCATAAGGCAAAACGAGTCCTTATTTCTTAATAACTTGATCTTAAGATCTAGACAGCTCAAAATGAGTTTCGGTTGATTAAAAATGTCACCGAAGATCGGACCCACGAGTTCCACAGGCCTTGAGACGGGTTGCGTGGTCTCTGCGTGCGAACCCATGATTTTGATTTTCGCAGTCGAGTACGATGGTCTCGTGATGGCCGGACGTGTCTTTATAGAATAACACTGCTGTAAATTGTGATCTCAAAGGTTGCATACTGTAGTTTAAAAGAGTTTCAATGTAGGCCCGGTAACTACAAAGGTTATCAGATTGTGAAATCAAACGGTCCCCCAGAGTAATGTCCACTTGATTGAAAAGTGTGGCTATGGGGTAATTAATAAGTCCCACATGCGTGCCGGCAGTGAGAGTCGTACCATCCTGTTTCAGGATGTGGCACTGGATGTTCAAGAGTATATTATTCAAGTCGTAATAACATTCCCCGCTTCCCGATAGGAAAAATTCCAGGGGTGCGTTATCGGCTAGAGCGGCGATGGGTCAAACCTCGACAAAAACAGATTTTTCGACGCTAGTCTGCGTGGGAGGTACGGTAAAGATATCCAGTTCGCTTTTAGCACACTATTAGTGTTGAGCGAGCACTAAAATGCTCGAAGCTCGGGCCGAGCTCGCCGTGATACTCGGGTGCTCGACCCGAGCAACGAGCCCAATGTTACTCTATGGGAGACTCGAGCATTTTTGCGGTGGCACCCCCGGCAGTCTTTAAAGCCTAACAAGTGCCCAAAATGATAGTGACAGTGCTCAAATGACATGGGGACAGCATGGGGATCACCCCAGGAAGCATTTGACCCCCAGGTCACTGCTGTCAACAACGTGGTTAGAGGTATTAAGCCACTTTCACGGGCTCACAATAAAACGTTCAAAAACTAAAGTGAAACTTTCCTGTCAAATATGTTAAGGAACATCCTTTCCAGGGAAAAGACTTGTGCATAAGTTAAAATAAATGACCAAAAACAAAAATACTCCTCCACACCTTGGGCTATGTTCACAAGTAGCATTTTTTATGCGTTTTTTTGCACTTTTGTATTGATTTTAACTATGACAAATGCATTCACTGGGAAATGTCATTTTAACATTTTACAACCTTAATAGCAATGTGGTGTGTGACACATGCATACAGTGCTGAAAAGACATGGGAACAGCATGGGGAAGACCCCTGGAAGCATCTCTGACCACCAGGTCACTGTCTAAAAGTGTGCCCATCATAAGTGATCCTTACCGCATGAGAAGATGCAGACTTGCAACTATCCCCATGCAAGTTCTAGTCCCAGGGCAGTGTTCAATTGTACCTCCCCCATTCCTTGCAATGCAAGCGCAAGTATGCAGCCTGCCACCCACCCACCCCCAGGCTGCAATACCATATGGCTTGCTTGAACTTGAAATTGGGCCTTTTAGGCATGTGGAGGCGGAATCTGGCCACCACGTCATGGCTGTGTTGGCGGCCTGGAATCCATACTCAGTCCCCAGCTGCCGGGTGTCCACACACGGTCCCCAGCCGCCACTTTCTCCTTGGAACATCCCCCCCCACACACTTTTCTTAGCCCGGCCTGCTTTAGGGCAGCATTGGCCGAGCCCACCGGACTATCAGACTCCTCCGGTGGGCCCTGGCTTCTCCATCAGGGGAGTTGAGAGTGCCAAGGCGAGGAGCATGAGGAGGATGATAGAAGTTAGCATCTGCTTTGTTTTGTTGTAATGCAAGCGCATGTATGTAGTAGCGGCTAGGCCTGAGGTGGTCAGTGTTTTGGTGCATATCCTACCTCCTCCGAGGATTGCGGGATGTTTTCCTGCTACTATCCCAGTTCTATGACTCCCGTTAAAACAAAGCTTCAGGTGATGAATGATGGATGAGGTAGTGGCAAAGGAGAAAGAGCAGGAGGAACAGGGACCATTCACATCAATATCAGGCCAGTCAACCAGATATGTCTTGTAGGATATGTTTCTGTAACAAAAGGAGCGGTTCTGCTACACAGTTATAGGGCATACAGTGAGTGCAATGCCTACCAAAAATTTTGAGGCACTCCAATGCCCCTTGGAAATGACATGGAGGTCAGAGGGCATTAACTAAACCTCCCCCCCCCCCCCCCCATTTATAGCAACTGGGTCTCCCGTGCACTGTTGGCCTAAGCAGTGAATGGAAAGCTTTCCAAAAATTATGAGGAACTGCAATGCCCCTTACAAGAGCCATGTGTGGCACCCCAGGGGTCTGGTCACCACAGTAATAGAGATATTACGTCAGAGAGCAAGTGGGAGGTTTCCTGGTCAGGATCCCTTTAACATGCAACATCCTCCTGCCCCAGTCCTGGGAGGGGAGAATTCTGCCCTTATAAACTGGATCTGGGGCGGGGTTGAGTGAGTCAGAGAACAGTCAGAGTCAGAGTGAGAGCAAGGGAAAGTAACAGCAAGGAGCTCTGTAGGAGCTAGGAGCTCAAGACCAGGGGCTGGAAGCTGAGCAGAGCTCACCCTGGCAGAAGACAATAGGAACCGGACACAGGAGTCCGAAGCTGTGAGGACTTATATATCCAGCAGCAGAAACCAGCCGGCAGGGGATTTCAGGTCCTCTGGCCATAGAAGCCCGGAGGCTCAGTCACAAGCAAGGGACCAGCACCGCCGTCGTGGAGCGGAGGCTAACAGAAGGCCCCAAGTCACCAGCCATATGGGTGAGCACTACACGGTACACTCAGGGACGTGGGCTACTTCTACCCGCTTACAGCAAGGTAGCCAGGAAGAGTGCAGACAGACGGGGAGGCCTACAACTCCGCCTGGCCAGGGGAACTCCTGCTTGCTCACAGACTGACCAGGCCTCTTATGCTAGCCAGTACTCCCGGGAGGGTCTACCTTATAATCATCAGTAAAGACCCTGAACTGCACTGCAAAGACTCAGAGTCATTCCTGCTGCGCTCGTGCACCATCACCCCCATCATCCACACTCACTGCCCTGAGGCTATACTCCTCCCGTGGGGAGTTATCCCATTCTCTGCTGCGCACACACCACCAGCCTCAGCGGTCTGCCTCGCAGCGGTGGTACTCCCTGACCGCAATCCACGGGTGCCGCAGTCGGACAATTAACCTCAAAACCTAAGAAAGACTGCCACTGGTTTGACCAGCCTGAGCCACGGGACCGGGTCACCACCACGGAGACTACAGACCCCAGAGACCCGGCACCAGGTATCCCACACACATGTACACACGGCCCAGGGGACGCGTCACATGCAGTACAGCATATTACAAACATAAGTCCCATTATTGGGGAGTGGGTCTCCCATAGTATTTGCTTATGCCTTGCAAGCAAAAGCTGCCAAAAATTAGGACGGAGCAACTTGCAATGCTGGCACCCTGGTGGCATAGTGGTGGTGGAGGCTGAGGATAAGGAGAAGAAGATAAAACAGCCGAAACGAGGAAGCGTATACCCATGTGTGGGTGTGAAGCGGTGCATGTGAATACACCTCCCGAAATAACACAGTGGATTTGACTTTATGTTACTCTGCTGTCATTTGGTGGTGATGAGAAGTCTGGCCCAATGCAGCCCTTGTTCATTTTGATAAGGGTCAGCATTGTCAGTTGACAGGCGAGTGCGTGTTTCAGTTATAATTCCCCCAGCAGCACTAAAAACATGCTCCGATAACACGCTAGCGGCAGGGCAGCCCAGGACCTCCAAGGCGTGCAGAGCGAGTTCATTCCAAGTGTCCAGCTTGGATACCCAATAATTAAAAGGCACAGAGGAATCACGGAGGACGCTGGTACGGTCGGCAAGGTACTCCCTCACCATCTTTTGAAACTTTCCACTCCTTGTGAGAGTACCCCACGCCTCAGGGCCTGTAAGCTGGGCGGGTGTCAGAAAATTGTCCCAGAACGTTGACAGTGTTCTTCCCCTGCCTCTGCTGGATTGGAGTTGCATCTCTCTCGCCTGTACAACTTCGTTGGGCAACGAACTGTGACCTCTGCCACTAGTGTGTTCAGATGGGAATTTTTTTTTTTTTTTTTTTTTTTTTTTTTTAACAGTTCTGCAGCAAGGGACTTCTGGTACTGCCCCATTTTTGTAGACCTCTCCACCTCAGGAATAAGAGAGTGAAAGTTCTCCTTGTAGTGGGGGTCTACAAGTGTCACCAACCAGTAATGACTGTTACCCAACATTTTAACAACGCGAGGGTCACGGTTAAGGCAGCGTAACAAAGTCAGCCATGCGTGCCAGACTGGTAACGGGCAAGCAGTCGTGAAATGTGCGAATTTAGGACTGTGGCCTGTGGGGCGTTTGAACGAAAGCGGAAATTCACAGCCCAGGTCTGGGATATGGACAATTGAACGCTGCAGTGGGACGTGGACGTTGATGCTGTTTCTTGAGAAACTGCCATAACAAGTGAAGACTGAGAGGAGGGGGCATCTTTACATGCAGTATGGACAGGGGATTGCCTTGCACACACAACAGAGGGTTCTATTGCAGGCACAACAGTGGAAGAAGCAGTGGTGACACCCGCTGACACTGGTCGTGGACCCTGGGTTTCGCCCCACAAAGTCAGGTGCTTTGCTGCCATGTGCCTGGTCATGCTGGTGGTGGTCAGGCTGGTAGTTTTGTCACCCCTGCTGATGCTGGCATGGCAGGTGGAACATATGGCCTTTTTGGGGTTATCAGCAGAGTGTCTTTAAAAAAATTCCAGACGCTGGAAGACCTACTGCTTGTACTGGCAACGTCCCTCGTGTTGGTGTTACAGGGAACGGTTGCCTGCCTTCTGTCTGTGGCCACCACACTGCTTCTTCCTGCCTGTTGGGGTGCTCTGCCTCCCTCCCCCTGTGTGCTGCTGGCATCACTCTGCATGTCCTCCTTCCACGTTGGGTCAGTTACTAGATCATCCACCACCTCCTCCTCTTCCGCACCACGATCCTCCTCCTCACTTCCTGGCAATTGGGTCTCGTCATCGTCCACCTCTTGTGACAGATTGCCAACGTCGACTTCCTGTGGCCGTGGCTGTTCAAATATTTGGGCTTCGCAACATGGGATCTCCTCTTCCACCACTTCAAGCGTATCAGGCGAGGGGCCCAAATATGGAAATGGACCAGTGAACAGCTCTGACGACACTCGGCATGGTGGGAGGAAGGAGCATCAGGGTGAGGAGGAGTATGCGGTCGAGACTCACGGCTACTAAGAGTTGACCATGTGGAAGACAGACCGGAGGTGGTGGTGCCCAGGTAACTGGAAGTATTATCTGCTATCCAATTAATAACCTGTTCACACTGATCAGTTCTCAATACTGGTGTTCTGTGCTTCCCTAGTAATTCGGTCAAGAAGTGGGAGCGAGAAGATGTGGCTGTTGGTTGTGGCACATTTTCACCTTGGCCACGGCCCCGTCCTCTGCACGAACCATCACCAGAACGTCCACTTCCACGTCCCTTGCCATGCGCTTTGCCCATTGTAAATGAAGTAAAATAGCTTACACTTGCACTATCAATGGAAAAAGGGTAATAAAGAGTAGATTAGAACCGTGGAAGAGGAAAACCAGTTATTGTTTACTGGGGTATACCACACTTTTTTAAATAGAGATATTTGCGGCTGAACTGTGAGCGACACTCAAACGGTTTTGTTTTGTTTTTTTGTTTTGTTTTTTTAGATACAAATGGCCCAAAATGGATAATACAGAGGTTTGAACCATGGAACTGCAAAACACCACTTCTGTTCCTCTAGCCTACACCAGACTATTTTCAACAGTTATATCTGTGTCTGAAAAATCAGACACGCTTTTTTTGGGGGGTGGGGGGGACACACCAAAAGGTTAATAAGACAGGTATTTGTACAGTGTGGAGGAGGAGAAAAAAAAAGGATTTTTCCTGGCCCCTGACACCTGGTGCTCAGTCCAGCAATTTCAGCAACAGGAGCACACAGGGCTGTAATGCAGCGTTTGCTGGTATAACCACTGTGTCTCCTATACAGCCTGCCTGGTATCTGGGATGGATATTAGTCCTGAAAAGGACTGTTTGTTTGTTCTGGCAGCCTTTACAGAGCCTACACTAACTATTTCGCAGTTTATATCTCTCCCTAAATCAGCAGCGCTGTCCCTACACTGTCTGATCTGGAGCGACTGTCCAAGATGGCGGTGCCCGGTTTTAAATACTCGAGGTGACGCTGTGCGGCCAGCCAAACACTGTAATGCCCACAACCAACATGGCTGCAGCATTACAGTGACTGGATGGCAATCCCTGCATGTTCATTGGCTCTGTAAAGAGCGCCAAACATGCAGGGCGGAGATCCAAGCTCCCGCCCGAGTAACCCGGAAATGCTCGGTGCTCGCCAAACATCCCAAGTAGCGTGATGCTCGGGCGAGTACTGAGCAGTGTCGAGCATGTTCGCTCAACACTACTATCGACGCATAGTGAATAAATGCCATGGCCTGTTATTAGAAGATGTCACTCATGAGGCATTTTGCGGACTTCTGATGAGAGCTCGATTTACGTTGAGCGGTGTTCTTCATGAGGAGCGGCGGGAATTGTGGTGAGCGGGGTCTTTTTGCTTGTGGTAAAAGTTTGTTTTTACGTGATTTTGTGGTTCCGTAGATTAGTCCGTTGTCCTCTTGATTGAATCGCACCTCTAAAAACAATCTGTCCACTACGGCCGTAGACACTCATGATAGCGTCTTTACATGCGGTTTGACTAGTTCTAGGCCTTTTCTGAAAAGCGGTACTGCTCTTCTAAAAAGACCGCTGCCGTACATGTATTCATCACCGCGTAACCCCTCTAAGCCATGCCCTGCTTGAGCTACATAGTACCGGGCATACAAGGCGGGATAGCCGTTAACTCTGAGACATCATTTTTACCGTGGCGTAGTCTTGCGAGGCCTAAAATGTAAATCGCACTATACACTTTCCATATCTGAATTTAACCGGCGTACCCTGGTCCGACATGACAGTAACCTTTACGCAGTCAGTGTTTTTTTGCACAGCGGTATGTAATCTGGACGCGAGTAGCGCACTGTGACAATATAGTTATCATCGCCGCTAACTTCTACGGTTCGTAACCGTTGAACATAGCAGTCGCCCACAAGTTGATGTTGAATTTTATCAGTGTATACAAAAAGCCTCCTTTGTATTGGGGTAAAAGCGGCGATTCCACTGCATTAAAGCTGCGGGTGAATAATCGACGGTCTGTAGTCCGAAAATAAATTTTAGCTTTGTCAGGAAAAGGACACCCACTTTTGGGTCAGACCTTGCAGCTCAATGGCGCCCCCTTATCCTGCTGGTCACACACGGTATTGTCCGAGGATAAGCACGGGTGCAGCTGCTCTAGTTTATGTCGACTATTGCGGCACGTGATGTGACAGGACGTATATATACACCACCAGTTCCTTCCAGGAAAGTATATATACACCTCCGACCAGCCACCCTCAAACCACAATATCACATAAATACTGGTATACTGCCACCACCGATCGCTTAACAGGTGGATCGGGTACCTGGTAGGTAACGTGAATTAGCGGGTGAGGAACGTGTTTGCTCGACATAGGACAAGGACGAAACTGGTAATTAATGATTCATGTTTACAAAATATATATAAGATATTATAAAGGAGACAATTTACATGTATGCATAAACAGTTATTTAAAATAAAAGGGATAAGTAATAGCAAAACCTGCGCCACGAGGTGATTGTCTCAGATTCTGTGGGGGGACGGCTCCCCGGAAATTAGACGCGATTCATCCACGCAGCGTGGCGTGCATGCGTCTGGCGTCCCTGAGAATGGCCTATTTGCTTTTTAGTAACAGGGCCAAATTATTAGGAACCACCCATTTTGTCTACCTCACACGGGGGCTCGGTTTTGTGAGACCACCAACCTTTAGATTTCATATCTGTGTGTGTGTGTGTGTGTGTGTGTGTGTGTGTGTGTGTGTGTGTGTGTGTGTGTGTGTGTGTGTGTGTGTGTGTGTGTGTGTGTGTGTGTGTGTGTGTGTGTGTGTGTGTGTGTGTGTCCCACATCCAAGATGGAGACATCATGTTGGCAGTCACTAATTTTCATGCAGATGGATATTAAACAGGACCTCTCTATGATGCTCAGAAGCTAAGAAACCAATTCCTCGATTTCTGGGGGTATCCTAGTTATGAAAAATATATCATTGTAACCAGGAAAATGTGAACATTCCAAAACTCTGGTCCCTGCGTTAGTGACAGTCATGTGCGTTTTTAAATTCTACATTAACTGTTTGTCCAGCTAAACAATAGAATTTTGGAGGGAATAACTATTTTGAACTAGAAGCTGCTCTGCACTGAGGGTTTACGACGATAATTCTTAGGTTGGGGGCCAGCACTGCAGTTCTATGTCTTCTCTTACAAACGGATAGGGGGTGGGGAGGGGGGGGGGGGGGGGGGGGGGGGGGGGGATTCTTTATTAAAACATCTTTCATTTTTTAAATTAGGGAAAAAATACCTTTTGCCTGACAAGCTTAGTACCCAGAGCAAACTGTATAGGGGATGGGTCGGGTAGGATTACCTCTCAACATAGATCATAACGTATCCTATAGGCCGGCATGGATAAATTCAGTGTTTCTATTCGTACATGGACTGTACCAACCAGCTTTTGAATGTTCGGGTAAAAGCTTGATTTTACATAAGTCTCGAACGGCTCGGTGTGTTTAGCAGCGTAGAAGTTCCCTTCAAAAGCGTCGAACGTGTTCCACGTATGGGGGTACTGTATTTCCGTTAACGCCACTTCATAAGCTCCTGAAAGATGAACGGCCTTCGCCAACTCGGTGGTGTAGCTCGAAATATTATTTTCGGGGTAGATTTTGGATGATGAATTGCTAGGTAGTGTAACGTAAAACTAAATCGCCTTCCATGCTTTAAAAGGGTGCTAATTGATTTGCCTCTATCCAACTGTTGAATTTATCAGGATATCCGAGCCACTTCACAAAATAATGAGTTGCACCGCGACACCTGCGTTTTTCAATACTTTCTCAACTTTGTAGATCCTATTAGAGTCTTGCGCCACCTTTTGTAGTTCGTCTTCATAAAAAGACCCTTCTACGCTTTCATTGCTCAAATTGCTTAATGCGTAGAGAGGTTTTCTGAATCGTGTATTTACGGACGAGACCATGAAAATTTCACTCGTGTAGGTTTGCTCGTAGCATTTTGAAAAGATATGCTTATGCCGTATAATCTGGACTTTATCCCCTGGTTTTAAAGAGGTTTAAATCTTATCAAGACGTCTCTACAGTGAAAAGCGCTGCGCCATACGGTCATGGAGTTAGCTTTCGTGACAGAGGCAGGACTGCATCTTATAGTGCGATGATCAGCATTATTGTAAGAGTGCACTAAACAGGTAATAAGTCTATATATCTAAATGTTATGAGACGTTAAATAGCGCCACATATGAGCTTTCAACGTGCGATTAAATCTTTCCACTACC